>NC_056733.1:436301785-436459285 GCF_019279795.1 Protopterus annectens
ATGTTATCTTCCCAGGAAAGGAAAAGGGGCAACACCCACATGAAGTACTCAATTATAGGAGTGTGTTGCCATGCCATTGGCTAATGGAATAACAACACAGCTGTTCTGCTTGCAATTAGCAAGTGGGGAACACCAATTGATGCACAGGCCATTGCCTGCTTATGAGCATTACCTACAAAAGGCAAGCTGCTGCCTATGCAAAAAAGATATTTTCCTGTATATGGTAAGACACAGAGAAAGTGAGAAACATCAAGAATACAGGGGGAAAAAACAGGTATGTCAAGCAAGTAAGCATGTATTGGAATGCAGAAGGGGGTATGCAACAAAGGGAATAGGAAGTTTGCTGTACTGATATAGTGCTGCTCAGCACCTATGGCCATCGCATTTGGCTCTATCTGCAGTGACATAGATCACAGCTCTGGCCCCTGAGCCTTGCCAGGAAAGTCAGCTCACATTTGACTACTAATGGAGTGCCTGTTGCACAATACTGACTGTGACACTGCCAGGCCAGCTACTGAGATGTTGTAAATATCCATATGTCACTTGTGAATACCACTATGATACATATACTTGTCTTAAAAATCTAAGAGAAATAAATGGGGTTTGTGCATAGTAAAATTCTGTCACAGAAGTGTGTGTTGAACTGCATGTGATATACTGAGCTCATACCATTCAACTGTCCAATGTTCTGCACACTGACCACATGTGTGCCTCATTATTTGCAGTCATTTTCTCATACAGTTGTGTTATGTCTGGCAAATCATTGGCAAATCTAGGAAGACTGACATCAGAACATAATAGCATACACATGAATGTCAGATGACATATCCTCTAGGGTACTTGTGTGAATGCAAAGCCTACTACACTATCAGCTGACATAAATGTGTTACAACAATATTAATCCCCTCACTATTTTTGGGCCATTGTCCCCCATTTATGTGTGGCATCATCCAGATGTCCTGCTATAATAGGTTAAGAGGTATGACTGAGCAGAAAGAGTGTAAACACAGTGCACCATACTGAAATAGATCAGAAATGTATATCAGGTATTACCTGTGCACATGTATGTATTAGTAGGTGTAGCTGGAAGCCTCAAAACAAAAGACATGCATTGCAGAATGTCAGGTAAATAAGCTGTACATGTTGCACATGTGTGCAATCTTAGTTTCAGTGCATCAAACAGACATAAATGTCTACAGCTATAGCTTGTTTCATTGCCGTGACAGAGAAATGAGTACTAGAATAAGCATGATTACCAGGTTGAAATTGGAGGTGTACAACTGTGTTATGACTTCATGTCAATGCCCACAACAAACATCTATATGAGCACCTGCATAGCTGTATGGACTCAGCAATACCTGACTCGTAAAATCTGCCTCCACCAAGGTAGAATAATCCCTTTGGTGGACAGCAGCAATACACAAACCTCATGATAGGTTGATATATTGGCTGTGCAGGGCCAAGTAGGAGCAGGCACCAAATTGGAAGCGATTCCACCTTTGCCTGAACAAGCATATAAATTCACAAGTGAATCACTGTGAGGCTAACTATGAGTACAAATTGGACACATCCACCAAGGTCAGTCATAAGGCCTTCTTCAGATATGTCTTCAATCTCGGTGGCAACAATCCAACCTACCCTGTGCTGGTGGTCAAACACATTACATACACACAAGCATTAGCTATAGCTAACCTGCTGCAAACAGGTTAAGTGAAAACATCACCCCCCAGTCCCCCCATCAGTATAGGTGGATATGCACAGCACCCAACCCCCCCCCCATCATCAGGGAGCAGGTCTGTAATGCCTACTCAATGGCAACAAAATTAAGTCTCCATGGGACCTAATAGCATCCCTGTCTGCATCCTACATGTACTCAGGCATGTGCTCTGAGCTCCCTTACACACTGTAGTCAAACAAAGCCTGAGCACTAGCAACATCTCATCTGTATGGAAGATGGACACAGGTCATCCCTCTACAAAAAAGTGAATGATGAATGGAGGATTATACAAATTACTGGCCCTCATGGGGGGAACATCACACATCAGGACCAGAAGTGCAATGCAAGCTTATACTGTGCTGATAAATGACAGGGGAATGATGTGGTCGTAAGTGGTGGCTAGTGATAGTCAATGTTGATGTGCAGGTTCTGTAAATAATGTTGACCAATGTATGAGGTCCTGTGATGTGTTTCCCCTGTTTATTTCTTCTAGGTGGAATACAGCATGTTAGGCACCCACCCTACAGTGAGGCTGAGACTACAGAAACATTGAAACCATTATACAGCACCATGGGGTTATGGTTGGCCATAGCCAACAGCAGTTGCGGGAGCGGACTGCCCTGTGGGATGACCTTGTCACCAGGGTGAACTACATGGGTCCACATGACTGTACCTATGAGCAGGTCAGACACAGGGCAACTGACCTAATCCACCATTCCCGGTGAAGGGCTGCTGCCATGGCCAGGCCCCACTGACACCTACTGAGGAGCTCCTTGCCAACCTTGGGGCAACCACCACACACCAGCCAACTTAACACATCCACATTGTGGAGGTGGGTGGCACCAAGATAACTGGTGAGGAGTGTCCAGGTAAGGCCCCAGTGGACATTAAGTGACTACTGTAGCAGCCATACTGGCATCTGTAGAGTATCTAAATGCATATGTCAGGTCAAACCGCAGTTGTGGCTGGGGTTTTGTAATGCACAAAAGTGTACATTTATGGTGAAGGACAATAAATTGTGCATTATCAGAGCTTGTACTGTACATGTGCAGAAATACAGCATTCATCTTGTACCAATGCTACATGTGAGTCTGCTGACAATACCTCTTTCCCACAACTACATAGGTCCCACTGGTCTGGATGTGGAACAGCAGTCTGAAGCCAGCAAGTATGGAATTGTCCTGTTGTGGATCAAGAATACCCCAGGCATGTTAAGGGCATGCATTTTACCATGCACACAATTGTTACTCTTAGCCATATTGCGATATGTGGATGTTCACTTATGGTGAGGTTAACTGCATTGCATCACAGTGGTCATCACAGGGGCCTATTTGCAGAGATGTAACATTTCTGTAGCATACCTCACAATCTGTCAGTGCAAGAAATCTGGACAAAGACTGACAAAATGGGGGAAAAGGCCCATAAATAGGGACATATTTTAAATATTACTCTTATAAGCTTAGAAAGTTGCTGGAGTAACAGGATTTGTTTTTATATGCATTTACTGCAGGTTTTGAGGTCTGAAACTCAAATGCTTGTCATTATTTATTGACTTTAATAGTCAGATCATCCCAGTAATGTGTCAGACAAACACAGAATTTATGAGGAACAGACCAAACATATGAGCCACAAATGTAGACCTTCTGCAAAAATCTGTACAATTGAGAGGTATGCTCTGTAGGGATTGCCACTGTGCTGTACAGGTGAACACCAATAATGTGTACATGGGTGCAGTGTGTGTTAGGTGAAGGCCCATCATCTACTAACACTACTCACATATCCCAGAGGTGTATATTGGTAGTAATATAAAGTGGAAAAGGCTGCACTGCATTATGTTGAGGGCCTGTCCAAAGTGCATATGCTTTGGTCTGACTGTGTGTCATGCATGTCACCATTCGGTTATTGTGAGATCGGTGTAATGCCTTTGTGCCACCTCACTTGTATGTGTCAGTGTGTGTGTGTGTGTGTGTGTGTGTGTGTGTGTGTGTGTGTGTGTGTGTGTGTGTGTGTGTGTGTGTGTGTGTGTGTGTGTGCACCTGCATGTGCATGTGTGTGTGTGTGTGTGTGTGTGTGTGTGTGTGTGTGTGTGTGTGTGTGTGTGTGTGTGTGTGTGTGTGTGTGTGTGTGTGTGTGTGTGTGTGTGTGTGCACCTGCATGTGCATGTGTGTGTGTGTGTGTGTGTGTGTGTGTGTATTTGTGTATGTGTGTGTGCATGTGCACCAGCAAACCTTATAGTGAAGGTATTAATTTACATATGTTGTCTTCCCCTCACAGATGGACATGAGGGCCAGGGTTCCTCACACTCAGAACCTAATATTAGTGTCTCTGTGGACTCTGATGATGATGGTGGTCATAGTGAGGCACAGGAGGGGTTGTCAGGGGCTGAATCTGTGCCATTGGTTGGCATTCCACTGTTAACCACTATGTCCTTGCACACAGTCACAATGCCCACACATACCCATTCCCCAGCAACCACAGATAATGGACAGTTGTTGGGTGGTGGCGTGGAATAGGCTAGTGTGGTGAATATGGCAAGTGTGAGTGTAGACACTAGCCATAGCCAGAGAGCAGGTGAGGTCCCACACAGGCAAATGGACAGGGGAGCTTGAAGGAGGACTGCTGCCCGTCAAGCCTCTGTCGCATGTGACACACCAGGTGTCACCAGACACATGTTTTGGATAGTCATGGAGGGACAGGCACATACTGAATGCAACACCAGCGAGATACTCAGGGTCTTGAATGCAAATCTTCCTGCCATGCAAGACAACCTACATGCCCTTGCTGAAGCAACACATTACAATAGTGTGGTCATGGATGGACTGTGGGGTGAGACATTGGCAATCTTCGATCATGGAATGTGCTGGAGTGTGTGGAGGGAGATGGGAATTAGCCACGTGGATGTAGGTCAGCACCAAGATCAGTTGAAGGTCCACTGGGCCATGCACATTCACACTCCCATAGTGGCAGTGCCACCAGCACTATAAAAGTGGGGGTGCTGTCCACATCACAACAGAGCAGGGCATGGGCACGTGGTCCTAGATGGTCCCGTGAAGGACACGGATCCAGCAGACAGCAGTCACCATCGGGGAGTAGTACTGCATCTGGTCTTGGGTCTGGTGGTGCCAGTGAGGCCTCTGGCAGGACCAGTTCCCATGTCTGTGGCCAGAGACAGTGAACTGTACACTCTGCCATGTACAGTCCACAGCTGCCCCAACATATCCCTGTGTAGGACAGCCACATGGCTTGACTGTGTGCATACAAACACACACACGTATCTCTATAACAGGCAGTTCACCACCAGATACACACAGCACTTTTGCACAGCCCATTATGGAACATCCCTCCAAATACACACACATGACGTCAACCATATGGCCCAGACTAGGCCTCTGGCATACCCACACCACAACCTGTGCATATGATGATACCTGTGCCACATCCCTGTCATCCATACCATTGATGCAGGGACATACTAATATGGGTTTGATGTACAGGGTGAACATAGTACAGTGTAGCTATCTAATGCTTTGTAAGGTGCCATCTGATTGCATTTGTTATAGGTATACATGAAAGTGTATGTAGATTTTTAGCCATGACACAGTATTGGTGTTAGTACCACTGACTCAGTGTAGTCTGACATGCTGTATTCTGTTTGTGTTCCAGGTGTCTGTGTGTCTGCAGGCTGTGGCAGAATGGAAAAAACCTCAGCCGGGATTCATTAAATCCGACATGGAGTGCAGGAATAGTGCAGCAGCTGCTGCATGGAATATGGCCGCTGAGTGATTCAGCAAGGGGCTCCTGGGATGTGCACGAGCACTCCTACACTATTCCTGCATGGACACCACTACCTTATGCTAATTACCTCATTTGCTGGTGAAAACCATGTAAATGAGGTAAATTAGTGATTCAGCAAGCAGGCGGGTGTTTGTGCAGGAATAGTGTAACCTGCAAAAATGTATTCAGTTACTAGCTGAATACATTTCTGCAAATGAAAAAATGGAAGCATGACAGCTGAAAAGAAAGCATGTATTATATTTAGTAGACATGCCAATGGCCAAATATATGGCCATTGGCCTGAAAAATGTTTTAAATTTTTTATAATAAGACTTTTTTTTGGCCGATGTCATCTGTTTAAGCATAGGGGAGCGGAACCCAAACAGGATTGTGCCGAAAAAAAAAAAAATGGAAAAAATCATTTTTTGCAGAAATCTGCATTTTGCCATTACAGCCAATAGCATGCAGAATGAAACAATACCAGGGAATAGCGGTTGCTGTTGGAAAGGCCCAGTGTAAGTGTAGTAACTATGGAGTAAGGCAGTGGTGTATGCAAATGAGAGGAGTTATACTGAATCACAAATTTCTTCTAAGTGCCAGACTGTACCTAACCGTGTAGGTGCTCCAACACCACCTTGTAGACAGGAGGAGCAGCTAACATGAAAAGAGGGTGTGTCGTGCTTGCTGTAAGCACATTGGAAATTAGTGGCCCGTGTTTGCCCTTAGCTAAGCACAGCTAAGGAAGGGTATGTGTCTGAGGTTCCATGAAATACAGAGCCTGTTCATGTCTAGGGAGGGACAGTTCTGCTTAAAACTGTTTACTTTAGCTAAACGGGTGTGCACTGCATGCACCAGGCCAAATATCAAGAAAAATAACAACAGAAATAGCAGAACTGTTTACAATTGAGCACCTGGTATGCGTGGTGCACATCAGGACTTAAAAAGGGCAGAAATGAGAAGGGGAAGGCAATCAAGGAGAACTAGCATAGATGGCAGGTGTAATCTATCAGAATCAGCCAATTACACAGGCAGCAGCCAGCACACTACTATAAACTATGCTAACACCTTTCAGTCTGTTTTTTTTTTTCTCAAAAACTCTACACCACTGGTGTACACATTAGGGGGAATTTTAAACTGTAAAATCTAACAAACCATGTTAAGGGTTGCTCTTGCTCTGATCTATGAGTATGTGCTAGAGACTGAGAGTGGTGAGAAGGAAAATGCTGACAACCAACTCAGACTGAGGAGGAGGGAGTGTTCAGACCCAGAATAATCTACCAGGGACTACATGATCTGGAGATAGTAGACCGCTACAGGGTGGACAGGGACATTCTTCAGCAACTTGTTGAGCTGTGCCAGCCTCGCATCAGAGCCAGAACCAACAGAGGGAAACCCATCCCAGTGGATACCAAAGTATGTGTAGCCTTAAGAATATTAGCTACAGACTCAGGTAATTTCCAAAGACCAACTGGAGATATCAGTGAGGTCTCAGAGGCATCTGTGTCCAGGATACTCCACCAGTTCATGGATCTCACGAGACCACATGCTGCTGAGCACATTTACTTCCCAGCACCCATGAGGAGAGAACCAGAATATGCGTCTCTTCTGTCATGTAGCAGAATACCCCGAGGTACTGGGTGCCACAGACTACATGTACATCCACATCAAAGCACCACCCAGTGACCAGGGTAGGGTCTACCTAAACCACAATGGGTTCCACTCCAACTGCCAGGTTGTGTACGATCCCCAGGGCATTATCATGAACGTGTGTGCTGACAGCCCTGGAAGCTATCACGACTCCAACATCTGGTGTTCTACACAGCTGTACTGGTTGTTTGCCAGTGGGGACATCTCATATGGCCATCTGGTGGGAAATGCTGGCTACTCAATGGAGCCGTGGATGATGACACCCATCAGAAATGCACACACACCCACACAAAAACATCATAATGAGGCACACTCACAAACCAGGCTCATTATAGAGCATGTGTTTGGGATGCTCAAGTCACAGCTCCACTGCCTTGACATATCTGGTGGAGCCTTGCAGTACTCTCCAGTCACATGTGCATACATGTTCATAGTATGTGCCATGCTACACAATATGATCCTACAGAAACAGCTGCATCAGGAACAAAATGAGGAAGGGCCACACAGGCCCCCACCATTAACAATGTCTCCACAGGCAGAGAGAGACTTGGAGGAGGAACAACCTGAGCCTGCCCCTGTAGGCAAATGGAGGCATGCCCAGTATGCCCTGGCCTTGGCAAAGAGGTAATGCATAGCACATACACTGATACTGTAGGGCCCCAGGGACTGATCTCTCTCTCTCTCTCTCTCTCTCTCTCTCTCTCTCTCTGACTTGCACACACAGTAAAATGGATGCCAAACATCACACCACCTATACCTTACCATGTATAGGCAGTGTACTGCATGCATCTGACATAGTCTGTCCTCAAGCAGCATCCTCACAACAGCCTCAGGCACAAGGTAAGCCAGTGTCCTTATCAAAATAAATGAATGGAGTGGAATGTTTTGATAGCATATCTATGGTATTGATCAAGCATGCAAGGGAATGGGGTGGCTAACTTGGATAGCAGCAGACAACTGACAGCTCTGTGTGACAGCAGGAAGTGTATCCCAAGTACTGGCCTACTCACACCATGCAGTACCACCCTAGATGACATATACCACTGCAGTATAAGTGGTGAGCCAAATAACTAGGGGGTCAAAGGTCACATGTATGGATGTCAAAGTGGAGTTCCATACCCACCACCAGCCACACCCAGCGGATCAGCTGTAGAAAACCATACAGAAATGTCTGGCAAATGCCCTCACATGGCAACATCCATGAAATCCCCATGTACAGATGTTTACACAGTGATATCACAGCAGGTCTGGCAGTGGCAGTATGTTTTTGAAAGTTTAGAAGTCTGAAATTACAAATGTTTATGCCAGAACAATCTCACCTGTGGTTGATACTGTTATGCCTGTAGTCTCAAAGATAGGGCACACCACTATGCTAAATGGGACCAAAATGTTAAGCAAATATCAGCATAGTCTCTGCAAATGTGTATTGTGTACAGATGTGCCCCCCACAGTCCCATAGAAATGCAGTGACATGTCCCTAGCCTTAAGCAGCATCCAGCCATCAACTAGAGTGATGTCTCAAGACAAACAGAAAGCAATTGTCAGTAACACCCACTGTCAACTCACTGGTACCATCCCAGGGTTATCTACTGCTGGCAGCCTGAGAACATGTGATCATCAGAATGCACTGCCTTGCTACAGATGGCCTGCATCTGTCACACCTGGCCTACAGGCCTCTGGCAAATACCTATGCCTCACCCACAGTGCCCTGGTAGGGAGTGTCATGAGGTCGATAACACCAACATAACTCAGCCTGCAAAATGCAAAGAAAGGCCATGTTGCTAACTTCTAATAGAAAACCTGCCAGTGTCAGAGAGCCAGAAATCTGGACAAAACCATGAATGACGGGGTGAAAAAGGTCCAAAGAGAAGGACACCTTTGAAATACTGCTCTAATAATGTTATAAATTTGATGGCATGATTGTAGTATCATGGAACGTCTGATGGGTACGAAGTCTGAAGCTGCAATGCCAACTGTCAGTAATATCTGACTTCAACCCTGAGTGACTTGCAAAACACTTGTCCTTGAAAACCACACTTAGGTTCATAGGTTCATAGGTTCATACTAGGCTATCTGCCCTGGGGCAATTATAAGACTAGCCCGATTCTGTATGGCTTACGCCACCCCTTGATTTGAGTATACTGTGCCCTTTTTAAGGTTTAGTTTATTGTGCCTCTGTCTAATAGTGACACGGGAGTAATCCCTGGGACAAACCTACAATCCCCCATCCACTTATCGAGATTCTTCTTGAAGAGATTCAGTGAGGTGCTCTTCCTCACATGAACTGGAATTCTATTCCAGAGCGAAGGGAACCTCTGGGTTATGAACCTGTCCCTCCAGCAAGTTCTATTTATTTCTGTGCTGAGGTTCAAGTCCCTCAAGCGTGTGGCTCTAAGGGATTTAGATTTACTAAGGTGGAGCATGTCCATTAATTCTGGATTTGACATAGCTTTGTATGTCAGGCATAGATCGCATTGAAGTAGGCGGTATGCAACTGAGTAGAGCTGGAGTTTTTTTAACCGAGCAGCATATGGCATCTGTTTGAGACCCTTGATCCTCTTGGTGAGATACTTTTGGGGTCTTTCTAATTGCTGCAGGTGTCAGGTAAGGTACATCCCAAAAGGGGCATTGTATTCTATGATGGGCCTGATGAGGGATGAATAAAGGGGCACGATTACCTCTCTTGATCTAGATGTGAAACTCTTCGTGATGAGGTGGGCTATGTAGAAGGTATTTCTAACCACTTTGGCAATGTGGTTTTCAAAGGATAGATTGCTATCAACTTGGGTCCCCAGGTCCCTAATAACTTTCTCTGTACTTAATGGGTTTTCGCCTATGTGGTAATTTGTGGGCACATTGTTTTTGCCAAAGGGTATGACTATACATTTTTTGGCATTTAGCTTTAAACCATGGCACTGGCACCAGTTATCTGTCTCTGTGAGACCTTTTTGAAGGATGTTTGTGTCAGCTGGAGAGTTGATTATGGCACCCAGTTTGCAGTCGTCTGCGAACTTGGTGAGCCATAGTCCTCCCACGTTTGCCTGTACCTCGGAAAAGTATATACTGAACAAGAGTGGTCCCAGGACAGAACCCTGTGGGATGCCACTTGTGACCGGTTTCAAGTCTGACATGACTCCAGCAACTCTCACCCTGTGGGTTCTGTCTTTGAGCCAGTTTGTGACCCATCTTGTGACATAGGGGTTTATATTTAAGCTGGATAGCTTATCTATGATGCCCGAGTGCGGTATTGTGTCAAATGCCTTTGCAAGTTCCAGATAGGCTGTGTGGACTACCTTCCCTTCATCTATGGCTTTGGTGACTGTTTCAAAGAAGTCAACCAGGTTCAAAAGGCAGGATCTGCCCTTGACAAAGCCGAACTGGGTAGGATCTAGTGTCTGTAGGTCCCCAATGTCTTTGTTTATGAGCTCCATAATGATCCTCTCCATAGCCTTGCAGACTAAGCTAGTCAGGCTTATGGGGTGATAGTTTCCAGGGTCCGTAGAGGCTCCACCTTTGTGGAGTGGGACCACTGTTGCTGTACGCCATTCTGTGGGCACATATCCTGTAGTGAGGCTGAGATTGTATAGCTGTTTTATTTGAGGGATTAGTTCCTCTTGGAGTTCATGTAGGACGCAACCTGGGACACCATCTGGTCCCATGGAAGCAGTGTTTTTTGCTTTGGAGAGGGCAGCCTTCACCTGAGCATCTGAGATGTTTGGGAAGCAGCCCTCTGCCGGGATAGATACTTGCTCTTTTGGGGGGGAGGGGGTGGAGATGTTTGCACTGAACCTGTCTGCCAGGATATTGGCGATGTCTGTGGGTTCAGTGTATTTTTTGTCATTTAGAATCAACTCAGAACAAGTCTGGGAGTTGCATCCCAGGTTTCTAACATAACTGAAAAAAGCCTTATGATTGTATTTGGTGTCCTGTGCAATTTTTCTCTCGAAGCTGGCCTTGGAGGATTTTATGAGGGATCGTAATTTTTTGCTAGGACTGATCAGAGATGCCTTCCCTATTAGGGATTTTGCTCTATCATGTAGTAGCTTCCTCCTTCTGTTGTACAGTTTATTTATGGCAGGGGTCCACCAGACTGGACGCCTGCCTTTGGATGATTGGGTCTTGGTTTTGTTTGGGATAGCATGATCCATGCATTCCTGGAGATGTCCGTAGAATGCATTTATATAGGATTCTGCAGTTTGGGCTGTAGTTTCCACTGGCCCTGGGGCCTTGAAGGATTCCACTTCGGTTTTGAGAAGTGAGAGGTTCACTTTTGAGAAGTTTTTCACTGTGGTTTTCTGGGCTGGGGGTGGGGTCGGGATGTGGACATCCAGTGAAATTAATTTATGGTCTGATCTTACCAATGAGGGATATACTTCTGGTGTGGAGCATAGAGTCCCCATGTTGGTAATGATCAGGTCTAGTATGTTGTCCCCTCTTGTGGGAGTGGTGACTAATTGTTCCATAGCATTTGAGTTTATAATTTCCAGGAATCTTTGGGCTAAGGTGCTGGGGCTTGAGTTGTGCTCCCAGTCAATGTTTGGGTAGTTGAAGTCGCCCAGTATAATGGTGTTCAGAGAGATCTTCATGTTCTCCAATGTTTTCAGGAAAGCCGAATGGGATTCCTGACTTTGAGAGGGTGGTCTGTAGGATGCTATAAACTGAAAAGCAGTCTTGCCCACTGTTAGTTGCACATGGATGGTCTCCGATACTTTGTGCAATGCCACTAACCTGGAGGTGTGGATATCCTTGATAAATATGGAAACTCCCCCTCCTTTTGTGGTTCGGTCTGGGTTTTGGGGACGAAAAGCATGATACGAGGTATAGCCTGGTAGTGCTGGGGTGCTCTCTGGAGCCTTGATCCAGGTTTCTGTCACTGCACAGATATCAATGTTTTCCATACTGAGGAGAGCTTCGAGTGCATGCATCTTGAGGTTAAGACTTCTGGCGTTTAGCAGCATTACCCTTAGTTTCTTGTTCCTTGTGCTGTCTATGGGGGTGGGTTTGACTTTTGAGCCTTGCCTAAAAAAGGCACTATGGGGGTGGCAAGCGCCTTTGCCAATATCCAAAAGCCCAGTGGTAACAGGTGCAAGCCGTCCCTAGCGAAGCAACGTGGCTTGTTGAGCATGTCATCCCAGGCTGACAGACACTGGATCCCCTTTGAATGACACCAAAATTTTAGCCAATTGTTAAAATCGATCATTTTGTCTTTGTACTGTGGCATCATTCTAGGTGAGGGTAAGATGCTGCTCAAGGTCAGGGTCATACCAGCCTGGGCTACATGATCAGAGAGCTCTTCTATGTCTCTTTTCATGTAGTCCAGAGAGGTACGTCTCGGGTCATTCACACCAGCATGTACAATGACTGAGTCATATTTGTATTTGCTTTGGAGTGACCTGAGTGCTTGTGTTATGTGTCGGATCCTAGCACCCGACAGGCAGCTCACCGTGACCTTCTCTTTATTCAGCCTGGTGAGCGGGACATCAGTGTGTCTGACAATAGAGTCACCTATAACAAGAGTATCAGTTGTGTTATTCAGCCCTAAGGGCTGTGGCTGCTTGGCACACTGACTTTGTGGGTTATGTGTTGTGTGTGTTTTGTTTTGAGGTAGCGTTTGCTTGGATGTCTGCTTTGGAGGTCTCTGTTGCTTAGGTAGATTTTGATTTAGAGCCTCCGAGTATGTTTTTGTGTATTTATCTGTTTGGTTCGCTGATGTGGTGGGACTATGTGATACTGGAATTGTGTTGTGTGAGGTTACCTTCTCCTCCTGACTGGTTACACCAGTTTTGAGATGAGAGAGCTCAGCCTCCAGTTTGGCTAAATAGTTGCATCTCTCACATATATTTGAACCTGTTTGGAGGAGGAGAGGGTTGTCCGTGTACATGAGACAGATGTAACATTGCCTCAAAATTCCCAGATTCACCAGCTGGACTGGAGAGGAAACCATTGACTGACCTTTGGACATGCTAGAGTAACAGAGAAACTGAATTTAAGATGGACCAATAGAGGACAGGGTAATTGTAGAGAGTATAAGTGTAAGTAGTGCTTATGGTATAATAGTGCTAACTTGTAGGATTACTTAATTGGACCAGTGAAGGGCCTTAGAATGAGAATATGGTGTTTAAATTGAGAGATAGAGCAGTTCTAAGGGAAAAAGTGAAGAACAGACTTTGTGGAGCCAGGAATAGTTTAAACCCAATTAGGCGGTGCTGCCCGTTGTTGCGCTATGCTCAAAAACGCGCAAAACCACACAAAAGAGGGTTTTAAGAGAGGAAGATGAAAGAGTTTTGGAATTGACCCAAAATGGCCAATAAAACTACAGTTTCAAGTCAGTAACCACTCCCACAGGGGCAGGCAGGCTGCTCAATGTTTTTCACTGCCACTGATCAACAGAGAGACTTTCCTTTAGCCCAAGCAAAAAATTGCCTCACAGAAACTTACAAACAGGTCAAGAACTTGCTTGGGTAACCAACAAGATATATGAACCATGGATGTGGACATTATGTGATAATCTGTCCAGTCGACAGACAGGTCTAGGAGTCTAAACAAGGGAATGCACTCATTGCAGGCTGTCCTAACCCTAGATGGTGACATGTCTGC
Source organism: Protopterus annectens (assembly GCF_019279795.1). Lineage (NCBI taxonomy): Eukaryota > Metazoa > Chordata > Ceratodontiformes > Protopteridae > Protopterus > Protopterus annectens. Next base: position 436,315,521 of record NC_056733.1, read on the forward strand.
ATCTGCAGAACCCAAGCCCACAGCCATGGGGAGTAACACACCCGTCCCTGATCACTCATCATATGCAACATCCTGAACTCGAACTGCGGCCAGCCAAGCAAAATGAAGTGGGATATATATATATATATATATATATATATATATATATATATATATATATATATATATATATGTGAGACAAACACACACCTCCAGGCTGGTCAAACATTCTGACAAACACAAGACCCTCCAAGTGCAGTCAACCATTGAGAAGACCCCAATGCAAAGTACTGGTAGCTTTAGGCAGAAATATCTGACCCAGGACACACAACTCACATATCTTATCCCCTACAAATCTATCCAGAGTCTGCCTGACACCCTGATCCTGTCTGACTTATATTACACAACTGTGGGCTGAAAATCAGACCGGGCAAGAACAAAAATGCACAGATATTCCACCATTGTAATATATCACCAAGTTGGTGGACCATTTCCACAGCACCAGCAGTCAATTGCTTGTAGGCACACCTCTCAACAGTCTGGATTGTACAACAATGCATATCATTTGGCCCATAATCCTGGTGTGTGCATCATCCATCCTGTATTCCTCTGGTAAATGACATAATGATCTGAGGAGGTATGTAAGGAGGTACTGAAACAATACATGACAGTGTCAAATGTCATATATGTCAGATGTCTTCTAAAACAAGCCCTGTAACCCTAGCAACACATACATTACTGAGATAAATATCCACAATCACTGTATGTCCCATTGACCCACATTTTGATAGCCTGTCTCCAGATATCCTGCACCAACAGGTTGAGAGGTATGACTGTAACACAAAATAAACCAGACTGGAGTACAACAATCACTAGAATGAAGCCATATTGGTACTATAGAAGGTCACACTGGGCATGCTCATGCACCTCAATAGGATCTAGAACAGGCCTTCACAACCCACTGCACTTCCCACTGCCCCACCTTAGCAGTCCTGAGGATGTCTGTCTCCATAGAGGTCACTTTCAACAGGCCTCAGCCCTATAAGCTGAACAAATAACTAGTTAGGTAGGAGTTCTAATCTCAGTCCTGGCAAATGTAAAACTGCGTGTGTGTGTGGCTGTGTGTGTGTGTGTGTGTGTGTGTGTGTGTGTGTGTGTGTGTGTGTGTGTGTGTGTGTGTGTGTGTGTGTGTGTGTTTACAAGTGAAAACTTTGGGGTCCATTCAAACCCAATACACTTCCCCTTTCCCTACTTTAGCAGTCTTGAAGATATCAGTCAACTTAGAAGTGCCTTTCATCAGACCTCAGCCCCATAAGCTCTGTGGAGTGCGCAATAACTGTGCAACACTATAATACAAATAACTATTTAGGTATTTAGGTAGGAGTTCTAATTTCAGTCTAATAGCTAATCTCAGTCCTGGCAAATGTAAAAGCGCATGTGTGCGTGTGTGTGTGTGTGTGTGTGTGTGTGTGTGTGTGTGTGTGTGTGTGTGTGTGAGTGTGTGATAACTGCTTAACACTATAGTACAAATAACTAGTTAGGTATTTAGGTAGGAGCTCTAATTTTAGTCCTGGTAAATGTAAAAGCATGTGTGTGTTTACAAGTAAAAGCTTTTGGGTCCATTCAAACCCAGTACACTTCCTCTTTCCCTACTTTACCAGTTCCTCAGATATCAGTCACCTTAGAAGTGCCTTTCATCAGGCCTCAGACCCATAAGCTCTGTGGCATGTGTGATAAATGCATAATACTATAGTACAAATAACTAGTTAGGTAGGAGCTCTAATCCTAGTTCTGGCAAATGTGTGTATGTAAGTGTGTATATGTGTAGTTGAAAGTATTTTGTGGCCACTTTCACTCAGTACATCACCCATTGCCATACTTTACAAGGGCTGGTGATGTTCCTCACCTTAGAAGTACATTTGGACAACTATCACCCTATACACTCTGTGGCAAATGCAATAAATGTGTAACACTGTAGTAGCAATAAATAGATAGGTAGGGGGGTTTAATTTCAGTCCGTCCAAGTGTGTGTGTGTGTGTGTGTGTGTGTGTGTGTGTGTGTGTGTGTGTGTGCGTGTGTGTGTGTGTGTGCATGTGTGTGTGTGTGTGTGTGTGTGTTTGAACAGTATCCTGTCTGTGGGGTTGTGTTTGTGTAAGAACCATAGCATTTGGGGTGGGTTTTACTACTTTTTGCTGTTGCCCACCCAGTACATGCCCCAGTGTCCACATTATAAGGCCCACAGTTGCCATCCACTGTAGAGAGACCTGTAGACACTCTGCAGCCCTATAAGCATTGTGCCATATGCAATAACTATGTGACAGCATGGAATAGATAAAAAGATAGGCTGCCTATCTAATCTTTGGATATTGTTCCCCACTCAGGAATCATACACAAACACAGTCAGGTAGGCAGCCACACCTACATCAGTAGGTGGCCTGCAAACCGGCTCACATATAGAACTCACAGTGTGAAAGCAGCGGACTCCTTGTCAGACTGCTGAATGGTCACGAGTGGAGTCCCACAGGTTGACCTGGGTTCCCTCATGTTTGGGATCCACACCTCTGAGGACCAGCTCAATACAAAGGTGCCCTGGCTAAAAATGTTTTCAGATGACTACAAGATAGGTGCTATTATTACCCCCCCCACATGAGGTTGACATCTTTCACAAAGGCATCTCTGAGACCTATGACTGTTGTCAGAAGCCTGGACATAAGCTCAGTGCCAGATGATGTGCCACCATCTCCTTTGGGTACGACATGATTCTCATAAAGTAATACATTGATGGTAGTCCACTAAACACTGATGTTGGTATAACGGAACTGGGAACACAGGTTGACAGTGAGCTGTATGGTGACCACCACAGTGCCATTGTCTTCTGAATGTCCTTTCATGTGTCACTTCTCCTGACTCAGGGTTTGGACCTAGGAAGTAAAAGGCCAATGTTTCCCTGCATGCACCCTTCAGTAGACCAATCAATGTGTACTATGAACAATTTGCCATGTACCCCATTGGACACCAGCAACAACAGGAGAGGCTGCAAATGTACCTCACAAAGAGGATCTTAGCTACTACACAGACTCCAACAACTGCAGTAAATCTCTGTCTCATATTGGCTACTTAGGTGCTAATCTGCCTGACATACATAGCCATGTCTGACCCAATCCTGTCAGGAATGGTACATCTGAGGATACCAATCTGTCCACACAACATGCCCCATATACCTCAACCCCATCCTCACAATTAATAAGACATGCTGGAGGGACAGGTTCAAAACCCAGAGATTGGCCATGCCATGGAATAGATGCCAAATGCATGTCAATCCAAGCACATCACTGGCCTTCTTCAGGAGAAATCAGGAAGAGTAGATGGGGAATAGAATACTGACCCTGCGGATCACTCCAGTGACTATACCCAGTAGTCACTCTGGGGAGTATCATCAGGTGACATGATGCCAGTGTATTCCCATGGCTACCCTTGTAAAGCTTCCATGGCCATTTGCCACGTACACACCTATGACTCTCTGAAACCATGGATCTCAGTACAGTCAAGTGTGTGTGTGTGTGTGTGTGTGCGTGTGTGCGTGTGTGTGTGTGTGTGTGTGTGTGTGCACGCGCATTAGTGGGTTTGGAAGTGTTTGTGAGTGTGTAAACATGTGGTTGAAAATAGTTGGTGGCCTGTCTCACCCAGTACAACTACCAGTGCCATAACTTACAAGTGCTGTAGATGTTATTCACTAAAGAGGTTACTTGAGACACTCCATAACTTATATGCTCTGTGGTGTGTGCGTGAACTGCATAACACTATAATACCAATAACCACACAGCTAGGGGTTCTAATATGAGTCCTGGCAAGTGTGTGTGTGTGTGTGTGTGTGTGTGTGTGTGTGTGTGTGTGTGTGTGTGTGTGTGCGTGTGTGTGCGTGTGTGTGTGTGTGTGTGTGCGTGTGTATTATTGTGTGCAAGTGTGTATATGTGTAGATTACAGTATTTTGTGGCCTCTTTGACCCAGTACATCCCCATTGCCAAAAATTGCAAGGCCTGGTGACGTCCCTCACCTTAGAAGTAGCTTTGCACAACTGGCACTCTATAACCTCTGTGGTGCATGCGATAAATTCATAACAGTGTAATAACAATAAATAGATAGGTAGGGGTTCTACTCCAAGTCCTGGCAAATGTGTGTGAGAGAAGATTATTTTGTGTGTGTGTGTGTGTTTGTGTGCAAATGACATCCAATGGATGGGCATGGATTAATATTTATGCCATGGTACACACAGTACACATTCCTAAGTCTACTGTATGAGGTCCGCTGTTCACATTAACCATGGTGGTATCTGTAGACACTCTTAAGCCCTATAAGCCCTGTGCAACAGTATGGAATAGTATGGTACGAATAACAAGATAGGTTGGTCTGCTAATGTCAGTACTGGCAAGTGTGTGTGTGTGTGTGTGTGTGTGTGTGTGTGTGTGTGTGTGTGTGTGTGTGTGTGTGTGTGTGTGTGTGTGTGTGCATTGGTGTGTAGAGTAGCATTTGGGAGTGTGTACATTCGTGCGTGACAGTAGTATGAAAACTGTCACACCAACTACACCACCCATTGCATACCTTACAGGAGCATGTGATGTTAATCACTATACATGTATTTCAGAAACACAACACACTATGAGCTCTGTGCCCCCTGTGATAGCTACCTAACACTGTACCACAAATAACTAGATGGGTGGGAGGTTTCAAACCCAGCACTGGCAATCGTGAGTGTGTGTGTGTGTGTGTGTGTGTGTGTGTGTGTGTGGGGGGGGGTGCGTGTATGTGAACAGTATTCTCTGTGTGTTGCATCAACACAATACCCTCTGTGTGTGTGATATTCACAAACCTTTGGTGTGTGCCACCCAATACGCTTACCATTGTCCACTGTACAAGAGCTGCTGACATCAGCCACCATGCACTTACCTGTATACACCCCTCATCCCTATCAGCCATGTGGCACATGGAATAACTGTTATACAGACCTATTAACTATGAACAGATGTACCCTGGATATGACACAGTCAATGTGTTACCACACTGCCATACCACTTGTAGAAAAGGACTGCAGGGCTACATCCTCCTGACACACTGACACCTAGAACACAAACAGAATACATTATAGAGACCACTTTCAGTCAGTGTTAATGACAGCAATAATGCATCATGGCTGGACAGTTACACACTCTGACTTGTAACCATTAAACATGCTGGCTGATAACACTTTACACAGCATTACATTGCTAAACTGTACTAAATTCACCCTGTGCATCAGAACTATATTAGCATGTCCCTGCATCGATGATATGGATAACAGGGATGTGGCACAAGTATCATCATATGCACAGGGTGTGGTGTGGGTTTGCCAGAGGCCTAGGTTGAGCCAATTGGTTGCCATCATGTGTGCGGGTTAGGGGTTTGTGTATTAAATGGACCGTGCAGAAGTGGTGTGTGTAAGTATGGATATGCCCTAGTTGTGATGGTGATGTGTGTGTGTATGGATGCACACAGTTTTGCCATGTTGCTGCCCTATACATGGGTATGTTGGACAGCTGCGGACTGTACATGGCAGGGTGCACTGTTCACTGTGTCCAGCCACAGACATGGCACTGGGCCTGCCAGGGGTTCCACTGGCACCACCTGGCACAAGGTCAGATGCAGTGCTACTGCCTGATGATGACTGTTATCTGATGGATCTGCATCCCTGCTGGGATTGGCCAGGAGCACAAGCCAATTGCCTGCTGTGTTGTGGTGTGGAAAGCAACCCCCTGCAGTTGTGCTGCTGGTACTGCCACTACAGGAGCGTGATTGAGATGTTGCATGGCCACATAGACCTTCAGCTGTTCATGGTGCTGTACTACGTCCATGTGGCCGACGACCAACTCCTGCCACATGCTCCAAAACAGAAATCACACAGTCGAGGACTGCCACCATCTCACCCAACCATCTATCCATGACCTCAGCATAATAATGGTGGGCATCCACAAGACCACAGATGTTGTCATGTATAGTAGGAAGATTTGCCATCTGGAACCTGTGAGTCTGTCTAGTGTGATGTTCCATACATGCCTATGCCTCAATGACAGTCTAAAACATGCGTCTGGTGACACCTGCTGTGGTACTTGTAGCAGGGTCATGATGGGCAGCAGTCCTCCTACGAGGACTCTTGTCTGTCCGCCTGTGTGGGAACTCACCTGTTATCCAGCTATGGCTGGTGTCTACAGACACACATGCCATAGTCACCACACTTTCCTGTCCCATGCCACCACCCACCAACTGTCCCTCATCTATGGCCACTGGTGATGGGGTATGTGTGGGCATTGTGACTGTGTGTGGGGATGGGAAGGACAAAAGTAGGATGCCAACCAATGACACAGATTCAGCCCCTGACAACCCCACCTATGCCTCACTATGGCTATCATCATTGTCAGAGTCGACAGAGACACTAACATCAGTTTCCATGAGGGAGGAACCCCAACCCCCATCGCCACCTGTGAGGGGAAGATAATATATTTAATTTAATTCCTGTACAGTATGGTTTACTTACACACACACACACACACACACACACACACACACACACACACACACACACACACACACACACACACACAGTTACAGGTGAGGTGGCACAAAGATACTACATATACCTCACATTACCCAACAGTTGACATCCATGACACCATGACACGTGGCCCTCAACATCATGCATTGCAGCCATTCTTAATCCTTGTTTCTAATAATATACATCTCTGGGATGCATGAGTCATGTTAGTAGGTGATGTCCATTCCCCTAGCACACACTGCACCCATGTACACATTATTTCTGTGCACCCGTATAGCACACTGGCATTTACTGTAGACCATACCTCACAACTGTACAAATCATTGCTGAATGTGTAGATGTTTGGCACTTATGTTTGCTCTGTTCCTCACAACCCCATATGTGTTTGTCTGACACATAACTGGGATGATATGAGGACTGATGTCACTACTTAATGACATACATTTGATGTGTAACATCTCAGCAGCAGCAGTGAATGTATGTGCAATCAAATCCAGTTACACCAACCACCTTCTAAGCTTAACATGGATATAAGCTTGCCACCAGCCTCTTGTATGATATAAAATGAGACCACATTGCTGCATTTGAAAACATTACACACCTTATGTGTGACATATGACATGTGCAATCCAATCAAGAAACAAACAAATGTGTTAGTTGTTAAGATACTGAATGAGATGCATACAATATGGTGGTTGCATAAGTATGAACACCCTTAAACAATGCTTTGTTGAAGCACCTGTTAATTGAACTACAGCAGGCCCTCTTCATGGGAAGGGGTATATTAGCATGGCACATCTTGACTTGGCATCATTTGGGCAGTCTTCCCTACAAAGGTCCCCCAACTCTGTCAGATTGCAAGGCCAGCTCGTGTTTAAAACCCTTGGAGGTCACACTGGGGTTTTACTATTGGTGTTGGGTCTGGGCTTTGTGTGGCCCAATTCATAACCTTGATTGTGTTCAGATAGAGCAATTCTTAGCTAGCTTTGGATGTATGCTTCAGTTCATTGTTGTGTTGGAAGCTGAAACCCCTCTACATCCTCAGCCATATTGCAGATGCTTGACAGCTTTGGCCCACACGTGAGTGTTATTTGAAACTGTTCAGAATTCCCTCCACCATGTCTACAGGCCTAGTTCCAGCTAATGAACAGCAAACCTAAAGCTGGACACTGCCACCATCAAGCTTCAACGTGTAGATGGTGGTCCGCAGGTGAAGTGAGGTGTTGCTTGTGCACCACACGTAGCTTTAGGAATACTGTCTGTAGGTTTGAACCTTGGTCTCATAACACCATTACACATTACAACACTTGCCTTTGGGAGACTTCATGTTATGTTTTGCTACCTGTACACAGCTCTGGATAGTGTTTGGTGTGGGTAAATGTCTTTGTCTACTTACCCTACCCTATAGGCCACACTTATGCAGAATCCAGGCAATTGTTGCCACATGTAGTACATGAGCAGTACTTGCCAGAAATTCCTGCAAATCCCTCAGTGTTGCTGCATGTCTCCTGGAATCCTCTCTGACTGGTTGTCAACATGTCTTGTCATCTGTTTTGGAGGGACATCTGGCTATTTTCAACAGCACTGTTGTCCCATACTCAGTTCACCTGTAGATGACTGTCTGCACTGTGTTCTATGGTAATTGGAATGATCTGGTAATGTTGTTGTACCCTACTCCTGACTAATACCTTTCAGATATGAGGTCCCTTTGACGCTTTGTAAGATGTGAGCAAACCATGGCTGCGTCTGTTGCAGGCAACTGAGCAAATGTCATGAACATACTGCTTGGACAGCAGACCCTTATGTCATGAACATACTGCTTGGACAGCAGACTGTTAGTCGGTGTTACATTGAGTCCCTGTACTTGATGGCAGGTGTGTACCAAAGTAGAGTGAATGATGTCAGTACATCACATGCTGCCTCCACAATATGTTATTTTGAGGATGTGCACACATATGCATCCAGCATATTGTAAGGTTTCTATACCCCGTATATGGTGCACTAACATATGTGTTTGTTTTACAAGTTAATTGTTCATGTTATGGTCACATTACAGGTTGGAAAAGGTGTGGAATGTAATACTTTGGTATGTCATTGTATATATATATATATATATATATATATATATATATATATATATCAGAAACACTTGGCATCTTAATAGAGGAGTGTACACTGTTGTAGCCACTGTATAAGATAAATATTGCATACATGTCCCTACTGTAGCCCATTTGTCTCCCCATTTTGTTAGTCTCTGTCCAGACATCTTGCAGTAAAAGGTTGTGAGGTATGCTACAGGAATGTTACATGCCCTTTAGATGTGCCCCCATGGTGACCACTGTGATGCACTGCAGTTAACACCAACAAAAGTGAACATGCACATCATGCATTATGGCGAGGTGAGATATTTGTGAGCATGACAAATAGCATGGTCTTAACATGCACGGGGTATTGGCAAATCACAACAAAACAATTCCATATTCACCAGCTACAGGCTGCTGTCCCACGTGTAGACCCAAGGAACCTAAATAGTTGTGGAAAATTAGTACTGTCAGCAAACTCTCATATGGCCTTGGTACAGGAAGGAAGCAGCATTTTTGCACATTAACAGTACAGACCCCAATACTACAAAATATGCTGTCCATCACCATAGATAAGCACTTCTGTGCATTACTAAACACCATCTACATCTACTATCTTGTCTGACATATGCATGTAGATACTATACAGATACAACTAGATATGCAATAGTATTCTAGTAATGTGCACTGGGGGCCTTACCTGCATACTCCACGTCCATTGTGTGGGTGCAACCCACCTCCACAATACTTTCTTCAGCTTCCTGTGGGATGCTTTGGGTGGGTGCCTGAAGGATGGCGAGGAGTTCCTTGATGGGTGTCAGTGGGGCCTAGATGGCTGGGCCTCCACCTGTGGCTAGGCAGTCCCTCGCTATGACAGCAGCCCTTCACCGGGCATGACATATGAGGTTGGTAGTGTGATGCCGGATCTGGTCGTATGTTTGGTCATGCAGGCCAACATCATTTACCCTGTGGACAAGAGCATTTCACAAGGTGGTCCTCTCCTGCAGATCTTGTGGTTTTTTGCTGAATAGTATTGCATGCTGTTTGGTAACAGCTTCAGTGATGATTGTTGTTTCTGCCTCAGTGAAGGCAGGTAGTCTTGGCCTTTGCATTGCACCTGGAAGGCATAAACAGAAGAACATGTCACAGGACCTCATACAGTTGTCAAACTGCACATCAACAGTGGATATCAGCCACCACTATTCATAACTACACCCTAACCCTCTAATCTATTAGAACAATATCAACTTGCATTGCACTCCTGGCCCTGATGTGTCATATTCCCCCCAATGATGGATAGTTAATATTATAATCCTCTATTCCCCATTCATTTCTGTGTAGAGGGATGACAGTGGCCATCTTCCATGTGGATGGGGTATGGATGGTGGCAATGCTGTGTTTGATTATAGTGTGGGATGGAGCTGTGAGCACAGCCCTGAGTTCATGTAGGAGGCAGACAGGGATGTTATCAGGCCCCATGGAGACTTGCTGTTGTTTTCACCAGTAGGCAATATGTACATGCTCACCATTGATGAGGGGAGGGGTGTGGTTGATGTGCATATCCCGCTATACAAATGGGGGGACAGGGTGGTGATACTCCCACCTAATCTGTCTGTTGCAGGTTGCCTGTAGCCATGGCATGTGTATATGAGGTGTGCTTTACCACCAGTACAGGGTGAATTGTGTTGTTGCCTCTGAGACTGACAACATATGTGGAGACACCCTTGTGATTGGTCTTGGCGGTGTGGATATGTCTGATTTTGTAGTCATAGTTAGCCTTACAGGGATTCACCTTTGAACTTACACGCTTGTGCAGATAGAGGTGGACTTGCTTCCAAGTTGTTGCCTGCATCTGTTTCCCTGTACAGCCAATATAGCAGCATATTATGTGATTTGTGTACTGTTGCTATCCACCAAAGGGGATTACTCTAGCTTGGTGGAGGCTGGTTTTACAGGTCAGGTACTGCTGATTCCATACAGCTACAGTGGATCTAAATTGTATACACCCTTGTTATAATGCCTGGTATTTGTGCAATTGAAACATGACACCACAGTAACTCATTTCAAAACAATTCCTACCTTTAATGTGACCTATAGCCTGTACAATTCAATTGAAAACATAACACTGTTCTGTGAAAACATATGCAAATAAAAATCAGTACAATAAGCTGATTGAATGACTGTGCACACCGTTAAACTGATACATTGTGTAAGCACCTGTTGAGATGATTACAGCATTCATTCATCTTGGGTTGGAGTCTAACATGACACATCTTTACTTGGCAGTAGTTGCCCACCTTCCTTGCCACAGTGCTACACGTGTGTCAATTTGTGAGGGCATCTCTTGAGCACAGCTCTATTCAGGTCAACACACAGATGTACTCTTGGATGTAGGTCTGGGCACTGGCATGCACATGCCCAAACTGTAATTTACATCGTGACACCATTCCTTTGTTGATTGGGATGAATGCTTGAGGTCGTTGTCATGTTGACAGGTAAAATCCCTATTTGTCTTCAGCTTTCTAGCAGATGACTATAGGTTTTAGGACAAAAAATGATTGTTATTTAGGACTGTTCATAATTCCCTCCACCTTAACTAAAGACCCAGTTCCAGCTTACAAAAAGCAACCCCAAAGCATGATACTGCCACCACCATGCTTCACTAGGGGGATGGTGTTCCTTTTGTGATGCAAATTGTTGTTTTGGGCCAGACATACCTTTTGGAATTGTGGGCCAAAGGTTCAATTTTGGCCCCATCAGACCATGACACATTTTCCAACATGCTTTTGAGAAACTTGATGTAGTGCTTGGGAATGTTTGCCCAGCCCTGGGTGTTTTTTCTGTGTATGAAAAGGCTTCCATCTTGCTACCCCAGTCCATAGGTGAGGCATATAGGGAATATAGAAGATTGTTGACACATGTGGTACACACCTAGGACTTGCCAGACATTTCTGCAGCTCATTCAGTGCTGCTGTAGGTTCCTGGTCAGCCTCCTTTGCCAGTTGTCTTGTCATTTCATCCCTTTTGGATGGACGTCCAGCTGTTATCAGCATCACTGTTATCCCATATGTTATCCACTGTTTGATGACTGTACTGTATTCCATGGTATATCCAGTGTTGTGGACTGTTTTTTCTACTCTTCTCCTGACTGATGACTTTCCACACTGAGATCCCTTTGATGCTTTGTAAGCTCTCTGCAAAACATGGCTTTTGCTTTAGCAGACAACTGGGTAAATGTCAAATAAATCCTAGTAGGATAGCTGAACATTATTTTTGGGTAATCAGAGTATCATTAATTGATGGCTTGTGTGTAGCCTAGAAGACAGAATGCTGTGATTACAGCAAGAGGTGCATCAGCAAGGTATTACTCTACGTGTGTGCACATGCATGCAACCAGCATATAGTACATACGTTATGTTTACATTGTCTCCCTTACCAGATTTCTTTGTTTTCAAATAGAATTGTACGGGTTATGGGTCACTGTCAAGGTGGGAAACATTTTGAAATGATTATCTGTGGTCTCATTTTCAAACAGCACACAAACCTTGCATTTTAACAGGGGTATGTACACTTTTGATATACAGTGTATATAGGTGTTCATATAGCTGTTAGTGGTAGGCATGGATAGAGGGTCATGACACAATTAGACACTTCTCTGATTACAACCTGATAATCATGCCTATTCTAATACCCATGCCAGTGTCAGGGCAATGCAACAAGCAGCACCTGTATACATTTATGTCTGTTGTATGCACTGAAACTGATATTGCACACATGTACAACATGCACAACCTATTTATCTGGCTGCTTGCAACCCATGTTATTTGTTTTGTACCTTCCAGCTGAACATACACATACATACATGCATCCAGGTGATACCTGGTATACATTTCTGTTCTATGTTAGTATGGCACACTGTAATACAGTCTTGCTGCTCAGTCATACCTCTCAACCTGTTATAGCAGGACTTCTGGACAATGGCACACATACATGGGTGGCAAATGCACATCAGCATTAACACTGCATTAATATAGCTGCAACATACAAAATTAAGTTGATTGCACAGTAGGCTTTGACATCACAGTGATAACTAAGGATGATGTCCAACAGTCATAACTAGGGTATTATGTTACAATATCATTGCTTACAGACTTGCCAATGGTTTGGCTGACATAGCACAACTGCATGTGTATGTGACTACAGATATCAGGCACAAATGTGCTTGCTGTCCAGCAGAACACTGTACAGTTGAATGGTATGAATTCACTATATCACATGCAGTTCAACACACACACTTCTGCAACAGCACTTTAATATGCACATGCTCTATATAGTTCTCTTAGATTTACACAACAAACATGTGTATCATACTCATATTCACAGGTAGCATATGGATATGTACAATATCCCTGTAGCTGGCCTAGCAGTGGCACAGTCAGTTGTGTTTGACAGACACTCCAGTGGTTATCACATGTGAGCTGTCCTTTCCTGGGGTGAGTCAGGGTCCTGAGCTGTGTTCTATGTCACAGCAGAGAGAGACAGATGATATGGCCATAGGTGCTGTTCAGCAGGACATTCTACAGCAAGTCTTGTTGAGACATAATTCTTTCAAACTCCTATTTCCATTATCAGAAAACACATACTTCATTAAATTACATGCTTACTTGTTTCACATACCTTTTTTTACAGTGCAGTGGGTTATATTACAAAGTTGATCCAGTTCTTTTTGTTTGTTCAGTGTTGACTACTGGTAGACAGCTGGTTTGAATAGGTGGTAGCTTGCCTTTCTTAGGTAATGCTCTTGACCAGGTGATGGCCTGTGTTCCCCACTTGCTAAATGCATGCAAATCAGCTTTGTAGTTCTTCCAATAGCCAATGACATGGCAACACACTCCTATAATTGAGTACTTCATGTGGGTGTTGTTCCTTTACCTTGCCTGTGAGGAAGACATCCTGGAGGTGTGTGAGTGTTACAGACAGCAGGTGGAAAAACTCTTACAACAAGACTTGTAGAGCTAGGCCAACTAAATGGTGGAGAAAGTTTCAGGCTTAGGGACAGAATGCGAGTGTTGCTGTTATATGGTTTGAATACTGTTGGTTTTACAGAGTTTGTGTGTACATGCTAGTTCTGCATAGATTTCAGTCTGACAAGGTTATGTGTCTGCATAGCTCTCAACTGTAGGGCTATCCACATAATGGCAAGAGGTTTGCGTGCTATGTTTGGTCTGTTACCCAGACAGGTGTTGTCCTTGGCAAATCAGTGGCATATTCTGCTGATTGCTATCAGTAAATGGCAACATCCACTTGTGTTTCTGACTTCATATCCTTCAGAAAAGATATGTTGCAACCAACCCTGTAACACCAGCAACTTTCTCAATGTATAACAGCAATATTTCAAATATGACCCTGTGTTTGGGCCTCTGTCCTCCTCTTATATGCCAGGCTTTGTCCAAATGTCATGCAGTGAGAGGTTGAGTGGTATGGTCTATCATTATTTAGTACAGTCATTCCTGCTATCAGCCCAGTGATGTTGTGGAATCTCACACATGTTGTGGGGTAGGGGGCATACACATGAGTGCAAAGGCTGGACATTTGGACCCTGTACAGTCAAGAGGTTGGTGTGCAGCATAGTAAGACATATTTTAATATTAGACTGTTAGAATATGTGAGCAATATTACTAATTAGAAGGACAAAAGGTCTATAGCTATAAATTTTCATACATTTCACCATAGGGACGGTAGTGGGCTACAAGATACTTTTTTGGAAAAGGTCTGTTTCTCAGTTTGATAGAACACTTATAACAGAACCATTGTTATGTAAAGAATCAATCTACATTGTAACATTTGATACTTTATCCCCCTAGGGGATTAACTGAGGAGTGTAACTGGAGGCTGTTTAATTAAATAAGTATGTGTTAATTGCTTCTTGTATTTAAGGCAAGTATGTTTTGTAATGTAATACTTGAAGGCAAAACACATTAAAATATTTGTGTGGATTACTGGCTGGTTGATTTTCATTTTACTATCTTCAGTCATTTCAGTTATATTGCAGAAGGTTTAGTGTATGTCTGGCCATTGTGTATAGCGTATCCTGATTTTCTACCAGTGTACTGTGTACTTATTAGATGTACTGTGTAGGGGAGCAGCAGATGTCAGTGGCATGGGTGTCTTTGTATCATTACCAATGTGTTTCTATGTCCATAGACTTGTCCCTCTACTTCATCTGGCTTTGCCCAGACTTGTACTGAGGTGTTCTGGTGTCTGACAGTGCTGCATGTTATTGACAAATAATGCATCTCTCTCTCTCTCTCTCTCTATATATATATATATATATATATATATATATATATATATATATATATATATATGTATCATTTGGATCATTACTGATTCCACAGTGTTCATTCCCTATGGTAAACTGACTGTACTGTATGATATGTTTGAAGAAATATCATAAAATTCTGCAGCTCAAATGGCTTAATGATTAAGTGCTGTGACTATCGTGTACAGGTTTCTGGGTTCAAGACCTACAAGGGCTATTTATGTTGTTGCTGGGCAAGTGTATATAATTCCATTTTCATAACATGCTTATATTTGCTGTCATTACAGTAGCAAGGGATGAGACTATACTGTATGGGACACATGTATACATGGGTGGCTTCACAGGTTATATGCACTCACACTTCCATTGTGCACCAGCTACATCACTGTGGTGACAAAAATAATTTACCTCACCTTTTACTATTAAAATAGTACTTTTAACACTGTTTTTCCATGTAAAATGTGATTGCCTGTTTTAGTACTCGAGCCTTGGTGGATGTCTTCAGTTTGCACTCAGACAGCTGTAGGGTACCTAATCTTTGATGTTATTTGTTTGTGTCTGTGTTTCTTTGGCCATTGCTTATAGACTGTCAGGTTTGTGTAAAGGTATAGTGTGTATATGTTCTATGGGTTGTGTAAGGTGGGGGGTACATGTGAGTGTCATGGACCCTTTCTGACTGTGCATGCTTCTCTGGTCGGGGACACTGGGGAATGCCATTAGTAGATACTAATAATCCCTGTAGTACATGTTATCTTTGCAAATGCATGTGTAGAGCCCCAGAGCTGGACTTGGGTAGTGTTATGTCAATCTGCCTGTATTGTGGAGAGTGCTTTGAAGCTCAGTGCAGTTTCCCTACTGTTCTGTTATGTCCATATATTCGTAGGATGTACAGTTGTGTGGCCAATACCTTTGGTCTGGTCCCCATCACTGTTGTGTATTCCTGACAGATCAGTGGGATGATGTGAGGATTGGAGTCACTACATAATAAGGAGTACTTGAGTCCTAGACATGATATTTCTGTCAATATATGTTAGCAGTACCAGTGTTAGTACAACTTTCTCAGCTTATCTACTCGCATCATTTGGATATGTCTCTATTGTCATGCCTTTGTCCCCCCACATTGTCTGGCTTGGTCCAGATTAATTGCACCAAAGAGTTCTGAGCATACCTCTCCACTGCCAGGCTGTTTGCAGAATGCCCTGGTGTTTGGCCCATACTTTAGTTCTGTTCCACAGTTTATTTGTATTTGTCTGGGAAATCACTGTTATGATCCAAGGATTTATGTCAGTGAATAATGACATACATGTCAGTTCCCATCCTTATATCCTTCTGAAGGTACTGTTGATACACACCCTGTTGCTGTACAACTGTTCAGTTATGACAACAATATTCTGATTATGTCCCTAAATGTGGCCCATTTCCCACCCTTTGTACAGCCTTTTGTACATTAGTGGCCCATTTCAAACCCTTTGTACAGCCTTTGCACATTAGTCCTGCACTAAGAGGTTGATATGTATGGTTCTGAGGTATGGCTGCATTGTATGTTATATATATATCTATATCCCTTCACCATATATATCTATATATATATATATATATATATATATATATATATATATATATATATATATATATATATATATATATATATATATATATATATATATATATATATATATGGGTCCCCTACTATTTACCGAAACGATTCGCGACAAAGAAATCACCGACACCAAACGACCGACAACAAAACGTACCGACAACGCAAAACACCGAACACCATAACACCGAACACCATAACACCGACACACTACACGTAAACGACACAGTACACTACAGGACATATCCACTAGCCCTAACCCAAACCCTAACCCTAAGGTCCGACACTACCGCACACTCTCCCTACCTGCACCCTAACCCTAACTCACTTACCCACCCCTAACCCCAAGCTCCGACACTACCGCACACTCTCCCTACCTGCACCCTAACCCTAACTCACTTACCCACCCCTAACCCCAAGCTCCGACACTACCACACACTGGACCTGCCTGCACCCTAACGCTAACTCACTGAGTGACCGCTAACCCCAAGCTCCGACACTACACACACTCACCTATCACACACCAACCCTACATCCCTCACTATTGCACACTTACCTGTCCGCTCCCTACTCCTAAATCCCTCACTATCGCATACTTACCAGGTCGCGCTTACACATTCCCCTTGTCGGTCTTCCGGCTGTCGGGATTCCAGCGTGTCGGTCAACTGCATTGTCGGTCGTTTGGTGTCGGCGATTTCTTTGTCGGCGAATCGGCGTTTCGGTAAATAGTAGGGGACCCATATATATATATATATATATATATATATATATATATATATATATCCCTTCATCCATATATAAAAGGGTGATAGAAAAGTGGTGAAAAGGGGACACGTACAGGGAAAAGCAGTGTGACAGACAGCTAGGGATGTGCAGAACAGGTGTAGGGATGGTCCATAGATGTCCATTTCTGATACAGCAATGGCTGTGCATAAGTACAGAACTTGGAGGTGAATTTGGTACACTCAAACCCATGAGAGAGACGTGAGGACAACAGTAATGTGTTAAGCCACTTAGACCAAATTACATGTGTCCAGTGGACAAGTGTGTGAAATGGACAGCTATGTATGGGGCAACATTTTTTTTGTGGGAACAGATTGCCATTTTTTTTTTTTTTTATAAGTTGAGAGGGAGATTTTGGGGAAGGATAGTAGGTATATTTGGGGAGGTAGATTGGGTTGGAAGACAGACAAGACAAACAAGACAGCAGACAGTGGCAATATATGACACATGTCGGGGGTAAGCACCAGACATGCTATGGTCGAAAAATAAACCAATACCTGCAAGGTTAAGCACCCTCAGTTCAAAAAGACACAAACACAAAAGGATAACAGAGGGATGCACCATGCGCTGCGTAATCAAAACACTTGAAAAGAGTCCATAAAATCCAAGGTTTAATGCAGTAAAAACAAACCAAAAAGAGAGACTGCAGTGAGGTAAGCACTTTCACGTTTGAATCAACGCTTCATCAGACATCAATAGGGCAGTCAGATCAGGTATACTTAAATACAGGAGATGACATCATTACTGAATCAGAA
The DNA here is from genome assembly GCF_019279795.1 of Protopterus annectens. NCBI lineage: Eukaryota > Metazoa > Chordata > Ceratodontiformes > Protopteridae > Protopterus > Protopterus annectens. The sequence continues at coordinate 436,333,622 of NC_056733.1, forward strand.
ACAACAAATCAAAAAGCAGCTATAAAATGGAACACCATTACTGTGAGTTAATTCAAAGATTAATAAAACCTTAAAACACATGTTGAAAACACTTGTAAAATAAGGAGACATCAAAAATAAACATATAGTAACCTAAGAAAATATACAAATATGTATAATGAACAAAAAATAAACTGTTGTTAGACTAACTAATAATAACTAATCACCAAAGAATTAATGCCTCAATGGTCTGCTAGCTAAAAAAGGTTTGAGAGTAACCCTGTCGTTGAGCCCATATCTATGGGCTTGAAGTTTCAAAATCCATTTACCTTCCTTCTCTTCAGTAAAATTCTTGATATTGCCCAATCTACCATTTTTCATAACCAATTCTAAGACCTTAAATCTGAAAGTATGTGAGGGTCCATGTTCAACAACATGTCGCGCCAGAGCATTAGTAATGTTACTTCTCTCAATGGCATAAACATGCTCCCTTATACGCTCTCGTAGGGATCTATTGGTCTTGCCAACGTAAAATTGTTGACAATGTTGACACTCAGCAACATATATAGCATTGACAGATTTACAGTCTGCATAATGCCTGAAAACATAAACACGTCTGGTTGCAGGATGTGTAAAATTTCCAGAGTCAGATATATATCTGCACTGATTACAAGAACGGCATGGAAAAGTACCATGTCTATCAGATTGTCTAGTGCTCTCATGTTCCCTATCATAGCATAGAAGTCTATTAAGTGACTGCATATTCCTGTATGCTATACGGGGTCTATCATCTACAAGATTCTTAATTCTATCATCCATCAACAAGAGTTTCCAATTGTTGTTAAGGACTCTTGTAACATGGTTATTCCTGTTGGTATATGGCATTACTATCCTATTGACATGGACAGTGTCACAGTTTTTGATGGATACTAGATCAACATCAGGTCTTCTCATCAACGGGGCACCAGAGCCTGATCTAAGTCTGTCCCCTTCAGTAATATCATTACATACTTCAGACGTGTTATAACCTCTAGATATAAAATTCTTGGTCAGTTGTACTTTATGATGTTCATATGCCTTATCATTGGTTGTCAGTCTAGACACTCTCATAATTTGTTTTTTCACTATATTTTTATGAATATGCTTAGGATGCATGCTGTTGCGATGCAAAAGATTATTTTTCCAGCAAGGTTTTCTATATAATTCTGTGTCAAAACCATTTGAAACCATGACAACTTTGACATCTAAAAATTCAATAGCACTTGAAGAATGAGAACATTCAAAATAGAGAAAATCTGTAGTGCCATTAAGATATGTCACAAAATCCATTAGCTGTTCGGCTGTGCTTCCCCACACAATAAAAACATCATCTACAAATCTATTATAATACTTTAGATGGTTCCTGAAATCAGTGTTATTATTGAGCACAAAGGTGTCTTCCCAATGTGCCAACACCAGGTTAGCATAGGCGTTGGCACATGGGGTGCCCATTGCCACCCCTTTAGTTTGTAGATAATAGTGTTTGTCATAAAGCAACACATTGTTCTCTAATATAAGTTCAAGAAGAGACATCCATCTGCATATATTATCACTTGATATCTTGTTCTTGACTAAAAATAACCTGATGTAATCCATGCCTATGTCATTCGGTATTGAGGTAAACAAAGATTTGACATCGTGTGACTAAAAGGTCATCACTGCAAAAAAGAGAAGAATTTACAAAAGCAGAGAGGTTTTCTAAAAAATGTGTTGTATCCCTTAGAATTTGATCTACACCTGTGACTATTGGTTTGAACATCTTATCCAGAAATATAGATAAAGGCTCGGTTAGCCATCCTCTACTAGATACGATTGGTCTCAGTGGAGGATCTAGACATTCTTTGTGGATCTTTGGAAGACCTCTAAAGGAAGGAACCAAAGGGTTATCAACTAAAAGATACTTATAAAGATCATTGTCAATGACATTAGTTATTAATAGTTCGTATAGATATCCATGTACACTTCTAATCAAATTATTAAGATCATAATTGTGTAGAGGGAGATATGTATCTCTGTCCGATAACATGGATTCCATCTTATCACAGTACATTGACCTATCCATAATAACCACTGCACCTCATTATCAGCTTGTCGAATAACAATTGAATCATTGCTTCTTAAGCTGGCTATTGCTTCTCTTTCTTCTATCGTGGTGTTAAAAAAATCTGGTTTAATGTGTTTGTTGTTATATAAATCAAAAATCTCACTTTCACAGGCTTGCTCAAATGCTTCTAATAAAGGATGTTGTTGTGGCATAAATGTGGAAGGCTTCTTAAAAACGTTAGGGTCACTACCCCCAATATTATTGGTATCTTGTCCATAAAGCAACTTCAAGCCTAAGTTCCTAGTAAAAAGCTTGATATCAATAATAATGTCTGTGAGATCATTACAGCTAGAGGGTATAAAACCCAAACCTTTGTTTAAAACAGAAAGTTCATGTGAATTTAACACATATCTAGAAATGTTGATTACTAAATCCTGAAAGTTTATTTCACTACTTTCTTCGTTTGATGAAACACCTCCTCTGTGCTCTTTCTCTTTACTGCCCTGCCTTGTGGAGACCAAGTCCGCCTCTTGAAAGGCTTGAAGGGCAACGGAAAAGAAGGATATCCTTCACCCATGCCAAAAACTTCATCTTCAGCAGAAATCACAAGGGGATCAACGGATGGTAACTTCTTGCGTGTATCGTTCACTTTGTGTATCTGAAAATCATCCGGTGTCGTCGGATTGTCAATGCTTGCTTGTCTCTCCGCATGTACAAGGGCTGCAGTCTCTCTTTTTGGTGTGTTTTTACTGCATTAAACCTTGGATTTTATAGACTCTTTTCAGACATGCTATGGTGTTGCAGTTTGATAACATATGTTGGTTAGTCATGAAAAAAACATTTCAGGATTAGTTATGGCAGCATGCATAGGTATTCCCATTACACCAAAACAATAGATTTGGAACAGTTGCATAACATGCATATATGGAACCACAGTGGGCATTATAATGGCATGCAGGTTATATTGTTTGATGGCAACAGGCCACCAATGATAGTATTTGAATAGAGAACATTAATAGCCAGATGTTTAAATATTTGTAGAACAATAAGGCACATGTCCCAACAGTAGGTTTGGTGAAAAGCATACCCAGTGATTTATGTGTTTAGATTATTGGTGCAGATAGGGTGGGGGAGAGAGAGAGAGATGTCAGTTAACAACTGTATAGGCTTCAATTGCTCACAACTTTAATGATCATTGCTTTAATCATTACTGTCAGGTATTACCTCACTTTACATTGATCTATGGCCTTGGGTTGGGCAGTGGTACGTTTGTACACATTGTATAATTACAGCCTTCTTACAGCTAATGTATACCTTCTCTTACCTGGCAGACATGTGGAGGAAATTACTGTTAACACTACCTGACTGTTTCTACCCATATTCACATGGTTAAAGTTACATATGTGCACTCATACTGTGTATGTGTGTGCTACTGCCATTCTCCACCTTGATTTCTATTGATCACCCTGGGTGTTGGCAGCAGTGACCAATAGTTGTGACAGTGTGACACTTGAGGGACATTTCATGGAGGGCACTACTTTGTGTATGTACTTATCTTGCTGTCACTTGCAGCCTTGGGCTTGGACCGTGGGTGTTGTACACAGTGTATAACTGCAGCCTTCTTACAGCTAATTTATACCTTTTCTTACTTGGCAGACCTGTCGAGGAAATTACTGTTAACACTACCTGACTGCTTCTACCCATACTCACATAGTCAAGGTTACATATGTGCACACATAGTGTGTGTGTGTGTGTGTGTGTGTGTGTGTGTGTGTGTGTGTGTGTGTGTGTGTGTGTGTGTGTGTGTGTGTACTACTGCTATACTCCACCTTGATTTCTATCGGTCACCCTGGGTGTTGGTGGCAGTGACCAATAGCTGTAACAGTGTGACACTTGTGGGACATTTCTTAGAGGACATTACTTTGTGTATGTACTTATCTTGCTGACATTTGCAGCCTTGGGCTTGGACAGTGGGTGCTGTACACAGTGTATAATTACAGCCTTCTTACAGCTAAGATATACCTTTTCTTACCTGGCAGACATGTGGAGGAAATTTCTGTTAACACTGCCTGTTTCTACACATATTCACATATTCCTAGGTGAAAATATGCATACAACTTACTAAAACTCCTGGAATTCAAACTGTTCCTGTTTGTGCATAAAATAAAACAACGTTTGTGTTTCATCAGAATGCGCTATTGAGAAACTGCTGTCTCTTATTTGACTGTTGTCTGTCTAATACTCTATTGGTTGTATGATCTGACCTTGTAATTCTGACCTTCATGCATGGCAGATAGTTCTTATACTTTATAATGATCCTTTGCCATAGCACAGTCTGGAAAACACTGGTTAACACAACAGTACTATCCAGGTTTCAGATCTTGGTGCATGGAACATTTCATATAGTTAATCTCCTGTTTTACAACTCCACAATATTTGTCAGATGAGCCTTGATTATTTAATGCTTTCAGAGTTATAGTTGCTGTGCAGAAACTGGACACATTTCGATTCATACCACCACATACCAAACACGACCAGTCCAGGGTTTTGAATTTTATTGACAGGTACTGACACTTTTATTGATATATATATATATATATATATATATATATATATATATATATATATATATATATATATATATATATATATATATATATATATATATATATATATATATATATATATATATATATATATATATATATATATATATATATATATATATATATATCCTGTACATCACTATTACTCTGCAAATGTCTCATTTATTTAGTACAAACCATACACATTTTTAAATACTGACAGATGGCATTCTACTCCTTTCTATTTGTTTGCCATGAATACTACAAACTAGCTTTGTACTCACCAGCCTCATGACACAGCCTTAGCAGCCTGCTGGCATAGACATCCATGTTCATTGCCCACTCATCTGGAGCTGTACAGGAGATAGAGAAACGTTTATGCATACCTATCCATCACATACACAGGCTGGACTTTGGAAAACACTTATTGATACTGATACTTACACATAGCTGGGACATTCCTTGCCCATGCATCCTTGATCCACCTGTCCATGAGCTCCGTCTTCCAATGCTTCAAGTCAGCAAACTGGTGCTGGACCTGCTCACTACTCTGAGGGATGCCAGTGTCACTGGTGAGGTCATGTGTGAGACGGTCCCAGGCCTCCGCTTTTTATTGGGATCCCTGGTACTGGTCTTACAGACATCTCCCTTCATGGTTTTATACTAGGAGTCCAACCATGACCCTGGTCTCCTGAATGCCCCAGTGCTGCACCAGAAAGTGCACACCTTCACCACCTGCCATAGTGCCTGCAGTGATGAGCTACAACTGGTTATGGGATGTATTCCCATCTGCAAGGTTTAAATAGGGCTGATTTCCCCCACTTTGCCATGATTGGATGGTTTTGAATATGCTGAGCTAAGCTAATTGACGGGCAAACCCACATAGCATAGATAGTCATTGCTTAAAGGGGTAGATGCTAAGCACTGTTTACCACTGTGCAAATCTGCTTAGCTATGCTGATTATTGCTAAGCACACAAATTCAAGCAATGCTTACTCAGGCTAAGCATAGCTGAGCACAATTTTGCATTGTTCAGCTTTCATTTCATGGACTATTATGATTGTGCAGTTCATTTCTTCTCAATGACATCTTATGATATGTATATTTCCCTTGCTTAACATCCCGCTATGTGCTTTCATTTCATTATATTCTTTTGTGGCTATACTGTATGGGACACTTGTGTTCATATGGGGGTTCACATCTGTACTACACTGGCAACTCACATTTGGACCTGCTACACTACCCTGGTTAACAAATACATATTATTCACTACCTATTTATAAAAAAAGATACTTTTACTGCTGTTTTCACATATAAAAATGAATGGACTGTATTGGGGCTGGAACCATGAATGACTGCATGCTAGGTGAATGCTCTAACCACTAAGCTATTTCACTTTGACTATTTTGTCTGTATGTTTCTATGTAGCTTCTTTGGGTGTTTCAGCTATGCTATATACAGCTGCGTGGCACGTACAGCCACTCAGCTATGGTTAAACTTTATTGGGGATGGAAAAAATAAAATAAACATGTTTTATTTTTATTTACTGTAGGGATATGCACATTGCTTTTTGCATGTTAGCGCAGAACATCTGGACAACTACATCATACATGGGGGGATTGGTTTAAATGTTCCTCTCAGGAACATGCTTACTTATTTGGCATGCTAGCATGTACACTGGCATACCATTCTGGACATTATCTGTGCTGGACCATTGTGGGGGGCTTTGCTTTTGTTTGTTTTTACTGTATATTGTCCACGGACACTGTTATGTTATTATGACACTGTCCATGGACACTGTTACTTGCTTTGAGATTGCCATACGGCAATTCTAGAGTGCATGGGGCATATGTACTGTGCAAGCAATGCTCGGATATGCCCCCTTCTCTCATATACAGATCATGTCCTTGTGGAGAATACAGCAGCGTGCCTTCATTAATATGCAAGGTGCTCTGCTGTTCTACATGAGCATGATCGCTCTGTGCAAGAATAGCACTATTCCTGCATGGAGTGTAATGTATCCAGGGGATAGACTGTTTCATAGCCAAGGTACAGCTGTATATGTACATGTTTACCAGGTGTGTATGCATGCAACAGTATGTGAGGGACACTATTGGCAGACAGAGTGACCTTGCATACATACCCCTTTTCACAGCCAGCTAGCCTTCATATATGTCACCTCAGTGTTCTGTAGTACCACAGGCTCATACATACAGAGGAGGTTACTGGAGTATTGGCAGTAGGTCCCTCACAAGCCTAGCCATGACTGCAACCCCAACAGATTCACCTATCTTGTGGGTACACAGTAGTCACAGGGCTTTCCCATGTCTACATATTGCACACACATAGGCAACACGCAATGTGTGTGTGATATTATCAGTTGTGGAGTGTGAGACACAAGTTGTAGTAATGTGACAGTTGGCAGCACCTATCATGCCCACACCAAGTGCAGCACACAGGATGTCCTCTGATATGCTCGTATGACACCGTCTTTGTATGACATTCCCTTTGCTTATAGTATTTCTCATGACATTAAGGTGCTTCTGATGTGCAATCACTTCTCTATGCAATCAGTACACAACTGTATGACATTTTTCTTGTCCTACTGTTCTGGGACCTCTTTTAACTGTTTCAGTTGTCATCACAGGTTACACCATCCCAAACATGGACTGCAACCTGCAGGGTGGTTCAGACATACCTCTCAGCTGTACAGTTTACACAGACTGTCCTGATGCATGTCACATATCAGTAGCCCATTTTCACATACACCTGTGTCTTTCTGGCAGATCATTGCCAAATCATTGTGGGCTGAAGTAATAAAATAATGGCAGACATTATCAGTTGCACACTTTATACCATTCAGACCATCTATGCTAATGGAAACCCTCTTATGCTATCACCATTATATGTTTGTAGGAGCAATATTTGACAGGTGTCCCTATTATGTGGCTTTTTATCCCATTATATATGACTTTGTAAACATTCCTTGAGCCAACAGCTTGGGAGGTATGGGTACAGATGGTGGCCATACCTCTGACCTCTACATATGTATGCAGATTGTCCTGATCTCTGACACATGATTTCTTTACATTGGTCATGAACATGTGATTTTATGGCCAACATTTGGTAAAATCATGACAGACTGACATTGTAGATTAATGACAGCTATTGCCATGTAACAACACATACCCTTTGGTAAGTGCATTCAATTGCATGATCTGTTCCGCTATCCATCTCATGTGTATCACAAGAATATGTGCCAGGTATGCCCAACGTTTACTGTTTGCCCCAGATTCACATATGGCATTCACCTGATGTCTGTCTTTGAGTAGGTGGGAGGTATGTTGGTGGCCATAACACAGGTAGACTGCTTCAAGGTGATGTGATACAGTGATAGAGTAACAGACTGTTTATCAGCGTTATGTGTCAGACAGGTATGAGGTCTGCTGCTGCCATGTCTGTCACTACAGTAACTGTGACATATTTGGAAATGTGTCTCTTAAATGCCCATTGGTAGGGGACACAGACAAAACATTGGTTGCAAACATCTGGATATTCCATATACATATGTACAGATGGCTGGTATGGCCTGTACAGTTTAACATGATGCATGTATGGTAGATGCCATTAACTGACTCTTTAAAGTAATGCCATGAGGAGGGATTCAACAGGCCATAAAATGGTATAACCAACACACACACAGGGGATATGTTTCACACACAAACACGCACAGTACTATAGTTGCCAGCATTAGCATTAGAACCCCTGCCTACCTAATTAATTGTACTGTAGTAGTGCAGAATTATTGTACACACCACAGAGCTTATAGGGCGGAGGAGTATATGCAGGTACGTCTATGGTGGATGACATCAACAGCCCTTGTAAAGAGGGTACTGTGAAGTGTACTGGGTGGAACACACCTAAAAATGGTAAAACCCACACCCCCGGAGGATATGGCCTCAGCTAAAGACACATGCAGAGAATACTATTCACACACACACACACACACACACACACACACACACACACACACACACACACACACACACACACAGACACACACACACACACACTATCACAGTTGCCAGCAAGGAGTTTAGAACCCCTCCCTATCTAGTTGCTGGTAATACAGTGTTATGCAGTTATCACATGCACCATGGAGGTTATAGAGTTGAAGAGTGTCCTGAGGTACTTCTAAGGATTATAACCCCATTGCCATACCTTACAAGGGCTGCTAAGTGTACTGGGAGAGAAAGGCCTCAAAAATACTGCATCCTACAGATATACACACACACACACACAAACACACACACACTTGCTAGGACTGAGATTAGAACCCCTACCTACCTAGTTATTTGTACTATACTGTTATTGGGTTACTACATGTGCTGTAGAACTTACAAGGCTGAGGGTTGTCCAAGAGTACTTCTAAGGTGAATGACATCAACAACCCTTGTAAAATAGGGCACTGGGAGATGATGTGGATGGGAAGGTCAGCAAAACACTTCATCCTACAAACACACACACTTAAACAGAAACTTACACACACATTTGCCAGAACTAAGAAGAGAACCCCTGCCTATCGAGTTATTTGTACTATAGTGTTACACAGTTATCGCATGCACCATACAGCTTATAGGGCTGATAAGTGTCCATAGCTACTTCTAAGGTAAATAACATCAGCAGGACTGCTAAGGAAGGGCACTGGGATGTGTTATGGGTGGGAGAGTCCTCAAAATACTTTTTCCTATAAACATACACATTTACAAATACTTATACACACACACATTTGCCAGAACTGAGAATAGAACCTCTGCCTAGCTAGTTATTTTTATAATCCTGCTACGTAGCTATTGCATACACCACAGAGCTTATAGGGTTGATGGCTGTCCAAATGTACTTCTAAGGAGAATGACATCAGCAGGACTGCTAAAGTAGGGCACTGGGAAGTGTACACACACACACACACACACACACACACACACACACACACACACACACACACACACACACACACACTGGTCAGGATGAGCTTATAGAGCTGACAAGTATCTAAAGGTACTTCTAAGTAGAATGACATCAGCAGATCTTGTAAAGTAAGGCAATGGAAAGTGTACTAAGTGGGAATGGCCTCTTAATACTTAAACCTACAGATAGACACATACACACACACAAACGGAAAGGCAAGTGATGTGATATTACAACCCCCACCTCAGTACTATTACACAATGGAGTTCACCTTCATGCTGGCACATGACACTGGTTATGACCGGTATGTCACGGTCTGTAGCAGGACATCACTTATGCCATTCAGGACATCCCTGTGCATGATTCACTCTCTGTGTGTCCCCCTGTGAGTCTCTCTCTATCACTGCTTGTTTCTCTCTCTTCCCAATGTGTATGTGTATGCATGCTTGACATATTGTTCAATGTTGCCCACACACACACACACACACACACACACACACACACACACACACACACACACATATATATATATATATATATATATATATATATATATATATATATATATATTTTTTATTATTATTTTTTTTTTTATTTAGCATTTGTTATCCAGGAAAGTCTGACTTTGGAACAAAGCCAATTTTCAGCAGAAGCCCAGGGAGAAACACTTTAGAAGCATGTCTTTATAATGTGGGAGGAAACCCACATGAATGCAGGCAAGACATGCAGACTCCACACAGAAGGCATCCCAGCCGAGAATCGAACCGGAGAACCTCTTGATGTAAGGTGACAACACTACCATTGCACCACTGCACCATCAAATGTCTGTGTATCACATGCAGCAGATACAGATATATCATATATGGGCCACCTACAGCTAGCTGAGGGTAATTCTGTCTGATGGGTGTGTGTAGGAACAGTTAAGGTGTACATAGCCATCTGCATGCCAAGAAATTTATGCACAATACAGTTATATAGTCAGATGTGGGTTCTGACATGGGCTGTGATTCTCTAAGTGTAGGAGCATACCCAATATGACCTTCTATAGTAAGAGTGGGACTCCATTCCAGAGATAGTTATAGTCCAGTCTGGGGTTTTGTGTGCTACAGCCATACCTCTCAAAAGTAAACAGGAAGTTGCTAGAGGTACAGAATTTGTTTTAGCAGACATTTTCTGACATATCTGCTGTCTGTCACTGGAATGTATTGTGTCATTACCTACTGACAGACATCCTCAGATCATCAGAGTGCTTTATCAGAGGAATGCAAGATGTATGATGCACGGACCAATATTATGAGCCCAGCTATAGACATTCTTGCCCAAAACAGCCAGTTGTGAGGTGTCACTACAGCCGATTGACTGATGAAGCTGTGTAAACAGTCCAGCAACTTTGTGATATACTGGCTGGGAAACTCCTGCCTGTGTGGTATTCTTCTTACCTGAAAAGCCATATCCTGGTATAGCCATACCTTTCAACTGTACAGTTTTTGACATATTGTCCAGATGTTTGTCTATAAGTTTCATCCAGTCTACATAAACTTGTGTTTTTATGGCAAGTTAGTTGCAAATAATTAGAGACTGACATTACAAAATAATGACAGACATTAGTGTTTCAGACTTCATAACCTTCAGACAATTCCTGCTAATGCAAACCCCATTATTCTACCAACTTTCTCAGTTTGTAAGAGCAGTATTTACAACACGTGCCTATCATTGGGCCTTTGTCCCAAATTTATTTATGACCTTGTCCTGATGTCTTGTTGTCAGAGGTTGAGAGGTATGGGTGTCGGTACAGACTATATTCTACTGTACAGAAATGTCCATTATATGTGTAGTATATTCCACATACCACTGTAACTTCCAGGCATGTCAGTGGCAGAGCAGTACAGAGTAATGTGGTGAACCACTGACAAACAGTTGTGTATAGGTTGATAAGTTGATATGACATTAGTAGGGTATTGGCCCTGAAGCCCTTATAATTCATGCAGATAAGAGTGTAGCTCATGTTAAGACATGTTAGCACACAGAGCCCCTGTCCAGCAGGGACACAGATAGAATCCCAGGATGGTATTTTGTGTTTCCCATGCACTTTTACAGTGAGTACATCACTAGCGGTATTGAGGCACTTGGCTTGATGTGGACAGGGAGTGTAATCTACAGAAGGGGAAGTGTGTGGGACACATATCTGTCACACCAATGAGCCCTACTGATATCCCAGATCAGGTTGATACTGCGCCTACAGGTTGATCGAGTGGGCCTTGACTTCCAGATGTGCAAAAGTCCCATAAAGAGTGGTCTGGATCGTTTTGTATGCCAGACAGGGGTCACCTCAGCAGAGACTGTATGGAATGGGGTGGTGGGACAGTGCTGTTAGTCTATCTGTGTAGGGTAGGTGTTTGGGGTTTTGAGTAAGGCTGCAGTGTTTGCAAGACCCTGCTGCGTGGACTCTACATAGTCTGTGGTGTGTAAGTTTGTGGAGTTCTCATGTGTTTTTGCCTCTGAGGTGCCCTTTGCTGGGGTTTTTGTTTTGTAGTGGACATCCACTTACATGGGTGTGTGTTGTGTATTTGCAGGTGATGTTTACTGACTCCATACACTACACTGCATGGCACCATGTTACTGCACAGTTTGTTCTGGTGTGCACATTTTCCATTTGTCTGGACCGTGGTTTCCCTTCCCCTTATGTGTGTCCCTTTATACTTCTGTAGTCCAGTCACAGGCCTTGCCCACAGTGACTGCTGTTATGTATTTGTAATTCTGATGTGAGAGAGGTTAATGCAGTAACATCACACACAAGGTTGTGGATTTCACACCTCCGAGTGTACCTATATAGCAGGTTGTCCATCATTGCACTACTACATTTGCTGTGGTCCTCAGACGATTTGTGTTGCTATATGTTATTATGAGGCTACATGCTGGCCTAGCTGTCAAATCATCACAGACTGACATCTGGGACAGGCCCATATATAATATTCAGACTAAGTTACACAGATGGGGACAGGGTGTTAATACTGTTCTGCCAAACATAGACAGTTGGAAGACCAGTTTGGTATTTGCTTGTTTTCTCTTATGGATATGACATCTGCTTCCCACTGTCTGCTATTACTGTTTTGACATGACCCTTTTTTGTTTTATGAATAGTTGGCAGGCAAATGCAATGTTAGGACAAGCAGAACAGATATACAAGACATATTTGTGCTCCTTCTGTGACAACCTGTCATTCCAGGGGTATGGATGTTAGCCAGTGACATGCTGTTGTGCCTGACACAGTACGTTGGCAGCCCTTTATAACTTGGCAGTACATTGACCTTCATTTACCTGCTGTCCTACTAGGCACCATATCTCCCAACTTTTTAGAGCTAGACATCTGGACAAAGCCATAAGTAATTTGGGGACAAAGACATACATATACGGACAATTGTTAACTATTGGCCTTACAAACCTAGAGAGGTGATATAATAACAGGTTTTGCATTAGCATGCATTTTCCTAAAGGATATAAAGTCTGCAACTATAATCTTTCATTCATTTCTGACTTTAGTCTTTTGTGATTTGCCACTGATTTGCCAGAAAACCACAATTTCATAATAAAGAGACCATAAATATGATCCACACCTCTGGACATTCTGCAAAAAGTCTGTAGAGTTGAGGGGCATGCTAGGCACTGAGTAGGTTACTCTGAGCTGTGTACTGTCCATATGTGTGGCCCCCTTTCCCTGACCTGTCCAGCTTTCCTGCAGTAACAGATAATGAAATCTGGACAGTGTGTACAATTCCTGCATTTGACATGCAGAATAGTTGGCACTGCAGTTCTTGGAACATGGACCCTGTCAACTATAGTACTGTACCGAGGCCACTAAGACATGACAGCCAGGAGTAAGTGCAAGTCACATACTGACAGTATTGACCACACATATACATAGTTCACTGACTCCTGCATATTGTGGACATGAAAAAGGTTGTCAGCTTGATTGGGATATCCCTGGGAATGTGTAGTCTACTGCTAATACCCTACAAACATTACTGTTACTACATTTCTATGAGAACATGTGTGTGTGTGTGTGTGTGTGTGTGTGTGTGTGTGTGTGTGTGTGTGTGTGTGTGTGTGTGTGTGAGGGGGGGGGGCACACCTGTCAATTGTCCACATTTGCAAAGACTGTGCTGATGTTCCCTTTACATTTTTATTCCATTTAGCATAGTATTGTGACTGTCTTGGAGACAACAGGAATATCACTAAAGACCATAGGTTAGATTGTAATGGCAGGCATTTGGGTTTCAGACTTCTTACCCTTGAGACCCTTACTGCAACTGCAAGACCTACTGTGATATCACTGTGTAAGTCTGTATGGGCATATTTCATAATTGCCCCCATTTGTGGGCCTTTGCCTGACATTTGTTTATGGTTTTCTATGGCTGACTTGTTGGGTGAGGCTGAAGGGTGAGTATGGGACCCCACCATTGACATCCATGCATGTGACCTATGACTCCCCAGTTTGTTAGCCCCCCACATATACTGCAGTGAGATTTGTCCCCTCGGGGACTACTGCATTCTTGGGGGAAGCCAGTATGGGGCAGACATTTCCTGCTGTCTCACATAGCTATCAGTTGTCTGCTGCTATCCCGGTAGGCCACCCCATTCCCTTGTATGCATCCAGCATTAACATAGCTATGCTACCACTACATATTACTCCATTCATTTATTGTTAAGAAGACTGACTTACCTTATGCCTGTGGCAGTTGTGAGGACTGTGTTTGAGGGCTGGCTCTGTCAGATGTATGAAGTACACACTCATAACATGATAAGATGCAGGTAGTGTGATGTGTGTGGCATCCATTTTACTGTGTGTGTGAGTCAGGGAGAGGTGTCAGTCCCAAGGTCCCTACAGTGTCAGTGTGTGTGCTATGCTTTGCCTCTTTGCCAAGGCCTGGGTATACTGGGCACTCCTCCATCTGCCTACAGGAGCAGGGTCAGGGAGTTCCTCCTTAAAAGTCCCCCTGTGCCTGTGGGGTCCTTGGCAATGATGGGGGGCTGTGTGGCCCTCCCCTGTGATGTTCCTGTTGCAGCTGTTTCTGCAGGATCATATTGTGTAGCATTGCACATACTATAAACATATGTGCACATGGGGCTGGAGAGTACTGCAGGGTTCCACCAGATATGTCAAGACAGTGGAACTGTGACTTGAGCACCCCCAAACACATGCTCTGTAATGTTCCTAGTTTGTGCGTGTGCCTCATTATGTCATTCTTCAGTGTGTGTGTGTGTGTGTGTGTGTGTGTGTGTGTGTGTGTGTGTGTGTGTGTGTGTCTGTGCGTGTGTGTGTGTGTGTGCATTTCTGATGGGTGCCGTCTTCCATGGCTCCAGTGCATAGCCAGCATCCCCCACCAGATGGTCATACAGGATGTCCCCCTTGATACAGCTGTGAGGCATGCCAGATGTGGGAGGTGTGATAACTACCAGGGCTGCCAACACACATTCATGATAATGCCCTGGGGATTGCACATGACCTGGCTGTTGATGCAGTGATAGCCATTGCAGTTGACCTAGACTCTACCCTCTTCACAGGGTGGTGCCTTGATGTGGATGTGTGTCAAGTCTATGCAACCTATTACTTCTGGGTAGTCTGCTACATGGTGGAAGAGAGGCATATTGCTGGTCCTCTCCTCACGGGTACTGGGGAAATATATGTGCTCACCAGCATGTGTTCGCATGACGTCCAGGAATTGGTGGAGTACCCTGGAAGCAGATGAATGTGAGACACCCATGATGTCTCCAGTAGATTTTTGGAAGGTACCTGTAGCTTGTATTCTTAAGGCTACACCTACCGTGGTTTCAACTGGGATGAGTTCCCCTCTGTTGGCTCTGGGTCTGATGTGAGGCCAGCACAGTTTACTGATTTGCTGAAGTAAGTCCCTGTCCACCCTGAAGCTCTCTCACATTTCCAGATCATGTAGCCCCTGGTAGGTTACCCTGGGTATGAACGTTCTTCTCCTCCTCCTCAGTCTGGGATGGTTGTCAGCATTATCCTCCTCACTGCCTCAGCCTCTAGCACATACTGATCTATCAAAGTGAGAGCAGCCCCTAACATTTTGTTAGTTAAAATTCCCCCGAGTGTGTACACCAATGGTGCAGAGTTTGTGAGAAAAAACAGACTGAATGGTGTTTGCATAGTTTATACTGGGGTGCTGCAGATGCTGCCTCTGTGATTGGCTGACTATGATACTTTCCACCTGCCAGATATATTATTTCTACTTGAGGGCCTTTATTCTATTTCCCATTTTTTTGTTCTTCCCATTTCCACCCCTTCTAAGCCCCGTGGCATGCTGCACAAACCTGCTTCTAAAATATAAACACTTCTGCTAGTACCTGTTGATTTTTTTTTTTTACTTCCATTGTGTTTAAGCCCCGCAGCATGCTCTGCAATCCCCTGTAGATATAGTAAACAGTATTGAGCAGAAAGGACCTTTCCAGGGATGCAAATATGCTCAACATTTCTTGAACAAGCTCAGACACACCCCTTTGGTTAGCTATGTTTAGCTGAGCAGAAATAGAGGCAGTAGAGCTCCAATGTGCTTACACCAAGCATGACTTTTCATGTCAGCTGCTTGCCTGCTTACACTACAGCATTATAGCTCCTACACAGTTAGGTGCAGGCAGACATGGTCTCCCATTTTGCTATTCAATAAATGTAGCTCATTTGCATACCCCACTGCATTAGTCCCTTGTTACACCACTACACTGGAGCCTATCTCCTTAGTTACCAGTGTTACCTGCTATTGTTTTGGTTCTGCATGCTACCCACTATAATGGCAAAATTCATATTTCACATAAAATTGTCTTTTTACATTTTTTTTTAATTTTCTGCACAATCTCATTTGTGCTTCACTGTGCTATGCTTAAACGGCTGAAATTGACAACAAAAAAATAAACTTTGATTTTTTTTAATATTTTTAAACTGATTTCCATAACAATGGCCATATTTTTGGCCATTGGCATGCCTAATAGTCATAATATATGCTTTATTTTGAGCTGTCATGCCCCTGTTTTGATTTTTGCAGAAATGTACACAGTTAGTAACCAAATACATTTCTGCAGAGGACACTGCTCTGCCACGGATGCCTGCCTGCTTACTGAATCACTAATTCACCTCATTTGCATGGTTTTCACCAGCAAATGAGGTAATTAGCATTATTTATCGGTGTTCATGTCAGAATAGTGCTGGCAGGCTCATGCATGCCTCCCCCCTTGTTTACTGGATTGCTCAACAGCCATATTGCGTGCAATAGCTGCTACACTATTCTGGCACAGAGATTTGGCTTTATTGTATCCCAGCCATTGTCTGGGCCTATTGATGCAGTGTTCTTGGTCTTAGAGAGAACATTAAGGACCTGTTCCTTAGTGGTAGTAGGGGGAGTTATATTTGATGATATTTCCTGAGGGAAGGTTGAGGGGGGAGAGGGGTAAAGTTGGCCAGAATTTATGCTGCAAGGCTGAGCTGCACCATATTGATTTATGAGTAGTCAAAATAGGTAGCAAATTACACAGAATACCTCAGACATCCAAAAGTAAGAAAAATGACAGTAAGGGAAGAATACCTATCAGTAGCAGACACTGCTGCATTTTTGTATGGAAAATTTTGAAGTTATGCTGTTTGAAATCACAGTTATGTTAGATTGCTTATGTGTAGTTGTGCTGGTGGCAGGAATAACAAGCCAGTTGATTACACTTTAAATACTGATGCCATGCAGACAGGGCTGTGGCAAGTGTCTGGCAGTAGCATTTTTTGTTTGTGTTTGTTTTTTCCTGTATAGTACAGATGAAGAAAAAGGGATCCAGACACAGACATGAAAATTTTAGCTATGAGGAAAACTGTGTACTCATGACAGCACTTAGGATATATGGAAAACTGCTGGTTGGTAACAAGAGGCTCTGACAAGCTGAGAGCTAAGTAGTTGTTGAAATCAATGCAAGTGGATGCAGAAACATATCTCTGGAACAGTGAAAGAAAAGGGTAAATGATATGATAGGACATGCTTGAAGCAAGGTCAGGCAGAATGCCATTTCTAGGGCCACTACTGAGGGGGAGGCTCTGAATCTTATTAAGTTAACAGCCAATGATGAATTCCCTTTGTCCAACCATGGGGATGACTATGGTACCAAAGATATACAATGGGAATTATTAGAGGTGGTATGGACAATGTTCCATCCAACTAAAGTTTGCAGCCGCATATGTATTCATTCACTCCTGAAGGTTGGTTTAAAGTATACACTTTGTAAATGTTTAACATTGAATGTTGACAAACAGTGCTGTAATGAAATCACAATTCATTATTATTAAGTCAGCCTTGTACATCAGCAACTAATGAAAATGAAGCAAGACTTTATGTAAGTGTCCCACCAACCACCCTCTGTAAGCATGCTGTATAATATGCTGTCTCCATATTATTAATGTATTGTAATGATTTATTTTACAGAGTTAGAATAGGAAACAATCAGTTTAACTGTACCAATAAATTAGGAAAAAGTCAGCAGTAGAATGGGTATTACTGTTGCTGACAGTAATGATGATGATGATAATGTACCCCGGGATTTAATAAAGCTTACACAGAGCTAATCTCCATGTAAGCAAAGTGGCACAGCTCAAACATAAAATTCAGAGCCTGTGTGATCCACTAAATAAGGCTGGGGGCATGCACCAGCCTCTCAGCACTATTCTGATACGGACGCAATGGAATAATGCAAATCACTTCATTTACTGGTGAAAACCATGCAACTGAGGTTAATTTGTGATCCAGCAAGCATCCGTGTTGGAGCTGTGTCTGCGGCAGAAATGTATTCGGTTAGTAACCTTGTACATTTTTGCAAAAATCAAAATCGGGGCATGACAGCTCAAAGTAAAGCATGCATCATGTTTAGTAGGCATGCCTAAGGCCAAAACCATGGCCATTGGCATGCCAAAATGTTTAAAAATTGCAAAAATGAAAAGGTTTTTTGGGGGCCAATTTCAGCTGTTTAAGCAGAGCTCAGCAGCGCACAAATGAGATCATGTAGAAAATAAAATAAATATCAGTAAAAATTCAATTAAATGTGAAATAGGAATTTTGCCATTATAGTGGGCAGTATGTAGACTCATAACAATAACAGGTAACAGTGGTTGCTAAGGACATAGGCTGCAGTGTAGTGGTGTAAGTAGGGCGTAAGCCAGTAGGGGTATGTAAATGAGCTAAATTTATTGAATAGCAAAATGGGAGACCATGTCCACGGGTACCTAACTGTGTAGGAACTATAATGCAGTGGTGTAAGCAGAAGAAGCAGCTGACATGAAAAGGGAGTGTGTCATGCTTGGTGGAAGCACATTGGAGCTCTGCTGCTCCTGTTTGCACTCAGTTAAGCACAGTTAAGCATGGGAGTGTGTCTGAGGCTGCTTAGTTGTGCATAGCTGGTTCAAGATATGATGAGCATGTTCATGTCCAGGGGAGGGCCTTTTCTTCTCAGCAATGTTTACACTAGCTAAAACAGTTTGTGTGGCATGCAAGAGGGTTTAAACACAGCGTAAATAGAAAGAAGAAAAAAAGGAAAATAGCAGAATAAAGGAAATGAACTACAAATCACTAATATGGACTATGCCACTCACAGTGGCCCATTCAAACCCCTCAGTAATATAGCTGGCAGATGGAATGTATCATAGTCAGCCAATCACACAGGCAGCATCTGCAGCACACCAGTATAAAATAAGCAAACACCTTTCAGTCTGTTTTTTTCCAACAAATTCTGCACCATTGGTGTATACACTTGGGAATTTTAACTAAAAAATGATTGGGGCTGCTGCTGCTTTGCTACATCTGTATGTGCTACAGACTGAGGGTGGTGATGAGGATAATACTGACAACTGGCCCAGACTGAGGAGGAGAAGAGAGTTCAGACCCAGGGTAACCTTCCAGGGGCTACCTGATCTGGAGATATGAGAGTGCTACAGGGTGGACAGGGACATACTTCAGCAACTGACTGAGCTCTGCTGGCCTCACCTCAGATCCAGATCCAACAAAGGGGAACCCATCCGAGTTGAAACCAAGGTATGTGTAGCCTTAAGAATACTAACTGTAGGTACTTTCATAAGACCTACTGGGGACATCATGGGGGTCTTACAGGCATCTGCATCCAGGGTACTCCACCAGTTCCTGGATGCCATGTGACCACATGCTAGTGAACACCTTTATTTCTCCAGCATCCCTGAGGAGAGGACCAGCAATATGCATTTCTTCCACCATGTAGCAGACTACCCAGAGGTACTAGATGTCATAAACTGTACTCATGTGCACATCAAAACACCTCCCGGTGAAGACAGTAGAGTGTATGTCAACTGCAAGGGCTATCACTCCATCAACTGCCAGTTAGTGTGCAATGCCAGGGCATTATCATGAATGTGTGTGCTTGAAGCCCTGGCAGCTATCACGCCTCCCATATCTGGCATGTCTCACAACTGTACCAGGCATTTGCTGGGGGGGCATCCCATATGGCCATCTTGTGGGGGATGCTGGCTTTGGACTGGAAATGTGGATGATGACACCCATCAGAAATGTACACACACCCACTGAAGAATGCCATAATGAGGCACATGCACAAACAAGGAACATTATAGGGCATATGTTTGGGATGCTCAAGTCATGGTTCAGCTGCCTTGACATATCTGGTAGAGCCTTGCAGTACTCTCTAGCCACAGGTACGCACATGTTCATAGTATTTTCCATGCTGCACAATGTGATCCTGTGGAAACAGTTGTGGCAGGAACATTACAGGGAGGAGCACACAGCCCACCACCATTGCCAAAGTCTCCACAGGCACAGGGGGACTTGGAGGAGGAACCCCCTAAGCCTGCCACTGTAGACAGATGTAGGCATGCCCAGTATGCCCTGGACTTGGCAAAGAGGCAATGCATAGCACATACACTGACACCCTAAGGACCCAGGGATTGACACCTCTCTCTGACTCACACAGACAAAAATGGATGCCACACACATCACACTACCTATACCTTACCATGTATAGGCTGTGTACTGCATGCATCTGACAGAGTCACCCCTCAGGCACCATCCTCACAACTGCCGCAGGCACAATGTAAGTCACTCTTCTTAACAATAAAGGAATTGAGTAGTATGTTTTTGTAGCATATCTCAGGTATTGCTGCATGTATGCAAGGGAATGGGGTGGCCTACCGAGATAGCAACAGACAACTGACAGTTATGTGGGACAACAGGAAATGTCTGCCCAATACTGGCTTCCACAGAATATGCAGTAAGTCAAAACTCACTGCAGTGTATGTGGAGGACAAATAAAATGGGGGTCATAGGCCACATGCAGGGATGTCAATGTTGGGGTCCCATACTCACCCCTCAGCCTCTCCCAGCAAGTCAACCATAGAAAACTATTAAAAAATGTCTGGTAAAGGCAGACAATGATGGAATAGTCCTCCTACAGACTTACACAGTGATATCACAGCAGGTCTTTCAGTTGCATGAAGTCTCTGAAGGTTAGGAAGTCTGAAACTCAAATGTCTGCCATTAGAGTCTAACCTGTGGTCTTTAGTGATATGCCAGTATTCTCTAAGACAGGCACAACACTATACTAAATGAAACAAAAACTAAAGCCAATATCCGTACAGTCTGTACAAATGTATAAAGTGGACAAGTATGCCCAACACACCATGTTCCCATAGAAATGCAGTAACATGTATGTTTGTAGGGAAATAGCAGCATAGCACATATTCTCAGGGCTGTTCCAACCAACTTGATAACTTGTTGCACATCCAAAATATGCAGCGGTCAATGAGCTATGCATGGTTAATACTGTCTGGAAGTGGGCAGCACTTACTCTTGGCTGTACGTTTTAGTGGCCTAGGTACAATACTGTGGTTAACAGGGTCCATGTTCCAAGACAGTCTGTGCCAACTATTTTGCATGTCCGCTACACCTACAGTAGGACCTGTACACACTGTCCAGAAGTCAATATCCATTATTGCAGGAAAGAAGGATAAGTCAGGGACAGGGGGCCACTCATATGGACAGTACACAGCTCAGAGTAACCAACACGGTACCTGGCATACCTCTCAACTGTACAGATTGTTTCAGAATGCCCAGAGTTTTGCATCATAATTTTGTTTTTTTATGAAAATTGTGGTTTTCTGGCAAGTCGCTAAACACTAAAGTCAGAAAATAATGAACAGATTTTGGTTTCAGACTTCATGTATTTTAGAAAAGGGCATGTTAATGCAAAACCTGTTATTATAGCAGTTATCTAAGTTTGTAAGGGCAATATTTAAAACCTGTCCCTATTTTTGGACCTTTGTCCCGCAATTATTTACGGCTTTCTCCAGATTTCTGGCTCTAAGAGGTTGCGAGGTATGGTGCCTAGTAGGACAGAATGTACCTGAAAGGTACCATACTGCCAGGTTACAAATGCTACCACTTTACTGTGTCAGCACTGACAAGTCATTGGCCATCATCCATACCCCTGGAATGACAGGCTGTCAAAAAAGGACCACAGGTATGCCACATATATCTGTTCTGCTTGTCCTAACATTGCATTTGCCTGTCAAACTATTTGCAAAATAAGAAAGGTTCATGTCAAAACATCAATGGCAGACAGTGGAGAAGCAGACATCATACCCATAAGAAAAAGCAAGCAAATACCAAATCGGTCTCCCAACTGTCTATGTTTAGCAGAGCATTATTAACACCCTGTCCCCACATATGGGCCTGTGACTGACTGTCATATATCGGCCTGTTGTCAGTCTGTGACAGGTTAACAGCAAGGGCCAACATGTAACCTCATAATAACATAGCAACACAAACCATCAGAGGGCCACAACAGATGTAGTGGTGCAATGATGGACAACCTACTAAATAGGTACACTCAGAGTTGTGAAGCCCATAACCCTGTGAGTGATGTTATGACATTTACCCCGCACACACCAGAAATGCAAATACAGAACAGTAACAACTGCGGGCAAAAACTGTGACCAGACTACAGAAGGATAGAGACACACATAAGGGGAAAGGGAACCACTGGCCAGACAAATAGAAAATGTGCACACCAGAACAAATTGTGCAGTAACATAGGTACCCTGCAGGGTATGGAGTCAGTAAACATCACCCACAACTACACAACACAAACCCACATAAGTGGAGGTCCTCAACAAAACAAAAACACAAAGGACAACTCATAGGCAAAAAAAACAAAAAAAAAACTTGATATCTCCACAAACGTACACACCACAGAACATGCATAGCTCACACACCAGTGTCTCGCAACCACTAAGGCCATACCATAAATCCAACATATTACTCATAGGATACTCCATTGTAAGACATTTAGATGTGCCTCTCACCGGGATGGATAAGGAGAAAGTCATGCTTTCTTGTCTGTCAGGTGCCAGAATCCACCATATCACACATGCACTCAGGTAACTCCACGACAGGTACTGTCATCACTCTGGCTAGTGCATGGCGGTGTGAATGACGTCAGATGTACCTCCCTGGACTATAGGAAGACAAACATGATTCAGCATGCTGAATATGTGTCCCAAGCAGGTATGTCCCTAGCCTTCTTACTGTCACCTGAAATGATGGCTCATTACAAACAGAAAATGATTGTCAGTAAAAATTGGCTTACATACTGGTGTCATCCCACAGAGATCCACTGCCTGGCAGCCTGAGAACATATGACCAATAGACCACACTGCTTTGCTAGAGATAGCTTGCATCTGTCTCACTTGGCCTTCAGGCCTCTGGCAAAGGCCATTGCCTCCCCGATAGTGCCTTTTTAGTGAAAGTCATGGGGTCAATACTACCAACATAAAGCACTCAACAAAATGCAAAGTAAAGGCCATGCAGCTAAATGCTAGGAGTCTAAACATAAAAATGCACTAATTGCAAACATTTGTAACCCTGGCAGATGGTGACATTTGTGCACTCACAGAAACCTGGGTCACAGCTGCGGAGAGCAACCCATCCTTACCTGATCACTCATCCTATCACACAGCCAGACCCCAAAATGTGAGCAGAAAAGGCAAAGAAGGTGGAGTATAAAGATATATTAGACAGACACACATCTCCATGCTAGTCAAATGGTCTGACACACACAAGACTCTCAAGTGCAGTCAACCAATGACAAGACCCCTATGCAAATTATAGGTAGCTACAAGCCAACATATCTAAATCAGGATACCCACCCCACATATCTGGCACTCTACAAATCTATCAAAATCCAACCCATTACCCTGATCCTGGCTGACTTATATTACCCAACCACTGATTGGAAAACCATCCATGTCAGAGCAGAAATGCACAGAGATTCTCCCATCTTATCAATGCTAAATCTGTAAGACAGCTACTTGATACCACCACAAAATGTGATACATATGTTGGAGTTTGCAGTAACCAATATGATCAACCACTGCAGAACCCCTATGGTATCATCCTCCCTGGGAAAATCTGGCAAAAAAGTGGTCACGTTCGATATCATCTTTCCTGACCCCCCCTCTTGCCATGGTAAAATGAAAATGTCACCCAAGCTGATCACAAGCACCAGAGGGATGATATAAACAGCTGAACAGCCCCCTACCCCACTGGAGGAGCAGGCACCAATGTCCAAATGTACACAAAAGTACTATACCAGCATATATATACACACTGATGCATGGAATCAGGAATACCTGACAGGACAACATCATCATCCACAAGGGAGAGTAAACCAGTCTGCAAACATCTACAATAAAAGAACTATGTAACAAAAGGTTGCCATTGCTGTCAAAGACTGAGAAGGAGCAGGTGCACAATTGAAAGTAATCACCTTTTAACCTGAACAAACAAACAAGAGCACCACTGACATCCTCTAAAGGCATCTCCAAGTCCAAATTGCCCACATCTAAGACAGACAATCATAAGACCTTCCTCAAATATGTATGCATTCCCAAAGGAAGCTCTCAGATCTGTGCAGAACTATGTGGTCAAGGACACCACATACACAAATGCTGTAGATATAGCCAATCTACTGGCTGACAGATTCAGTGAAAATGTCTCTCCTTTGCCCCCCAATCAGGAAATCAGGACATCCCCAGTACCTGACCATCCAACCCTTATCACTAGGGAACAGGGCATCACTGCCCTCTCAAAGCCAAGAAGACAGCCTCCATGATCTGAATATAACCCAGGCTGCAACCTACAAGTATCCAGGCATGAACTGGCAGCATCAATATACACCCTACACAACCAAAGCCTGAGTACTGCCTTTGTCACAGCTGAGTGGCAGACAGCCACTGCCATCCCTGTATGTTAAGGTGGAGTATTCACCAATATGGGAAATTAAAGACTGATCAGCCTAACTAGCCTTATCTGCAAGGCCATGCAATGGATCATCATGGACCTCATTAACAGGGACATTGGCAAACTCCAAATACTTGACCTCACACAGCCTTCCTTTCTCAAGGGGAGGTATGTCAGTGAACTCTGGATGACTTCCCTGAGACAGCCAACAAAGGCATGGATGAGAAAGATGGTGCACTCCAGTCACCTTGACTTGGCCAAAGCCTTCAATGCTACTCCCAACTTGGCCATAGCACTTGAAATCTGTCAACTAGGCAGCAATCCATATGTTACCAGATGGGCAGCAAACTGGTTAATTGATAGAATCCACATGATCATAATAGGGGTAGCCAACTCAAGCAGTAAACCCGTGATGAGTGGCATACCACAGGTATCAGTCTGGGGGGCTCTGGTATATGGGGTATACTTCCCTGAGGTGCAGGCCAAAAACACTGGCCTATTGCTGACCAAGTTGGCAGATGACTGCAAGCTGGAAACTGTTATCAATACCCAAAGTGATGAGGCTGTCCTACAACAGGGTCTCACCAAAACAAATGACTGCTGCCAGAAACATGGACTCAAGCTGAATGTCTACAGATGCCTCACCATCCCTGTGAGGGAGACTGACTTCCCCATATATTATCACATCAACAACAATGTCCTGCATACACAATCAGTACTGAGGCATTTGGCCACCCAGGTGGATAGCAACCTGAAGTCTGTGTGCCATGTTGCTTCTGTTGTACAGAAAGCTTCATAGATGGGCCAACTCAAAAGTAAGGGTATCATCCAGGGACAAAGGCATCATAAGATCCATGTATTCTAAGCTTATAAGGCCAATTATTCTGTACAATGCCACCTTCAGAATGTACCTTACAAAACACATGCCACAGCTAGAAAGACCACAGAGGTTCCTCACCAGGAGATTCCAGGACCCCAAACACCTACATTACAGTACTGTCCCTCTACTCAGTTCCCTACAGACTCCACAGAAGTAACCTCTGTCTGGCATACAAAGCAATCCAGATGCTGCCTTGATGGGACTGTTGCACATGTGGAAGGCATGGCCCACTCAAACAACCTGTAGGGGCACAATCAACCAGGTCTGTGATATCAATAGGGCTTGGTGTGACAGATACGTGTCCCACAGACCCCCCATCTGTGAACTACACTCCCTGTCCACATAAAGCCAAGTGCCTCAATACTCCTTGTGAAGTACTCCCTGTATAAGTGCATGGGAAAAAGAAAATACAGTCCTGTGATTCCACCTGTGTCCCTACTGAACAGGGGCTCTGGGTGCTGACATGCCTTAACATGGGCTACACTCTCATCTGCGAGGGTTAAAAGGGATTCAGGCCCTATAGCCTGGTAACCTCATATAAAACCTATCAACCTATAAATAAATGTCTGTCAGTGGTTCACCACATTACTCTGTACTGCTCTGCCACTGACATAGCTGGAAGTCACAGTGCTATATGGAATATACCACCCATATAATGGACATCTCTGCTCAGTAGAATGCACTCTGTTCCTACACAAGGATATGGCTTTTCAGTTAAGAAGAATAACACACAAGGAGGAGATCCCCAGCCAGTATATCACTGAGGTGTTGGAATGTTTACACAGCTTCATCAGCCAATCAGCTGTAGCCACATCTCTCAACCAGTCGGATTGGGCAAGAATGTTTATAGTTTGGCTCAAATTTTTGGTCTGTGCATCATACATCTGGTATTTCTCAGGTAAATCAATGTGAGGATCTGATGATATCTGTCAGTAAGTACTGACACAATAGATTTCTGTGTCAGACATCATCTATGTCAGAAGATGTCTGCTAAAACAAAAACTGTTACTCTAGCAACTTTTTTACATTTATAATAGCAAATTTTACAGTATCTCCATATATGTGGGCCATTGTCCCCCCGTTTTGGCAGGCTATCTCCAGATTTCTTTCACTAACAGGTTGACAAGTATGGCTATACCACACAAAACCCTGGAACAGAGTACAACTATCTCTAAAATGGAGTCCCACTCTACTATAGAAGGTCATACTAGGCATGGTCATACACTAGGAGAATTACAGCCCATGTCTAAACCCACTTTGGAATATATAACTGTATTGTGCATATATGTCTTTGCAAACAGACAGCTATGTACATCTTAACTGTCTCTACCCACACCCATCAGACAGGATTACCCTCAGCTAGCTGTAGGTAGCCCATATGTGATATCTGTATCTGTTTCTTGTGATACACAGACGTATATATGGGCAACATATAACAATATTTTAAGCATACACACACACACAGACATGGAGAAGAGACAGTGAAAGAGAGAGAGAGAGAGAGAGACACAGGGAGACACACTCAGAGAGTAAGTCATAGACAGCGATACCCTGAAAGGCATAGAGTGATGTCCTGCTGCAGACAGTTGCATACCAGTTGTAACCGATTGCATGTACCAGCATGAAGGTGAGCCCCATTGTGTAATAGTACTAAGGTGGGGGGGTTGTGATATCACATCACCCGCCTTTGTGTGCATGTGTGTTTGTAGGTTAAAGTATTATGAGGCCTCTCCCCCTCAATACACATCCAAAGGTCCTACTGTACAAGATCTGTTGATGTTATTTACCTTAGAAGTAGCTTTGGACAATTTTCAGCCATATAAGTTCTGTGGCGCATGTACTATAGTACAAATAATTAGATAGGTAAGTGGTTCTAATCTCAGTCCTGGCAAATGTAAGTGTGTGTTTGTAGGTTAAAGATTTTTAGGTCATTCCCACCCAGTACACTTCCCATTGCCCTACTTAACAGGGGCTACAGATGTTATTCACAGTACAGCCCTCAGCTCTCTAAGATCTGTGGGATGTGCAATAACTACATAACATTATAATACAAATAACTAAATAGGCAGGGGTTCTGATCTCAGTTCCAGCAAATGTGTGTGGTTGTATATGTGTTTGTAAGTATGTCTGTTTGCAGGTTAAAGTACTTTGAGGCCTTCCCACCAAGTACATTTCCCAATGCCCTACATTGCAAGAGCTGCTGATGTCATTCACCTTAGAAGTACCTTTGGATAGCCCTCTGCCCTGTAAGCTCCATGGCATGTGCAATAACTGCATAACACTCTAGTACAAATAACTAGATAGGTAGGGATTCTAATCTCAGTTCTGGCTAATGTGTCTGTAGGTTAAAGTGTTTTGTGGCCTTTCCCACCAAGTACACTTCCCATTGGCCTACTTTACAAGGGTTGCTGATGTCATTCACCTTAGAAGAACCTTTGGACATACCTTCACCCTTTCAGCTCCATGGTGCATACAATAATTGTGTAACAGTGTAGTACAAATAACTAAGTAGTTAGAGGTTCTAATTTCAGTTCTGGCTAATGTATGTGTATATAAGTGTTTGTAAATGTGTTTGTTTGTAGCTTAGAGTATTTTGATGTGTTTCCCACCTGGTACACTTCTTATTGCCCTACTTTACAAGAGCTGCTGATGTCATTCACCTTAGAAGTACCTTTGGACAACCCTCAGCCCTATTAACTCTGTGGCATATGTGATAACTGCATAACATTGTAGTACAAATAACTAAATAGGTAGGGGCTCTAAACTCAATACGGACAACTGTAATACTGTGTGTATGTGTGTGTGTGTGTGTGTGTGTGTGTGTGTGTGTGTGTGTGTGTGTGTGTGTGTGTGTGTGTGTGAACCATATCCTCTGTGGGGTTGTGGGTTATACCATTTTGAGGTGCGTTCTACCCAGTACACTTCCCATTGTCCTACTTCACAAGGGCTGCTAATGTCATTCAGCTTAGAAGTACCTGTATAAACTCTTCAGCCCTATATATATATATATATATATATATATATATATATATATATATATATATATATATATATATATATATATATATATATATAAGCTCTGTGGCATGTGCAATAACTGTGTAATACTATAATACAAATAATTTAATAGGTAGGGGGTTCTAATCTCCATACTAACAACTATGCTCCTGTGTGTGTGTTTCTAGGTAAATAATATATCCTGTGTGTGTTGGTTATGCCATTTTAAGGCTTGCTGACCCACTCCCCATGGCATTACTTTAAAGAACCAGTGAATTGTATCTGCCTTACATGTACCATGTTGAACTATACAGCCCATACCAGTCATCTGTACAGGTGTATATGGAATTTCCAGATGTTTCCAACCTATATGCTGTCTGTGTCCCCTAACAATGGTCATTTATGACAAATTATTGCCAAATATGTCACAGTTACTGTAGTGACAGACATGTTAGCATCACATGTGTACCTGTATGGAACATCATGCTGATACAAAGTCTGTTACTTCTATCACTTGTCCAGGTTTGTAAGAACAATATATGAGACCAGTCACTATTTGGGGTGGTTTATCACACCATCCATGAAGGCATTCCCAAGATTACTTGTTGTAAGAGGTAGTAAGTTATGTCCCAGGCATATAATCTCTGTGGTGCATGTAATGTGTCAGTAGCACAATAGTACATACAAGTGGATACATATAATTACTAATCTGTCTGTTGGAAACTGTGTATGTGTTTCTGTATGCATATCCCCTGTGGCTGTCTTTACTGTGTGTATGCAATGGTTATACCATTTTGTGTGCCTCTTCCACCCTGTTAAGTCCCCCATTGCCAACCTAGTTTCAGCCCCTGCAAATGTCATAAAACTTACAAGCACAGTTTCACAGTTTCTAACACAAAGGCACTGTGGTCTACATCATCCCTGGCTGTGTTTTACATGAATTGCAAAGTGAACTGGCACCACATCTGTGTGCTCTGTTCACTTACAGCCTCACTGCATGCTTTGTCCCTACCAAATGGTGCACTGCTACAGTCATACCTCTCCATAAAGGAGGAGTGACTACAGACCCTGGAAATTATCTCCCCATTAGCCTGACTATTCTGTTATGTAAGGCTATGGAGCGCATCATCATGGACCTAATTAACAAGTATATAGGGAATCTCCAAGCTCTAGATCCTGTGCAGTTTGCTTTTGTGAAAGGTAGATCATGCCTGATCAACCTGGTTGACTTCTTTGAGTCAGTCACCAGAGCGGTGGAAGGAGGTAAGGCAGTTCATACAGCCTACTTCCATCTGACCAAGGCTTTTGATACCATTCCTCACTGAGGAATTATTGATAAACTCACCAAACTAGGCATCAACCTCTATATCGTTAGGCGGGTTGCAAATTGGCTCACAGATAGAACACACAGTGTGAATGTAGCGGACTCCAAGTAAGACTTCTGACTAGTCATGAGTGGAGTCCCACAGGGATTGGTCCTGGGTCCTGTCCTGTTTGGCATCTACTTCTCAGAATTCCAGGCCAACATGGAAGGACTTTGGCTGACCAGATATGTAGATGACTGCAAACTCAGAGCCATTATTAACTCACAAAGTGATGCAGATATCTTACAGAAAGGCCTCACTGAGACCAATGACTGGTGTCAAAACCATGTCCTTAAGCTTAATGCCAAAAATGCGTTGTTATCCCCTTTGGGAGAAACTCAGTTCCTACTAATTACCATGTTGATGGGAGCCCACTGAACACTGAAGGTGTTATAAGAGATCTGGGAACACAGGTTGACAGCAACCTCTCCTTTGGCCATTATATTGCCACTATGGTCAGAAAGTCCTTCTGTGTGCCACATCTTATTACCAGGGGTGTTGCATCCAGGATGAAGGAGGTCATCATTTCTTTCTACTCTTCCCTCATTAGACCAACCATAGAGTATAGTGCCCCATTTGGCATGTACCTCACTAGACACCTGCTACAGCTGAAGAGGCCACAGGGGTACCTCACAAAGAGGATCCTAGACCTTAAAAACATGTCTTACATGGACAGACTCAAAATATCCAGCTATTCTCTGTCTCATATTGTCTACTAAGAGGTGATCTCTGCTTGACTTACAAAGCCATGTCTGCCCCAGCTCTGTTAGAAAACATCTAAAGAAACCCCAATCCCTCAACCCCACATGCTTCAGAGACCTCAACCTCATTACCACAATCAACATAACATGCTGGACGGACAGGTTCATAACCCTAGAGATTGCCCATGCTCTGGAATAGACTGCCTATACATGTCAAGCAGAGCACCTCACTAGCCCACTTCAAGAGAAATCTTGATGAGTGAATGGGAAATAGAAAGTTCACCCCAGGGATCACTCGAGTGGCTGTACTTGATAGAGGCACTGGGAACTAATGATGGGCGGCACAATACCAGGGCACATCTATGGGCTATTCTTGTAAAGGCCCCAGGGCCATTAGCTTAGTACACACCTATGAACCTATGAATAGTCATATCACTGTGTATTGTACATAAATAGATAGGTCATCTAATATGAGAAGTGTCAACTCTCTGTGCATGTGTGTTTCAATGCATGTCAACATGCAGCAGTGTGTGTGTGTGTTTCAGATGGCTCTGCCATGTTAAGGGCCCCTGAACCCACTACTGGCAATCCTTACAGCCCCTGCAATTGTCACCCACTTGAATAGTAGTGCCAGACACTGCAACACTACATCACCACTGTGGTGTTTGTGTTATGAATCTAACACTATAGTTTGTAAAACTGGGCAGGTAGAGGTTGTGCTCAGGCCTTCAATAGCCACCCCATGTGCAAGACTATGAATCTCTTTGCACTACCAGCACAAGAGGCCAGACTCGCATATGAGATAGCAGACACACATACTGGTGATTATCAGGTTAGGCTAACACAGGCTGACCTGTGTCAGGAATGCACTCCCCAAACCCGTCAAACACAGTACCATGCATATCCTCCTCAACTACATCAAGGTTGAGTGGATGGGAAAGAAATGGCAGGGGCAACAGGTACTGATAGGTGAACCTGTTGGGGTTAAAGTAATGGCTAGGCTTGTGAGGGACCTAGTGCCAGTACTCAAGTAACCTCCTCTGTATGTATGAGCTTGTGGTACTACAGAAGACCCAGCTGACATGTATGAAGGTTAGCTGGCAGTGTCAAGGGGTATGAATGCAAGGTCACACTGTCTGCCCCATTGTCCCTCATACACTGTTGCATGCATACACACCTAGTAAACATGTACATATACAGCTGTACCTTAGCTATTAAAAGGTCACTGTGTTTCCACTCCTCCAGACTCAACGTTGGTAATGTCAGCAGGCCCACAGCCTGCAGATACACAGACACCTGAAACACAAACAGAATACAGTATGTGAGACTACAGTCAGTCAGCAGTACTAACAGCAATATTGCATCATGGCTAAAAAGGTACATACACTTCGACGTGTACCCATAACAATTGCCAGCAGACAGCACCTTACACAGCATTACATTACTACACTGTAGTATATTCACCCTGTGCATCAGACCCATATTAGCATGTCCCTGCATCGATGGCATGGATAACAAGGATGTGGCAGAGGTATCATCACATACACAGAGTGTGGTGTGGGTTTGCCAAAGGCCTAGTCTGGGCCATACAGTTGACATCATGTGTGTGTGTGTATCTGGAAGAATGGTGTTCAACTGGGCTGTGCAGCGGAGCTGGTTGTGTCTGGTGGTGACTTGCATGTGATAGAGATGTGTGATTGTTTGTATGCACACAATAAAGCCATGTGGTTGCCCTACATAGGAGTATGTTGCAGAGCCGTGAACGATACATGGTAGGATGTAGAGTTCACCATCTCCGGCCATGGACACGGGAACTGGTTCTGTCAGGAGGCTCACTGGCACCACCATTTCCAAGGCCAGCTGCAGTACTACTCCCCGATGCTGCCTGCTGTCTGTGTCCCTGATGAGACCAGCCAGGACCATGTGCCCATGGCCTGCTTCATTGTGGTGTGGACAGCACCCTCCCTTTGGTAGCACTGGTGGTACTGCCACTACGGGAGTGGGAAAGTGCATGGCGACATGGACTATAAGCTTATCTTGTTGCTGACCTACATCAACATGGCTGAAGCCCTACTCCCACCACATGCTCTAGAACAGACATTGCACAGTCGAATAAAGACAATGTCTCACCCCACTATCTATCCATGACATCAGCATAATACCTTGCGTCATCACCAAGGCCGTGGAGGTTGTCATGCATGGCAGGAAGTGTTGCATTCGTGACCCTCAGCAACTGCCTGATGTTGCATTCAGAACATTCCTGTGCCTCCATGACAGACTGAAACATGCATCTGATGACACCTGTTGTGACAGGGGCTTGATGGCCAGCAGTCCTCCTTCGAGCACCCTTATCCATCTGACTGTGTGGGACCTCACCTGTTCTCTGGCTATGGCTAGTGTCTACACTCACACATGCCATAGTCACCACACTAGCCTGTTCCATGCCACCATCCTCCAACTGTCCATTATCTGTGGCTACTGGGGACTGGGTATGTGGGGCATACTGACTGTGTGTGGGGACATTGTGGGTGAAAGTGGGATGCCAACCAATGCCACAGATTCAGCCCCTGACAACCCCACCTGTGCCTCACTATTATCACCAACATCATCAGAGCCTGTTAAGACACCAACAGGTTGTGAGGGCGAGAGACCCCAACCCCCATGTTAACCTGTGAGGGGAAGACAACATACGTAAATTAATACCTGAACTAGAATGTTTGCTGATACACAAACACACACACACACACACACACACACACACACACACACACACACACACACACACACACACACACACATACACACACAAGCATATGCACACACACCGGTAAGGTTGCAGTGGCATAAAGGCATTATACAGACCACACAACTTCTGAATGATGACATGCACAACACACAATCAAACCATAACACACACACACTCTGTACAATTCCTCAACAACATGCAGTGCAACTATGTCCACTTAATGTTGCTTCTTTGATATGTGAGGAGTGGTAGTATTTGATGGAACTTCACCTAACATACACTGCACCCATGTACACAATATTGATGTACCCCTGTATAGCACAGTGGCAACACCTACAGAAACGTACGTGCCAATATTTTACAGCTCCTGCAAAGAGGCTCTTGTGATGACCACTATGATGCACTGCAGTTAACCCCTCCCCTAGTGAACATGCACATTTTGCAATATGGTTAACAGTAGCAGTTGTGTGCATGGAACAATGCATGCCCTTAACATGCCTAGGGTATTGGTGAGCCAAAACAAGACATTTCCATACTTACTAGCTTCAGGCAGCTGTTCTCCAGCCAGACCAGAGGGACCTCTGTAGTTGTGGGGGAGAGGTGTTGTCAGCACACTCACATGTGGCATCGGCACTGGATACATGATGCATTTCTAAACATGTTCAGCATAAGGTCTGATACGGCACAATTTGCTGTCATTCACAATAGATGTGCACTTGTGTGCATTACAAAACCCCACCCACAAATGAAGTTTGACCTGACATATGCATCCAGATACTCCAAGGATGCCAGTATGAATGATACAGTATTGAAGTGATGTCCACTGGGGCCTTACCAGGACGTTCCTCACCTGTTGACTGTGTGCCACCCACATCCATGGCATAGGATTGTATGGTTTCCTGGGGTGTGGTAGCTGCCCCAAAGTTGGTGAGGAACTCCACTGTTGGTGTAAGTGGGGGTTACGAAGCAAGACCTCCACCTATGGCTATCCAGTCCCTGGCCACAGCTGCAGCTCTTTGCTGGGCTTGGTGGATTAAGTCAGTTGTCCAGTGCCTGACCTGTGTATAGGTTTGGCCATGCTGGCCCAGATTGTTCACAGTGGCCACTAGGTCTCACCACAGGCAGACCACTGTTGCAGCTTCTGTCTCCACCTCCCAAACATGACTGTGTGGTGCAATATTATGACATCTATGATTGCTGCAGTCTCGGCATCTGAAAATGGTTCTGCCGCTTTCGGGACATCACAGGATGTCATACATTAGACACCATTATGTACAGATCCTGAACATCCATATTTGCTAGCACTATATACACCGCTAACACCCACATCATACCCCTTGCCATCTATCAACACAGTATGTGTGTGGGCAGTCCCACCATACTGGCATTAAAGCATGCATTGCACTCCTGATCCTCATGTTTCATTTTCCCACCGAGGACCATTAGTGTGCATAATCCTCCATTCATAATTCATATCAGATGGCACATGCAGCAGCTGGGGACAACATAAAAGTTTCCTACCAGGTCATTCTAGCCCATCTGACATCTACCATACACCTATAGGCTATGAGGCCAACCCTCTCCCTAGTGTCATACATACCCCTCAAGAGTTACCTCACTCTGGCATGCCAGAAAATCACATACTCCACATTGCTGGGAGTGCTGCATGAGTGCAGGTCATGCTTCACTCTGTTAACACACACACACACACACACACACACACACACACACACACACACACACACACACACACACACACACACACACACACACACACGCACGCACACACACGCACACACACACAGCCTCCACCTATTGAGTGACATGGACTGGCCTTGTTGGCAGCTTGGATGTGTGTCACACACATTCACCCTGTGGGGAATGGGCACCCTGTCCACATCAGGCAAATTAGCTACCTACACCTTTTCAGGCATAACATGGTCAACTAGATGGTTAACATTACATACACCCTTGCGATACCTCCTGTGTCCCTGTTGGATGGGGACATTAGCTGCTGCCTTGCATACACATAGGCTAACATGTAGCCTAGGGATATGGCTGCTTGGAGCCCACAGCCTAGTAACCTGGTATGGTACGTGGAATGCTATAAGTGGCCTGTCTGCTGTGACAGACTGTGTTGTTATGTGTCCACACACATCAGTGCCATTGACTGCTGGTTGTCCCCTATGGGCAGTGTTACAGTACCATGTATTCAAGCCTACATACCACAAATAGGTCAGTGCTCCTACAAGTGCACATGGACATTCCAGGAACATCTGAGCTACACAATAACTGAGATCAGTGCATGTGTGTTGAAGGGTGACCTCCTCATAGGTGTCTGACATCTTCAGCAGCCAGATGTTTGTGGAATGCGTACATGTGCCTGAGAGATGTAGACCCCCCCAACCAGACAAATGTGTATTTCTGCACACCAGTTGAACAATACATGACATTTTTACACATAGTTTGGGGAATATGCATGTGGCATGCCACACCCCTGGGGGCACAGTGATGGTAACTGGGTATCCGGTATTGTATCCATTCCCTTACATTGTATGCTCAGCATGTATACACTGCTGCTGACCGAGTGCCAGCATCAACCCACCACTACTACCTATAACTTGCTGTCCTGCTGCAGGGGTCACCAGGTATGCTAGCCATAGGTGTGAGGCAATCAGATACAAGTGTGGAGTGCACACTTAACTAGGCAGAGTATGTCAGGAATGGTCAAGGAGACCTGGACAATCTGTGAAGTAGCCCTGTATGACATTGTCAGACTGTGAGGGTCTCAAGTGACAGTACATGATGTGATATGCCATCTGTATCCACCGGTACATACTGTCAGTGTGTCACTAATGCACTGGCCCAATCAGAGTAAATACTCACAACTACCACCAGTGAAGGATGTACACAATGGCAGGATGACAAGTACACACACATTAAAGTACAATTACCCTTCAGAGCACACAGAGGTCATGGTCAGTGTGGGGTTCATTTCTCGGTCTCTCCTTCCACAGCCCCAATAACACTCCACTCTGGCACACCTATGAGGTTAACATCACAGCAGAGTGGTCAAGCCAAAGCATCTTCTCCCTCTTTGTCCAACCAGTACTTTGGGTCCTTTGCTAAGTAGCTGACACACACACTTTGCTACTGGAAATTTGAATCACACACACACAGACACATACACACACACACACACACACACACACACACACACACACACACACACACACACACACACACACACACACACACACACACTCCTGTTAAAGTCTGGCACAACTTTGCTACCTATGAGCCCTTCAGCCTATACTTTAAGGTAGTTCTGACTGCCACAATCCATCTCTTAAACAGCTACTGTAAGGTCCTCAACAAAGGGTGAAAATCCTACTGTGTGATGAGTTTATTAGTAAAATGGTAAGTGTGACCAAGACCAAGGCTATTGGAGTGAGCTATACAGTGTCACCATGTGAATATACAAGTACTCTAAGAGCTGAGTTACTACCATACAGACCTGACACAATGATAAGGTGTTAAGTTATGTGACAATAACTAATAAAGGAACAAGAAAATACTCTATCAATGGAGTAACTACACAGTTCAGACTAACAGGGATTCGCGTATGACAATATTGCAGGACAGTCTGCAATACATGCAGGAAATGTGTAAAGTACTAGGTGCATAGGTTCATAGGATGATATTAGGCTATTGGCCCAGATGTCCTCATAAGCCTAGCCCAGATGTTTGCCCATGGCCCTTCAAAGTCAGCATCTGTTTCCCCTGTCCAGCTGGGACATAGGTGGGATCCCAGGGGTGTCTTTTGTATTTTCCATGCAGTCATCCAGCTTCTTCTGAAAGTAGGCTAGAGAAGCTCTCTGCTAGACATGGAGATGGAGTGTATTTTACAGACAGTGTATTGTTTGAGACACAAGTCTATCCTGCCAACAAGTACTATTCATGTCACAGAACATGTGAGGGCCTTGCATGCAGGTTGCAAGAGCAAGGTTTGTCTTACAGATATGCATACACTCCAGCAAGGCTAATTTGGGAATGGCCTTGTTAGCCAGACACACGTCACCTATGATCAGTTTGTATGACACTGAGTAGACCAACAGGGCTTTCAGCCTATCTGTATAGGGTATGTGTTGCAGACCCTGGATTTTGCTGGTCAGGAACATCTGTGGTATCTGCAACTACTGCATGTGGTTGGCAAGGTACATGCCAAATTTGCCATTGTACTCAGTAATGGGTCTGCTAAGGGGGGTGTACAGGGATGTTATGGCCTCCTGGTTCCTGGATGACATACCCTTATTTTTGAAGTGGGGGCATGTAGACAGACTTCTGTACAATGGTGCCAATACGGTGGGGAACTGTCACGTTGCTATCAACCTTGGTGCACAAGTTGCCTCACACCAAATTGCATGCTCAGTATATTGTTATAACTTTCATAACTAGTGTAGATGACATCTACCACAACAGGGATAATGATGCATTTCCTGACATTCAGTTTGAGGCAATGCTTCTGGCACCAGTCATTAATTTGGGTAAGAGCTCCTGGAGGATGCTCACATCACTAGGGGGATGTAAGACAGTGGCCAGCTTGCAGTCATCTGTAAACCTGGCCAGCCATAAACCACTGGTTTTGTCTTGTACCTCTGAACAGTATATCCCAAACAGTAGAGGCCCCCAAACAGATCCTTGGGGTACACCCCTCTTTAAGCATCTACTACTAGGGGTGGCTTGCACTACTTTGACTGAGTGGGTGTAATCATTGAGCCAGTTAGCTACCCATCTGGTAACATACAGGTCCATGCCTAGCTGTGTAGGCGTATGTATTATGTCCGACTGGGGATTATTGTCAGAGGCTTTGGCTAGGTGAAGGTAGGCAGTGTGCACCATCTTCCCCTCTTCCATGTGTTTGCTAACCACTTCAAAGCAGTCGACCAGGTTTAACAGGCCTGATCTCCCTTTGACAATACCAAACTGTGTTGGCTCAGGCATTTTGAGATTGCTGATGTCCCTGTTTATAAAGTCCTTGATCATGCCTTCCATGGTCTTGCAGACAAAGATAGTTAGGCTGATGTGCATATGATTGGCTGGGTCAGTGGATGCCCCACCTTTGTGTAGAGGGTGACAGTGGCTGTCCTCTGTGCAGATGGAATAACACTAGTGCTCAGGCTTTGGTTGACTACAGTGTGTGATGGAGTTGAGAACTCATTCCTGAGTTCATGTAGGATATAGCCAGGGATGTTATCAGGTCCCATGGAGACTTCAGTTTGTTGCCCTTGAGAGGGCATTATGGATCTACTCCCTGATGATGAGGGGAGGGAAGCAGGTGCTGTGCATGTCCTCCTTTACTGATTGGAGGACAGGGGATGAGGTTTCACTTAACCTGTCTGCAGCAGGTTGGCTATATCTATGGTGTATGTGTATGTGGTGTTATTGACCACCAGTACAGAGCAGACTTAGATGTTGCCTCTGAGATTGTGTATAAGGCCTTGGTGGATGTGTCCAGTCTGAACTCAAAGTTAGACTTAGAGTAATTCACCTGTGACATTATTTGCTTATTCAGACAAAGGTGAGATTGCTTCCAATTTGGCACCTGCTCCTTCTTGGCCCCATACAGCCAATATTTCCATCCATTATGGGGTTTGTGTATTGCTGCTGTCCACTACAGAGGGTTAATCTACCTTGGGGGAGATGATTTTGTCCAGTCAGATATTGCTGAGTCCATACATCTATGAAGGTGCCCATACAGATGTTTGGTGTAGGTGTGGACACAATGTCATGACACAGTTAAACACTTTTCCAATTTCAACCTAGTAATTATAATCAAACTAGTAATTATTTCTGTTTCAAGGCAATACAAAAACCTGTAGCTGTAGACAGTCATGTCTGCTTCATGCACTGAAACTCAGATTACACTTTTGTAAAGCAAGTACAGCATATTTACCTGACATTTTTTAACTCATGTCTGTATGTTTGAGGTTTCCAGCTACTACTGTTACTACATACATGTGCACAGGTAATACTTGATATACATTTCTGTTCGTTGTCAGTATGGCACACTGTGTTTACACTCTTGCAGCTCAGTCATTCCTCTCAACCTGTTAGAGCAAGATATCTGGACAGAGTCACACATAAATGGGGAGGCAAAGGCCCAAAAATAGTGGCACTTTATAAATATTGCTGTAATACACTTAGACAGTTGTTAGCAAAGTAGGTTTTGCATTCAGAGGAATACTCTGAAGGATATGACATCTGACATTCAAATGTATCCTATTATGTTATGACTTCAGTCTTTACTGATTTGCCAGTGATTTGGCAGACAAAACACAACTGTATGAGAAAATTACTACAAATATGAGGCAACTGTGGTCAGTCTGCAAAACTCCAAAGAGTTGAAAGGTATGAGCTCAGTATATAACATACAGTTTAACACACCCGTCTGCACCAGTTGTTTACTATGCACATACCCTATATATGTCTCTTTCATCTGTAAGACAAGCATATGTATCATAGTAGCATTCACAAGTGACATATGAATATTTACAACATCCCAGGTAGCTGGTCTGGCAGTGTCAGTATTGTCCAACAGACACTCCAGTAGTAGGCATATGTGAGCTGACCTTTGCTGGGGTGACTCAGGGGTCCAGGATATGCTCCATGTCACTGTAGAGAGAGCCAGCTGGGATGGCCGTAGGTGCTGGACAGCAAAATGTCAGTCCAGCAAGTCTTGTTGAGAACTATTGTTTGACTTCCTATTTCCCATGATTGCCTCCCCCTTCTGCATTCCATTGCATGCTTGTTTGACATTCCTGTTATGGTGCTGCAGTTTTCTGTTTCTGAGTAATGCAGACATGTAGGTTTCTGTAGTCCCACTCTGACTTTGTATAGAAAGGATCAGATTTGTTTTGCATAGGCAGTACCTTGCCATTTGTAGATAATGCTCATGAGCAGGTGATGGCCTGTGCACCATCTGGTGTCTCCCACTTGCTAATTGCATTCAAAACAGCTGGTTGTCTTTCCATTAGCCAATAGCATGGCAACACAGTGCTATAAGTAAGTATGTCATGTGGGCCTTACCCCTTTTCCTTGCCTGTGAGGAGGACATTATGCAGCTGTGGGAGCTACACCATCACAGAGGGTAGGTGGAAATACCTCTTAGAACAAGAAATGTGGAGAAAGCCCAACAAATTGGGGGAGAAAGTTCCAGAATTAGGGACAGATTGTAAGTATTGCTGTTGTACAGTTAGAAAATTGCTAGATTAACAGCGTTTGTCTGGACATGCATTTTCTGCATGATTTGAAGTGGGACACTGATAAATATCTATCTATCTATATATATATATATATATATATATATATATATATATATATATATATATATATATATATATATCATACCTCTCAACTGTACAGATTCCTGCAGAATGTCCAGAGGTTTGCCTGTTATGTTTGGTCTGTTCCTCAGACAATCATTGTTTTTTGGTAAATCACTAGGATAATCTGAGGATTGAAGTCACTAAATAATGACATCCATTTGTGTTTCAGACTTCATATTCTTCAGAAAATTTATGTTAAAACAAACCCTGTCACTTCAGTAACTCTTTCAGTTTATAACACCATTATTTAAAATATGTCCCTATTTCTGGCCCTCTCTTCCCGAAGTATGTCAAGCTTTGTCCAGATGTCTTGCACTAAAAGGTTCAGAGATATGTTATATTATTATTTAGTGACTTCATTCCTGATATCAACCCAGGGATCTAGCAGATTCCCAGAAATTTTATGAGGAAAAGGCCATAACTACGGTCCCAAACCCAGGACATTCCTTGGAAATGTGTACAGTTGAGAGTTATGTATGTCTGGCCATTTTTAACAGACTGTCAAGTTTGTATAGCAGTGTAATATGTAAATGTTTGTTGGGCTGAGTAGGGAGAGAGGCAAATATGAGTGTCATAGATCTTTTTCTATCTGACTGTGCATGCTGCTACAGTTGCTGGTGGTCTATCAGCTGTATATTTTTGTAGGGGCAGGCTGAGACATGTCCCTTAACACCTCAGGATTCCAAGTACACTGTGACTTGGGGCAGTATATATAGAAGTAGTGTGTGACTGGCAATCAGGATATGTTTGTTCAATCACTTGTTATACTCTAGAGGTCAGATGGCATACTGGTATGTTGCTGTGACTGTGGTGCAAATGGTTGTGGGTAGACAATTTCTCACCAATGTCTGTTTTCCCATACAGTTATCCCTGTAGTCCATGATATATGTACAAATGTATGAGCAGTTCCACAGAGCTGATTTGCTGTAGTGTTGTATTGGTCTGACTGTAGTTCAGAAGTTGCTGGGTGAAGTGGTTGGCAGCTCTCAGTGTTTTCTCCCTTATGTTACATGACTGCACTCATACCTTTCAACTGTCCAGATTTTCATAAACTGTCCAGATGTGTGGCCCATATTTTTGTTCTGTTCCCCATAACTGTTGTGGATTCCTAACAAATCACTGGGATGATGTGAGCACTGACGTCACTAAATAATGACAATCAGTTGTGTTTCAAACTTGAAATCTATCAGAAAATATATGTTAAAACAAACCGTGATACTATACCAACTTTCTAAGCTCATAAAATCTATATTTAAAATATGTCTCTAATTGTTGGCCTTTGCCCCCCACTTTATCAGGCTTTGTCCAGATTACATATATATATATATATATATATATATATATATATATATATATATATATATATATACATATACCTATGACATTATTAATTCCACAGATTTTTCCCTAATGTTGGGTGACCAACCTACATGATATACTTACTGAAGCATTACTAATTCTCTCAGCTCATGAGGAGTAGTGGTAGCTATTTTAACGGGAGTGCACATGGTCCTGGGTTTAAGACTTGCCAAATATATGTATTTTTTCGCTTATGTTAAATGACTTTAATGCATGATATGTTTGTAAAAGCATTACAAATTCCCATAGCTCATATGGCATAGTGATATGTTTCTCTGACTGTAGTACACAGGGTCCTGGATTTGAGACCTGCCAGTGCTGATGATGTTGCTGCTGGGCAGAACAAAGGCTGATTGAAATATAGTGATTTAAGCAGTTTTAAACAATTGTAAGTAGATTTGCATGACACTAACCAATGACAAAATAACTTAGTCATGCCTGCCTTTGCTTAGCACTGCTTATTCCCACTTAAATCTGTGATAATTTTTAAAAAAAAGCAAAGAAAAGAGGTAATAGGAAAGTGGTGAAATGGGGGCAAGCAGCAGGTAAAACACTAGGAAAAGCAGCTACAGATGTGCAGGATGGGTGTAAAAAAAGGACCATAGCTCTACATTTCTTCTGCAGAAACAGCTGTGAATGATGTGGACAATTTGAAATTTACAGCCTCACACCCTACAGGGAGAGGTGTTGGCAACATATATTTGTAGAGTAATTTAAGAGTAGATTGATTTACATCACTGTACACAGGGACGAAATATATGGGGCAATGATTTTTTTGTGGGACAGATGCCCTTTTATTTAAGGTGAAAGTGAGATGTAGGGGAAGGACTGTAGGTATGTTTGGAGAGGTAGGTCGGGTAGGATAGGTTGCATTTGCAGACAGACAAGACACACAAGACAGCAGACAGTCATGGTATATGACACATGAGGGGGGTAAACACCTTGGATAGGGAGGGTGATTGGGAATCAGAGGCCCATGAACCCCCAAATGGATACAGTGGGACTGAGATCCCCACCCATGGGCAGCCACCATCAGTTCTTCATGGCCCTGAAGTTGGCTGTGCTGGGGACTGGACAAAAGGAGCAGTCTGTCCTTGATTTGGCACAAGTGTACATCCAACTCTGAGAGGATGACACGGCACACCATACCCTGGAACCTTCTGCAGGTGACTGGGCCCATCCCCTGAGGCAGTTCCACCTGAGGGTGGTGCAGAACCAGTAGAGAGGGCAGTTTCAGGTTGGGTCCCAGATGTGCTGGAGCCCAGTGTTATTGCCAGATGAGACAGCACAGGTGGTTCTGTCAGGATCAGCCTTCCCAAACATGCTAGGGTGGTGAAATTTTACAGAATGTATTGGTTAGTCATGAACAAAACATTTCAAGATTAGTTATAACAGAATGCTTGGGTGTTCCAATTAACCCAGAAGAGTGGAATTCACACAATTGTGTAGCAAACAGAACACATGCATAAATGGAATAACAGTCAGAATTTTAACAGCATGCCAGTTAAATGTGTGGCAACAGGCCACCAACAATAGTATTTGAACAAGGTATGTTAATATGTAGACAATTAAATATTTGAACAATAATAGAATACAAGTCCAACATTAGATTTTGAGAACAACATACCTGTAGTACATGGATAATGATTATTGATGCACATAAGGGGTGGGGGTACAGAAAAAAAGTCC
Organism: Protopterus annectens; assembly: GCF_019279795.1. NCBI lineage: Eukaryota > Metazoa > Chordata > Ceratodontiformes > Protopteridae > Protopterus > Protopterus annectens. The sequence goes on from NC_056733.1 coordinate 436,377,678, forward strand.
ATTGACAACTGTATAGGCTTCTATTTTTCACTACAGTACTTCTCAATACCCTACAGGTCTGCCATCACTTTACATCTAACTGTAGCCCATAGCTTCTGTAGCACATGCATAACTGTCAAACTGTCAGGCTGGAATGGTATGGGGCAAAGTGTGAGAACTTTGGGTACATGACTGGAGGGAACTTGTACATGTCAGAGTTACATATACGACTAACAAGGTGTAGCCTGTACTGATGTGTGAATGTGCTACTGGCATACTTCAACTGGATTTATATCTGTGTCCAAGGTTATTGACAACAGTGATCACTAGCTGTGAGAGCATGACACTTGAGAGGCATGTATTGGGTAGAGTGCATGGTCTATGCATCTATCCTGCTGTCTTTTGAAGGCATGGGGTTAGACACTGGAACATTTGGACACAAAGTTTATTAGTATACCCATCATACAGCTACTACAATCATTTCTTTACCTGTAAAACCTGTGGAGAAGTTATCTGTTAATACTGCCTGACTATTTGCACACATAGTCAGGATTACTTATATGTAAATATTCACACATCTTAGTACCACTCTCTGGATTCAAACTGTGGACTATGTGTGCAAAACTGAACAGCAGATTTATTTCTCAGCACACTGATTTACTGGGGAACCGCTGTCTCTTGCTTGACTGATTTTTGCCTAATACTCACTTGGTTAGACCTTGTAATCTAAGTGGAGTGTCAACAAAGACTGTAGTGACAGTTGAACATACATGCCTGACAGATACTTATTGTACTGTATATTAATCCTTTGAAAGCAGATGTTATTTACCCCCTAGTAGATGTGAATATTGGACATCATTATATATGAAGTTCCCACCTATTACACTCTTATACTTTCCTGCATCAGCATACCCACATTCAGAAGTACATTGATCTGAAACGCAAAGGTTAACACAAGGCAATGCTGCAAGGGAAACACTGTAATCCATTACACATTACTAGTCAAGATTCAACAGTTTGTGATATAAAGCTTTATTTGAGTAGCATGACACAGTGCTTTCTTACAGATGATATTCTACATTCACTACTACTGCATATCCTGCAGATCAATATTGGTCTGACAAACTTTTTTTATCCAGTACACTCAGAACACACTATACCTACTGGCAGTAAACAATGTACCCCTTCATATTTATTACACTATATACTGCAAGATAAATCTGTACTCACCAGACTCTTGTCACAACCTCACCAATCTCTCAGCATGCACCTCAAGGTTGCTAGCCCTCTCCTCTGCAGCTGTGGGGGAAAGAAGATAACATTAAGCATACATGTCTATCACGTACTCAGGCTAGATCTTGGTACTGAAATGTGTGCAATACTTAATACTGGGGCGTCCCTATCCTGAGCTTCTTGAATCCACTTGGCCAAGAGCACCCCATTCCTATGCTTTAGGTTGACATAATGATGCTGTATCTGATCACCAGTTTGAGGGATTCCAGTAGCACTGGTGAGATCATGTGCCAGATGGTCCCAGACCTCCATTTTGTACTGTGATCCCTGGTACTGGCCCTGCAGCAGTCTGTGGTCATGGTCTTTAACAAGGAGCCCAGCCATGACCCTGGACTCCAAGATGCCCCAGTGCTGCACCTGAAAGCGCACTCACTCTACAACGCCAGACATAGTGCCTGCACAGATCAAGCTACAACAGGTTCTGGCTGTATTCCCACATGTGCAGTTTAAATAAGGCCATATTCCCACCCTTTCCCATCATTAGACCATTTTGAAAATGCTGAGCTCAGCTAATTAGTGAGCAAACCTGCTAAGCTGAGTTGAGCAGTGTTTAAATGGGTAAATGCTGAGCAGTGCTTAACAGTGCACAAATTCACTTAGCTGAGACTTCTAAGCAATGCTCAAACCAGCTAAGCAGAGCTGAGAACTGCTAAGCATTGTTCAGTTTTCATTTCAAAAATATTTCAGAATTGTAAATTAATTAATCATTACTGACGTATTATTAAGTGTATATAATTTACTTTACATGACGTCCCCCTATGTGCTTTCATTACATTACCTTGGGGTGTGACTATACTGTATGGGACACTTGTGTTCACATGGGTGATTTCACATGTTATATCCACTGACACTTCAATTTTGGAACAGCTACACTACCCTGGTTGACAAATATCAATTACTACATCATTTAAGAAATAAAAAACAATTTTAACAATGCTTTCCCATGTAAAAATGGAGGGCCTGTCTTGGTACTCGAACCGTGAACTGCTACATGGAAAGCTGGAACTCAAAGCACTACGCTATCACACCATTGATGAATTTACCTTTACAATTGCATTTAGCTCCTATAAGATGTTTAAGTAATGCTGATCAAAGTGTTTTGACATGCAAACCCACTCAGCTATGCTTAAACTTCACTTAGAAAAAAAAGAAATATTTAATACAACCACTTTAATTATATATATTAATACTAATACTGATTCATATGTGGTAATGCACTACCTGTCATTCTATCAACTTTCTAAGTCTGTATGTGCAATATGTTTTAGATTTGCCCTATTTTGGAACCTTTGTCCCACATTTATTTCATGGCTTTATCCAGATTTCTTGGTGGAAGAGGCTGAGGTGCATGCATACCTCTCAACTGTCCAGACTTTCACAGACTATCCAGATGCTTGGATCATATCTTTGTTTTTTTACTGCATAACATTTGTGGGTTTCTGCAAATCAATGGGATGATCTCAGGATTGAAGAGACTAAATAATGGCATACATTTGAGTTTCAGACTTCTAATCCTTCAGAAAATGTATGTTAATACAAACCATATTCCTCTATCAACTTTCTAAATTTATGAGGGCTGTACTTAAAATATGTCACTACTTTTGGACCTTTGCCCCCCATTTGTCTGCCCTTTGTCCAGATTTTGGACACTAAGAGGTTTACAGGTATGGCTGTGTGTCTGTGGACACACTTGTAACAGGTATGGCTGTGTGTCTGAGGACACACTTGTACTGTAAAGTGCCATACAGCACTTTGACAATGCAGGGGGTGTGTTACAGTTTCTGTCACACACCCCCTGCATTGCTTTCCATTTACACTCCAGCTTTCAGTGTACCCAGACTGAAAGCATTGTAAAGTGTTGTACAGCACATTCACAATGCAGGGGGTGTGTGACAGCACATGTCACACACACCCTGCATTTATTTCAAGTCCTACTAACTATTTCAGTGTCCACAGACACTGACTTTTATTAGTTGCTTTCAGTGTCTGCAGACACGTAAAGCATTTAAAAAGTGCCATACGGCACTTTGACAGTGCAAGGGGCGTTTAGGATCTGTGAGTACTACTGCAACATGCCCCCTGCACTCATTTGGTGTTCATGTCTGCAGATCCATTCTCAGTAGAGCACCTTCATTAATATGAAAGGCATGCTGCTTAGAAGGCTATGCAGATGAGAACACCATTCACTCCGTGTAAGAATAATACTATTGCTACATGGAGTTTATTGAATCCTGGGGGTAGTTTTTTCAAAAGGCACCTTGAGGGAATTTGATGCAGTCTCCCGGTGCAATGATAGGCTCTCTGACCTCACAACATGTTAATAACTGTGCAGAAAGTAACACTATATCACAGAGTCAAACACAGCCTGACAGTCCACTCTCATTTGTACAGCAGGAGCAAACATGCACTTCTACACTGGTTTCTCTCCAGGCAGAAGAACATTGTCAGGATGAACACAGGCAGCTTGAGGCCACTTTGCTTACAGTAATGACATTACAAAGAGGTGCTAGGCACAGAAATTACTTTGAACTACCTCAGAAAACATGTAAATCATTGGCAGCACAACAGGAAATGTTCCATGGTGTAGCTCAGGCTCAAATCAGTACAACAATGAAAGCCAGCTAGAAATGGGTAGATTCCTATGGGGTATGGATGAAGATTTCAAAGAGTAATTTGAAATGGCAAAGAGATGAGATAATGCCTTGGTTTCACTGATGCTTAGCATGAAGGCACACCAGGCATCAGTTGAAACCTCCATTCATACCCGGTTTGGACATACCAGAGGTAAGCCATACTCATTGTAACCAAGAGAAGGGGATGGGATACAGTCCAGACACATGGGGGAAGATCACATGATACTATCACTGGCTCACAATACAGTAATGTTAGCACTCACAGTGAGCAATCACAACACATTCCTCATAGGCCATGTCAATGGTCATCTATACCTATGAGAACCTCACTTTCCAAGTCACGGTCGCACTCATGAAGCACTGTCAGATCACTGACAGAAGGACCGTATTCCTCCTCTAGATCACACCATCAGACTATCGTACCTTACACTTCTCATGGTATCCTACCCTTCACATCTGTCATACCATCACCAGGCCTATGAATAGTAGATGTATATGATTCCTTTGATCTAGAACTACTGTTATTTAACATTTGATTATAAGTATATTTTTGTAATGAAACTTAAAAACCAGTGGGAGTTTGGGGGATATATATGCCAATTTATTCCCTTTCCTGCAATTACTTTCACCATATTTATGAGTTGCAGTCTTGCACTTTTGTGATTAAATGCAATTGTGTTGTAGGGAGGACAGAAGTCTATGTATGTTTGTACAATACACATATATTCCATTACTGCACAAATGAAGAAAGATTTTGACCTTATCAACATTTTACTTGACAATAAGAAAGACGTGATGTGCAGTGTAATATTATTCTTTATATATAAATTGAAAATGGAAGTTACATTTCTCACTCCACAAGTTTTATTAAAAGTTAGCACTTTTGCAGTGTTCACCACCATTTTATCAGACCAAAAGGTAAAGCAAATAAACTTCTTTTATATTAGATTTCAGTATCAATTAACACAACAATGCAGAATCCTAATTGATCCACATGGCATTTGCTTTTAAAGCAACAGTGCCTAAAATCTGCACATAAATAATAGTAAAAATACCAAGATGCAGAACAGTACATTTATCTACTTTTCTTTGCTTTTAATACTGGTTTTAGGGGTACATGGTCATTCAGACCCATTCGCCTGTGTGCTCCAAACTTTAGAATCCACTCTAATTCTGCATTTTCAGTCATATTTACTAAATCACCTCCCTCATAGTCACATTCACAACTTCTAAAACTTGGAATAGAGATGTATGTATCTTGCCATTTGTTATTGTGTGTTTTGCTAAATCACTATAATCATTCCCTCTTCTCGTGCAATAAAAATGCTCCCTCACTCTCTCTTTCAGTTTCCAGTTGGTTTTGCCTATATAAAATTTTAAACATGAAACACAGTGTGCTGCATAAATAACATTCAGTGTGTGGCAGTCTGCTGAAACCCTAAGTTTCCATAAATGGCCTGTCTCTGGATGCTTAAAGTACATAGACTGATCAATATAGTCACAATATGCACACTCTTGACATTTACGTGTACCCCATTGCCTTTCCCCTAGATTATGATATAATCTAGGATAACATAAATGCTGTTTAAGATTCTTCTTATTTTTATACATGAAAACAGGTTGCTGGCCTACCAGCTCTTTTACGTTCTCATCAGTGTGTAAAATGTGCCAGTTACTTCTGATCCCTTCCCTAATCATATTCACCTCTGTTGCATAAGTAATAACCATGGGCATTTTCATAGATCTAATTTCAGCATACTTAGCTATATCATTTTGTTGTGAGAAATAGGGCTTGGCCGTCCCTCGCCTTTCCTTATTTACTACACTAGATGCCTTGTCAATTTCCACAGGACCATACCCTTTACCCTTAAATGCCCATAGATGGCATAGTCCATCCTGAAAGTCCTTGTTATTAAAGGATAGATGTGAGGCCCTCATAGCCTGTCTCTTAATGATATTACTAAAAATAAGTTGTGGATGCATACTATCCCTATGCAAATATGTGGGACGATGACATTCTTTCCTATGAATACTGGTGGTTAGACCAGTTCCTTGCTTGGTTATAGTTACATCCAAAAAATGATTGGATAGGGATAGTATGCATCCACAACATATTTTTAGTAATATCATTAAGGGACAGGCTATGAGGACCTCACATCTATCCTGTAATGACAAGGACTTTCAGGATGGACTACGCTGTCTATGGGTTGATTTTAAGAGTAGAAGGTATGGTCTTGTGGAAATTGACAAGGCATATAGTGTAGTAAATAAGGAAAGACGGGGGAGGGCCAAGCCCTATTTCTCACAACAAAATGATATAGCTATGTATGCTGAAAGTAGATCTGTGAAAATGCCGATTGTTATTACCTATATAACAGAGGTGAATAGGAATAGGGAAGTGATCAGAAGTAACTGGCATATTTTACACACTGGCGAGAAGGTAAAATAGCTGGTAGGCCAGCAACCTGTTTTTGTGTATAAAAATAAGAAGAATTTTAAACAGCGTTTATGTTATCCTAGATTATATCATAATCTAGGGGAAAGACAATGGGGTACTCATAAATGTCAGGAGTGTGCATATTGTGACTATATTGATCAGTCTATGTACTTTAAGCATCCAGAGACAGGACATTTATGGAAACTTAGGGTTTCAGCAGACTGCCACACACTGAATGTTATTTATGCAGCACACTGTTTCATGTTTCAAATTTTATATAGGCAAAACCAACTGGAAACTGAAAAAGAGAGTGAGGGAGCATTTGTATTGCATGAGAAGAGGGAGTTATTTTAGTGCTTGAGCAACACACACACTAACAAACATTTTGGAAATATAGAGTATATTTTACCTGTATTTGCCATAATATTGCTACAAATCAGGTGCTCTAGGCTGCACTGCATCTGAATTGTTTTAGTGCTGCTTTAGCTGCTTTTCGGTATATACCGAGTTTTCTGTATATGTAGACTAGCTACTTATTCTACTGTATTGCTGCCTCTTAAATTGTTTTTCAGTTGTGCACTTGTCTTGTTTCATTTAAAAGTTTTAAATTGCTAATTTTGTAGTTTTAATTGTATTTACTGTTTAGGGCTACATACTCAAGTGCATTAGCCTTTTATGTGTTTATTTACTGTATTATTGCATTGTTTAGCCTGTTTTAACAAAAAAAAAAATTATATCTTGTTTGCTTGTTTCCTGCCTTTCCAAGCTAGTACAGTCCATATCCCAGGCTTTGTTAGTTTCAGGAATTTATTTTCTGTGTTCAGAGTTATCCAGACCTTACTGTGGTAGAGGGAGTCCTACTGCTTACCAGTGGTTGTGGTGAGCATTGTACTGCCTATCTAACACTACAGGAGTGGTTTCCAGCTCTGAAATTGTAATTTTATTAGCCATTTTGGGCTGACTTATATCCCTTTCAACTTTCTGGCTTAAAAACTCATGTGTTTGTGTGTTTTTTGCATTGTGCAGAATTACGGGGCTACGGTTAAACTATTCCATGTGCCAGAAAGTCTGCTTTTCAAATTTTCCCTTAGAACTAGCTGGTTTCTCAGTAGTAGAACTAAAATCTGAACCCCTATGACTAGCACTTGCTCCAGAACCTGCTGGAAAGCACTAGGAAGCCTTAAACTGATACAAGCACTCAACTCTCCTTGATAATAAGGAGAAATTAATCGTAGGCACTAAACAGCCTATAATTGCAAAGTAATTTGCAAAGGTAAGGGAAAACAGCTATTGTACATTACAAAAAAAGCATCTAAACAGGCATGTCCAGCAACTGCCTCATGTACACAGACAACCCTCTCCTCCTACCACCAACACTACAACCTGCAAGAGATGCACTTATCTAGCCAAACTGGAAGCAAAGCTCTCTCCAGCCAAGCTTGTGCTAGACACTCAAGAGGAGAAGGTTAACACTTGCACTACACCTCAAGCAACACATAGCCCTTTAAAACCCACACCATCAACATTCACACATAGCAACACTAAACCCACATATGCAGAGGCCCTTAACATTAACCTGCCCAAGCAACAAGGACCTCCAAAGCTGAAATGCAAACACCAGTTACAACCAAAGTGACACATAGCTCACAACATCAGTGTGCCACCCAACAACAGCCCCTAAGCCAAGACAACGTAATCACCACTTTAGTGATAGGTGACTCTATAGTCAGGCACACTGATGTCCCACTCACCAGGCTGTACAAGGAGAAAATTACAGTCAGCTGCATGTCGGGTGCCAGGATCTGCCACATAACGCATGCAGTCAAGTTACTCCACAACAACTACAAATACGACTCTGTCATTGTCCATGCTGGAGTGATTGACTTGAGACGTACCTCCCTGGACTACATGAAAAGAGACATGGAAGACCTGTCAGATCATATGGCCCAGGCAGTTATGACCCTAGCCCTGAGTAGCATCCTGCCTTCACCCAGAATGATACCACAGTATAAGGACAAAATGATTGATTTCAACAATTGGCTAAGCTTCTGGTGTCATTCAAAGGGGATCCAGTATCTGTCTGCCTGGGATGACATGATCGACAAGCCACAATTCTTTTCCAGAGATGTTCTGCTCCTGCTGCCTCTGGGATTCAGGTTACTGGCTAAAGCTCTTGCCACCCCTATAGTGCCTTTTTAGGCAAGGTTTAAAGAACAAAACCACCACCGCAACAAATACAATCATGCAAAATCTGAAGGTAATGCTACTCAATGCTAGAAGACTAAACCTCAAAATGCACTCTCTCGAGGCACTCCTAAAAATGGAGAACATTGATATCTGTGCAGTAACTGAGAACTGGTTCAAGGCTCCAGAGAGCACCAATGCAATGCCAGGCATTAATTCTTACCATACTTTTCAGCCACCAAACTAAGACAGAAACACTAAAGGTGGATGGGTGTCCATATTCACCAAGGATATTCACACCTCCAGGCTAGTTGCCCAACACAATGCATCTGAAATTCTCGAGGTGCACCTAACACTAGGTAAGACTGCAGTCCAAATTGCAGCTTGCTACAGATCCCCCACCATGCCCCAAGTCCTGGTTCAAGGCTCCAGAGAGCACCCCTGCAATACCAGGCTACAACTCTTGCCACACTTTTCAGCCACCAAACCAAGACTGAAACACTAAAGGTGGAGGAGTGTCCATATTCACCAAGGATATTCACACCTCCAGGCTAGTTGCTCAACACAATGCATCTGAAATTCTCCAGGTGCAACTAACACTAGGTAAGACTGCAATCCAAATTGTAGCTTGCTACAGATCCCCCATCATGCCCCAAGATTTTCACTACACCTTTATAAACATACTGGAAAATATTAAGATACAACCAAACACCCTAATACTGGGTGATTTCAACTACCCTGCCGTTAACTGGGAAAATTACTCTGGCACCAACACCTTTTCCCAACGATTCTTGGAATTCATAAATTCCAATGCACTGGATGAACTAATCCATTGTCCCACCAGGGGCTCAAATATCCTAGACCTGGTCATTACCAATGTGTGATATAGATGCTCCACAACAGTGGTCACCTCCTCATTGGTCAGGTCTGACCATAAGCTAATCACCCTTGACATCCACATCCCACCCCCAGTAAGGAAACTTCCGTAAAAAAACTTCTCCAAAGCCAGCTTCATGCTACTCAAGTCAGAAGTGACAAACTTCATGACACCCATGCAGACGGGAGCTAAAAGTTTGACTGCTGAATCCTACACTAAGGCACTGTATGAGCACAACCACTCGTGCATGAATCGTGCCATCCCAAATAGAACCAAGATGCTCTCCTCCGAAAAAGGAAACCAATCTGGTGGTCCCCTGCCATAAACAAACTATACAACAGAAGGAAGAAACTGTTGCAGAAAAGAAGAAAATACCAGGATGCAAAAACCTCCCTTACCAGCCTCAGTAAGAAGCTGAGATCCATCATAAAATCCTCCAAAGCTAGATACAAAAATAAAATTGCCAAAGATTCCAAAGACAACCACAAAGCATTCTATAGTTATGTCAAGAATCTAAATGGCAATGCTCAGATCTGCTCTGAGCTACAACAGAATGGCATTAAATATACTGATCCCAAGGATATTGCCAACATCCTGGCAGATTGATTTATTGCCAACTTAACCCCCCTCTCACCCCCTAAAGGGCCCATCTCACTACCAAAAGATTGCCAAATTCTGGTAATCACGGCCACATAGGTAGAAACTGCACTCTCCAAAGCTAAGAATACAGCATCCATGGGACCAGATGACATCCCGGGCTGTGTTCTACATGAACTACAAAATGAACTGGCATCTCAACTAAGTGTCATGTTTAATCATAGCCTCACCTCAGGCTTCATGCCCACTGAGTGGTTCACAGTGACAATTATCCCACTCCACAAGGGGGGATCCACCTTGGATCCCAGGAACTACCGTCCCATCAGTCTGATGAGCCTGATCTGCAAGAGCATGGAACGCATTATCATGGAACTTATAAACAAAGACATTGGCAACCTTCAAACACTGGACCCCACCCAGTTTGGATTTGTGAAGGGATGATCTTGTCTCCTGAACCTGATTTACTTCTTCAAATCAGTCTCCAGAGCTGTGGATGAGGGTAAGGCGGTCCACACAGCCTATCTGGACATCGCCAAGACCTTCAACACCATCACCCACTCTGGAATCATAGATAAACTTACTAAGCTGGGCATAAATCCCTATGTCACTTGATGGGGTGCAAACTAGCTTACTGTCAGAACCCAGACTGTAAAAGTAGCCGACTCCAAATCCAGCTCCAGACAATTGACAAGTGGAGTACGTCAGGGTTCAGTCCTGGGACCGCTCTTGTTTGGCATCTACTTCTCTACTTCTCTGAAGTACAGGCCAACACTAAGGGACTCTGGCTAACAAAGTTTGCAGATGACTGCAAACTAGGAGCCATTATTGAATCCCCAAATGATGTGGATATTCTACAAAAGGGCCTTACAGAAACCGATGCTTGGTGCCAGAGCCATGGGCTCAAGCTTAATGCCAATAAATGTATAGTCATCCCCTTTAGGAAAAAACATGTACCTATGAATTACCACATAGGGGGCAGTACACTAAACACAGACAGTGTGATGAGAGACTTAGTGACACAGGTGGACAGTGGTCTCACCTTTGATAACCACATCACCACAACAGTCAGGAAATCCTTCTATGTGGCATACCTCATCACTAAGGGATTTTCATCCAGAAAAAAAGAAGTAATTGTTTCACTGTACTCATCCCTCATTAGACCCATTATAGAGTACAATGCTCCATTTGCTATGTACCTCACAAGACATCTGCAGCAGCTGGAAAGACTGCAGAAATACCTCACTAAAAGAATCACAGGCCTAAAGCAGATGCCCTATGCTGATCATCTAAAAAAACTCCAGCTATAATCTGTGGCATATCATCTACTCAGAGGCAATCTCTGCTTAACATACAAGGCCATGTCAAACCCTGAGTTGTTGGACATGCTCCACTTAAAAGAAATCCCAATTCCTCAGAGCCACACGCTCCCTGGATCTAAACCTTGTCATCACAATGAACAAAACATGCTGGAGGGATAGATTCCTGACCCAGAGACTCCCCATACTCTGGAATAGACTGCCCATACATGTCAAGCAGAGCGCCTCCTTGGCCCTCTTCAAAAGGAACTTTGACGGTTGGATGGGAGATAAGAAATTCAGCCCAAGAATCACATCAGTCACCCTGCTAGACAGGGGTCAGGGAAGTAAATACTGTGGGAAGAAATATCCAGGGAATTGTTATGGCTAGGCTTCTATAGGCCCTAGAGCTGATAGCCTAGTACCAGCCAATGACCCCATGAACCTAAATGACAACACACATACATTTGTATTCCAAGTTTTACAAGTTGTGAATGTGAGTATGGTGGGGGGGGTATGTAAATATGACTGAAAATGCAGAATTACAGTGGATTTTAATGTTAGGAGCACACAGGGGAATGGATCTAAATGCCCATGTACCCCTAAAATCAGTATTAAAAGCAAAGAAAAGTAGATAAATGTACTATTCTGCATCTTTGGGTTTTTACTATTATTTTTCATGTGCAGTTTTTAGACACTGTTGCTTTAAAAGCAGATACCATGTGGATCAATTAGGATTCTGCATTGTTGTGTAAACTGATATTGAAATCTAGTATAAAATATGTTTATTTGCTTTAATTTTGTCTGATGAAGCGGTGATGAGCACTGTGAAAGTGCTAACTTTTAATAAAACTTGTGGATTTTACAACTGTTGAGCCTTGCCTTTCTGCCTGTTACCATCTGTGGTTTTGCTTGGAATTCTGCTTGGGTTTGCTGCTGAAACACACTCACTGCTTTTGGGTTTTCTTGCTAATTAAAAAAAAGTTATTAAATACAGTACATGCAACTGTTGACTCATTTGTTGACTTACTGCCTTTCCTGCATCACTGCACAGGAATCAGTGAGCACTCAGGCAAACAGCTAGTAATTAAAAAAAAAAATATATATATATATATATATATATATATATATATATATATATATATATATATATATATATTTTTTTTTTAAGATGAGCGAGAATGTCAAATGAACAGCGACAATAGACTATGCACCACACGGCATAGGTGTATCATTGCACACATCAATTATGCTCAACATTTTTTTTAAAGGAAACACTAACCTGAATGCCCTGGTCCATGGTTCTGGACTAGATGCTACCTTTTAACTTGTGCAGCTGCATGTCATTTATGAGCCTGCTACACAGGGTCTCTTACTACTGCTGCTGACTGATCATCATTAGTCACAGTGGGACTAGAATTGGGATATGCAATGGCAACATGGGTCATTTCAACATCAGCCTGGTGCATTACCATATTATGCAAAATACAACAGACAGCAAACATCCTGTATGCAGTAGTTGGGTCATACTCAAGGGCATGCCCAGACCCATGCAGGCACCTGAAATGGCTCTCTACCACAGTATGAGTTTGGGACAGGGATGTTTTATATTTCTCCTCCGCAGCTTCAGAAGGATTTCTCACTGGATTCATGAGCCATGGCTCCACTGGATAACTGCATTCCCTTAACAAAAAAAAAAAAAAAAGAGAGAGAGAGAGAAAGGGAAGGGAAAACAAAACAAGAAAATATAGATTAATATACAGCAATTATCTTTAACATCGATAACTATGTACTTTCAAAAAAGAAAAAAAAAGAAAACAAAAAAAGAAATTTCCGCTTACCAACAAGATGACCACTGGGCATCCTACCATGCATGCAGAGGTGGTAAAGTGAGCTAGTGTGCCATTTATGGGAATCATGTGCATTGCCAAGATGTGGGGCTGAGATGCTGGTGATGCACTTCTATGCATCACACATTACCTAGTAACTGATGGAATGAAAGTCCTTCCTATTGTGGTACCATTCACCCTGTGTACCATGATGGATCCTAATTGTGACATGGGTGCAATCTATTGCACTGAGTACCTCAGGAAAATATACCATCCCATAAAAAGCATGCATAGTCTGTGCTTGGTGGTGAGGTGACATGGGTAAATAGATGTACTGATCCATGTTTGGCAAGAGTACATGCAGGAGGTCCCTTAGTATCCTTGAAGCAGAAGCCTGTGAGATTCCCAAGGTGTCCCCAGGCTTGGGAAGTTCCTTGTAGCAAATATAGTGAGGGCTATAAATACTTTGGTGTCCACAGGAATAGGAAGTTCATGCATTCCTTCAGTGTCCCTATCAGGGCCAAACATGCCCATTAAGACCCTTATAATGTCCCTGTCCACTTTAAATCTATCAAGGATTTTTTAATTACCAAAGTTATAATGATTAATCCTATATTTCTGCCTTCTTGGTGGGCGAGCACCACTGGGTACATGCAGTTTTGGCCAAACCAAGACAAACAAATCTGACCTAGAAATATCTAAGCTAGCCGTAACAGATAGCATATTCAGCAATTGCAACCAAGATACTTCTGGCAAGTCTCCTGTTTTTATGCTGCATCTTCTACAACCGCTAGAAAGCAAGGAAAAACTGACTATGAATTGCAATTGAGGTAAAACAGTCTTAATTAGTATAAGAACATTTACATCTCTTCTCAATGTCATCTCCTTATCTGCTAATTTGCATATCTACAGTCAGGGATACCACGAATTCCCATGTTCAGCCTCTTTGAATCGTGACTTAGCTGTCCTCACTCCTGAATTCCCTAACATATTTGCACTACTGACTATGAATAGTACCCAAAGTACTATAAATCATACTTCCATACAGCAGAGATACAGTATCTCTCATCAAATATATCTTAAGTGCCCGAACAAGTCTCTTTACTCTGGTTTCCCTAGGGCAGTGAACATTTTCCTGGTTCCCCTAGGTATCTTCACCCATAAGTACTGGCTCAGGTACAAAGTTACACTCAAGGAAGGATTAATGACTCTGAACAAGCTGATTTTATGCCTCCTTTTTATGCATCACTCACTAGCTTCATTAACTAATTAACCAGTAAGAACCTTTCCACCTAGTAAAGCAAGAAGCCTACCTTCTTTAAAGACACAGGCTTATTTATATTATAAATTTTAAAGTAAAAGTTGCCTTTACAAAAAATTAACACAATGGTTCTATGTACAACATTTACACAGCATTATTTACATCTTTTTATATCAGGTACACTTTATTTTGACATAGCACTTGGGAGAGCTGCCACAGTAGGATAATATATCTCTCCATCTGACACACACACACACACACACACGCATACACCTATATATGTATATATATATATATATATATATATATATATATATATATATATATATATATATATGGTTTACTATCATATGTTCGAATCGAACTCCATCGACTGCACTTTTGTCAAACATGTAAATTCGAAAACGGTAATGTCGAACACCAAAAGCCAACCTAGGAACAGGTTTTAACATGGGTCAAGATAGGGGAGAGGTTTGTAGTGCAGCAATAACAGTGAAAACCTATCTCGACCCATGTTAAAACCATTCCTAGGATGGCTTTTGGTGTTCGAAATTACCATTTTCAAATTTCCATGTTCGGCAAAAGTGCAGTCGACGGAGTTCAATTCGAACATATGATAGTAAACCATATATATATGTATATATATATATATATATATATATATATATATATATATATATATATAGGGAGAGAGAGAGAGAGAGAGATAAAATGGACTGTTTATACTTTACCGTCTAACATTTTCTTTTGTGCATTTGTGTAGATATCTTCGATAAGTACAAATCATTTGATGATTTATTAAAATGCCTTTACTTTTTATAAGTCCTACAGAATAACAACAGAGCAAGTTCATTGCAGCAGGGGATCTGTGGACTTTCAATGATTCAGGTAGTATTTGTAACAAGCAACAGACATGGAACAGTATTTAATACATAAAGGAAGTTTTAACTTTCAAAAGCAAAGACATAAAAAAGAAAAAGAAAATGAAAAGCTTTCAGCTATGTCTACTGTAAGAGACAAGCCCCTCAATTAATTTAGTACCAAATACTGAAACTGTATCCACACCATCAGGATTAAAAATATTACTGCTGCTGAGATGTCTAGCTAAGTTATTCAGTAAAGCCGCATCAAACAGAGCCCAAGATGAAAGTTCATTCAGGCCTGTAAGAGGGTATCTGGCAAAGTACTGTTACCTATTGTGATACTGCTAGAATGCTGAACATATGATCAGCTGCAATGTGTAGAAGCACAGTGAATAAACATCCTAGTTTGAAATAAAATATAATAAAACAGTTCTGCAATAAATATGGTAATGTGCTATCCCAGAATATACCCAGTTACTGTATTTTTTTCTGAATTATTACACTAGCCTGTTTATCAGAAATAAATTTACAAGATGTACATCTAATTACTATGTGTGTGTGTGTGTGTGTATATATATATATATATATATATATATATATATATATATATATATATACATATATGTATATGGATTTGCTTCGAAATCTCGAATTTCCGAAACTTCAAATTTCATATGATCAAGGCCATACGATCGATGTTTCAGAATATTGAGATTCCGAAATAAATCCAACATAAAAAAAAATACTTTTTCAATGTTTCTGTAGGGGGGCAAGCCCCCCTGCTTCCCCCACCCCCACTACTTAAATATACAAACTCCGAGATTGCACTACAGCGAGGAAAAGGTAAATCTGTTGTTCCGATCTGTATGCAGCTCTCTGTTCGGAATTTTGAAGTTCTAAAACTTTGATCACATGGTCTTGACCATATGAATTTCGATGTTTTAGGTTTTGAGATTCTGAAGGGAACCCCTATACACATATATATATATATATATATATATATATATATATATATATATATATATATATATATATATATATATATATATATATATATATATATATATATATACACACACACACACACACACACACACATATATATATATATATATATATATATATCTAGGGATAAATATCATACACATACACCAAACACACATGCGCGTGCGCGCACACACACACACACACACACACACACACACACACACACACACACACACACACACACACACACACATAAAATCCTAATATTTATCAGGGAAATGTCCAAAAAGTATGTTATATGAAACAAATAATACCTCAAATTACTAGAAATTGTATGAACAAATTATTTATGACACAAGGGATTGTGACTGAAGGCTGACATCCCCCACTCATCATGTACAATGTCTCCGTGTTTCCTCTCTTTTCCCCACAAGCTGCAGACTAGCTAGACTTTTGCAGTTGTTTGCTTTAACTAGTTTACCTTTCCACTTCTGAATTTCTGGTCAAGTGTTCTTGGATGTGACATGGTCCACTCACAGTGCAAAGGATTACCTAACTGGGTATCTAGTTGATACTTACTTCCTTTGTACTGTATAACAACAGGACACCCCCATCACTACCAATATATTTACAGGTTTATACCAGACAACATAAGCCCAGCTCCAGTGGCAGAGCAATTTACTAATTGTCATCTTACTTCACTCCAGTAGCACACCCGATTTCTTACTTCACTCCAGTAGCACACACTACTCTCGATCCTTGTTACTGCTCTCTACATAGCTATTGCAGAATGGATGTTCTGAGTGACTACCACCTAGGCTGAACTTGTGCTGCCTGTTTCACTCCCTTCCCACTCCCATTCTTTTGCCACCCCTTGGGGATTGCTTCTTTTATTCTTTACTGACCTCCCTGAATACCTCTCAGCCATTCATCACCTTTTATTCTTTCATAATAGTTTTGCATTCATTTTTTAACATTATCTCTTAGCTACTCCGCCTTCACATTGCTTCCTTTGTATCCCATACCTTTTTAGCTATTTTTTAGTATCACATATGACTCATCTCTTACATTATTTTTAACATATATTTAATACAAATATGTATATCAACATGCATTCATTCGATCTTTTACTAATAAATGCAATACAACTTTTTAATCTAAATACACTACACAGCCATAACTGTATCACTAATGATAATGTCAGCCTTCATAGAAACGTCACATTTCTCCTACACAAGCCTATTCCTATATTAAGTGCTTGGCAACAACAGCAGCATATTTTCTGAGTCCTTCTCATAGTAGACTTCTATCCTGACATGCAAAGCTGCACTTACCCTACAAATCCACATCAGTGATGGTTTACAGGCAAACAAGTATTTTACTTCCTGATTTTTGGTGATGTTCAATTGAATCCAGGGCTTACTAAGAATGCTAATATCTCTTCCAGATTCTGCAAATGCCTGACTATTGCATACATGAATATATGCTGCATTAATAACAAATGGACTCAACTTGAACTATGGTTAAATCAATTTAAAAATAAGATTATTTCTTTAACTGAATCATTGCTGAAAGACAATTCTTGGATTTTCCCTGCTATCAATAGTGAATATGACCTATTTGTAGAAGCCTGACCATGTAAAAGCGCTGGTGGGGAAATGCTAACTTTGGTGCATAAGTAAGTACAGGTAGACCATGAACTCTCACCTAGAAGTAACATATGCTGGGATTCAGCACTAAACAGTAATGTTAAACAGATTACCCTTGATACACACACTTTGGTTAACATTGCCATGGTCTATATCCCAGCACCCTCTTCATCACCCTTTGTTCAAAATTCTGTTGAAGTGACTTAATCTCAGTCTTTGCACCACAAACTGGTTATTTTAGGTGATCCTAACCTTGTAAGGAAAAGGTCAGTGAAATCTCAGCTTTCCTCATTCTACTCGACATAATCTTGATCAATTAATGTCCAAGAATACTTGTTTAAATGGTAACACACAAAGTAGTTCAATACTATACATCTCAGTTAAGACTTTTCTAACAAAATTAACTGTCATTATATCTTTCCTAATGCTATTATTGGCCACATCCATTTTCTTTCCTCTCTATCATTAAACTACAGAAAAGTCTGAACTCACACTGTACTAACGAGAAAAATATTTAAAATGGTTGATGCAGCTTTATTTGAAGCACTCAGCCTCAGTGACAGGGCCCTGGCTTTAACTGCTTTGAACTTACTGCTGCCCTTACCTCCTTTTACAACCTGCTAACCCACTTCCAAAACAATTTTTTTTGTTTTATTTTTTTTGCTTCCTTGCATCCCTATGTGAAGGAAAACCCAAATACCCCACAGTTTACATATACCAACTTTGCAGTCACATGACAGTGGTAACAATTTGCAAGCCCAACTAGTGGGACAGCAAAAGAAATTCTGGCAAGCTAATCAAATAATGAATACACCCAAGGTTTTCCCTAAAGCAGCTAAAGCTAACCCTACTCTAATACATAACTTCAAATCTGTTGTATTACCCAATATTCCACATAATGCCGTATGCCCTCTCACTCAAATTCAGAGCTTATTAGATTGTACTTTTAAGTCTTACGTTCCAAACAAGTAAAACATCTATTGGAAAAGCACTATCCCTAGGATTCAATAAACTCTGTGCAGGAATAGTGCTATTCCTGCACAGAGTGAACCATGTCTGTTTTTGCATAGCTTTAACAGCAGTGCACCTTGCATATTCATGAAGGCGCACTACTTCTAAGGCTAAATGGACATGAACACTACTGAGTGCAGGGGGCGTGTTTAAATAGTGCATGCACATCTAACATGTCCTCTCCACTCAGAAAGTGCTGCACTGCACTTTTTAAAAGCTTTTCAGTGTCCGTGGACACTGAAATAAAATAAAATAGTAAAACAGTGTCCACAGACACTGAAATACATACGGGATCAATAAATTAATGCAGGGGGTGCGTGACAGGTACTGTCACACACACCCTGCATTGTCAAAGTACCATACAGCACTTGCAAGTGTATTCAGTTTCCACAGACATTGAAAGCAGCTATCCCTATAGGAAGCAATGCAGGGTGTGTGTGACAGGTGCTGTTGCACGCCCCCTGCATTGCAAAAGAGCCATACAGTCATATCCATCAACTGTATAGGTTTCTGCAGAATGCCCAGATGCCTGCCTCACATACCACTCTACCTCCTAGAGCAAGAAATCTGTACAAAGCCATAAATAATGGGGGAACAAAGGCCCAAAAATAGGGACACTTTTTAAATATTGCTCTTACAAACTTGGAAAGTTGATAGAATAACGGGTTTTGCATTAGCACAGATTTCCTGAAGGGTATGAATTCTGAAACTCAAATGTCTGTCATTATATTCTGACTTAAACCCTGAGTGAATTGCCAATGATTTGCTAGAAAACCACAATAAAATGAGAAATGGACCAAAAATATGTGGCAATAAGCTGGACATTCTGCAAAAATCTGTGCATTTGACAGGTATGCTGCCTCATATTTTTGGAGTGTACCTCCAAATATCTGTCCCTACCTGGGAAATAGCAGAGGACTGGAGTCATTAAATAATGAGAAACATTTGAGTTAAAGACTCCACATCTGTCAGAAAAATCATGCTATGCAAAACCTGTTATTCTATCAATGTTCTAAGTTTGTAAGAGTGATATTTAAAATTTGTTCCTATGTGTCCTCTTACAATTGCCCTTACTGTGACTGACAAGGAGTACTGATACATGTACATAAAGTGGTTTTATTAATATCCCTTTTTTCCATTCTAAGATATGTTTAAGAGTAGCTGAGCAGGTTTGTGTGTGAGGGCCCTGTTCTCAGGATTGCTTCAACGTCTCATAGCAGTTAAATACAAATGTATAGCTAACATCTCAGTGATGAGATAGCATAGTAGCTAGAGTCCCGGATTTGCATGTAGGCATTCACAGTTCAAGTACCAAGACAGGCACTTTATTTTTACATGTAAAGCATTGTTAAAATTATTTTTTACGTTAAATTATGTAGTAAGTGATATTTGTCACCCAGGGTAGCGTAGCTGGTCCAAAATGGAATTGTGAGTGCATATAACATGTGCAATCACCTGTGTATACACAAGTGTCCCATACAGTATAGTCACACCCCAAGGTAATGTAATGAAAGCACACAGGGGGATGTCATGTACAATAAATCATAGACACTTAATAATATGTTAGTAATGAAGAATTAATCTACAATCCTGATATTTTTTAAATGAAAACTGAGCAATGCTAAGCAGTGCTCAGCTATGCTTAGCCAGTTTAAGCATTGCTTAGATGCACATTTTAAGCAGCAGTTAGCTCAGCTAAGTGGATTTGCGCACTGTTAAACAGTGCCCAGCATTTACCCCTTTAAGCACTGTTCAACTTATCTTATAAGGATTTGCGCACTGCTTAACTGAGATTAGCATTTTCAAAATGGTCTAATGACAGCAACGGGTGGGAATATGGACTTATTTAAACCACACACGTGGGATTACAGACATAATTTGTTGTAGTCTGATCTCTGCAGGAACCATGTCAGGTGTTGGAGAGGACTTGCGCTTTCAAGCACAGTGCTGAGACATTTTAGAGTCCAGGGTCATGGCTGGGCCCCTCATATCAAACCATGATGACAGACTGCTGCAGCGCCAGTACCAGGGCTCACCATAAAAAGTGGATGTCTGGGACCATCCAGCAGGTGACCTCACCAGTGCCACTAGTATGCCCCAAACTGGTGAGTAGGTACAGCATCACTAGGCCAACCGAAAGCAGAGGAAGGTGGCACTCTTTGCCCAATGGATCCAAGATGCTCAGGACAATCATGTTCCAGCAGTTTGCAAGTATCACAGATATATGTATACCAGATTCTAGCCTGAGTATGTGATAGGTATGCATAATGTTTGTATTTCAACCCGATATCTGCAGCAGAGAGGAGTAGAAACATTGAGGCCCATGCAGACAGACTGATATTGGATGTGTTGACAGGCTGGTGACTACAGATCTAACTTGCAGTATATAGTGGCATAAAGTAGAAGGAGTACATTGTTTACTGCCAGAAGGAATAGTACTGTGTCTAATGAATAAATGCCATTTGTCACACTAATATTCATCCACAGGATATCCATTAATAAAAGTGTCATTTCACTGTAATAAAATGTATAAAACAAACTGTTGTGTTTACTCTGGTATGTTGTTGTAGAAATAGAATGTGTACAGATTCTTCACAGCAAATATGGATATGACAGCATGAAGTAAGTTAGGCTGTTCTGAGAACCAGCTAGTATGCAAACAGTAGAATGTGGAGTTGTAAACCAAGATATAAAGGAAATATGAAATATTGTATGTACTAAGTTCTAAACACTGAATAGTAATGTCTACAGTATTATAGTGTGTCCCCTGCAGCACTGCATTCTTGTGTTTACCTTTCCTTCCCAGATTGTATTATTTCAAAGGATTAATACACAGTACAGTAACTATCTGCCATGCATGAATGTCAGGCTTACATGGTCAGACAGCATTAGGCAAAAATCATCCAAGCAAGAGACAACAGTTTCCCAGTAGCTCAGTGTGATAGACAATAGCCCTGTTGTTCATTTTAACACACCTAGACACAGTTCAAATCCAGGGAGTGGTACTGGGATGTGTGCATATATACACTAAAGAAATCCTGAATATTTGTAGAAACAGTCAGAAAGTGTTAACAGATATTTTCTCCACAGGCCTTACAGGTTAAGAAATGTGTAGTAGCTGTATGAAGGGTATACTAATACACTGTGTACAACTGTTCCACTTTCCATACCCATATGCCTGCAAATTACAGCAGGATAAGTACATATATCATACAGTCTCCCTGATACATGTCCCTTAAGTGTCACACTGTCACGACTAGTGATCACTGCTGCCAATAAACTTGGACACAGATAGGAATCTAGGGAAGTATGCCAGTAGCAGACTCACATATCATCAGTGCAGGGTACCCTTCTCTGTCAGCTATGTGACCCTGACATGTACAAGCCCCCTCCAGTAATGTCATCATTGTCCTCCCAGTCTGCCCACACCATTATAGGTTGACAGTGTAATGGATATATATATGTGCTACAGAGGGCCATAGGTAGATGTAAAGTGAGAGCAGACCTGTAGAGTATTGAGTAGTACTGTTGCAAAAAATGGAAGCCTATATAGTTGTTAATTAACTTTTTTCACTCTACCCACCCCTCATCTGCATCACTAATTATTATTTATATACTATGGGTATATTGTTCTCAAAACCTATTGTTGGGGCATGTGTTATATTATTGTTCATATATTTACTTGGTTGCATATTAATATACCTTATTCAAATACTATTATTGGTGGCCTGCAGCTGTCAATGTAACTTGCATGCTGTTAAAATGCTTACTGTTGTTCCATTTATGCACATGTTCTGTTTGCTATGCAACTGTTTCAAATCTGTTGGCCTAGGTTAATTAGAACACCCATGCATGCTGTTATAACTAATTTTGAAATGTTTTGTTCATGACTGACCAATATATCTTGGATAACCTCAACACCATAGCGCATTTGGGAAGGCAGATCCTGGTGGATCTGCCTGTCTTGCTTCATCAGCCATGGCGCAGGGTCCCAGCAGACCCAACCTGAAATTTCCAGGGTATGGTGCACAGTGTCATCCACTCGACAGCTGACCAGATGGAGGGCCTCCTGGCATATCTGGAGGGGCAAGCTGCCCCTGTTGTCCAGCCCCCAGCACAGCCACCTTCAGGGCCATGAAGGTGCAGTGGTGAGTGCACACCTATCTGGACTTGGTGGATTCAGTCAAGATTCAACCATCTACCCTGCTCTTGGCTGACTTTAACTAACCAACCATAGTGTGCATGACCTATGCTACCTGAACATGAATGCACAGTGATTCCTCAGCTTTGTCAATGGCAATCCAGTAGATCAGCTGGTCAACACTCCTACAACAGGTGGAAATATCCTCTACCTGGTCCTAACCAACATGAATAGAAACTGTAGCATTCCTTAAGGTGTCATCCTCCTTGGTAAGATCTGACCACATAGGCATCACTATTCAGGTTACCATCTCCCCTGCCACCCCTTGTCAGGGTCAAACAAAATAAACTTTACAAAAATGAATATAAATCTTCTCAGAGCAGGTAGAAGTAGCTTTACTGCGACAGTCCCAGCAGTTGGAACTAGCAGTAGTGTCCAAGCCCACACCAAAATACTATGTGAACACCTACATAGCTGTATAGACTTAGCAATACCTGACAGGACAACATCATCTTCCTTAAGGTATGGTAAATGTCTATGGTGGACAGCAGCAACACACAAATACCATAACAGGTAGAAATAATTGCTGGACAGGGCAAAGATGGAGCATGTGCCTAATTGGAAACAATGTCACCTTGGTCTGGACAAGCAAATATGGTCACAGGTGAATTACCCTAAGGCTCTCTTTGAGTGCAAATTGGACACATCCCACCAAGGTCAATCACTAGGCCTTTCACACATATGTCTGCAATCCCAGGGTCAACACCCAAATCTGCTCTTTAGTGGTGGTCAATAACACCACATACACATATGGCATAGATATAGCCAGCCTGCTGCAGACAGGTGAAGTGTCAACATCACCCTTTTGTACCCCCATCGGTACTGATGTGCATTGCACAGCACCTGACCCCTCCCCTCATCATCAGGAAGCTGGTCCATAATGCCCTCTCAAAGACAACACACAGAAGTCTCAATAGG
Organism: Protopterus annectens; assembly: GCF_019279795.1. NCBI lineage: Eukaryota > Metazoa > Chordata > Ceratodontiformes > Protopteridae > Protopterus > Protopterus annectens. The sequence goes on from NC_056733.1 coordinate 436,401,692, forward strand.
CCTAATACCATTCCAGGCTGCATCTTACATGAACTCAGGCATGAGGTCTCAGCTCCATTACACACTGTAATCAACCAAAGTCTGAGCACCAGTGTCATACCATCTGCACAGAGGATAGCCACTGTTATCCCTATACACAAAGGTGGAGCAATCTACTGACCCAGCCAATCATATGCACATCAGCCTAACTAGCCTGATCTGCAAGGGCATGGAAGGCAATATCAAGGACATTATGAACAGGGTCATCGGCAACCTTAAAATGCTTCAGCACACACAGTGTGGCATTGTCAAAGGGGATCAGGCCTGTTAAACCTGGTTGACTTCTCTGAAGTGGTCAACAAACACAAGGATGAGGGGAAGATGGTGAAGAATGTCCACCCTCACCCAGCCCAGTTCACTCACAATAATCCCCAGGCAGCCAGGATACATAAGCCTACACCACTAGGCATCAACCTGTATGTTACCAGATGGGGAGCTAACTGGTTCAATGATAGTACCCACTCAGTCAAAGTAGTGGAAGTCACCTCTAGTAGTAGACTTTTCCAGAGCGGTGAACCCCAATGATCTGTCTGGGGGCCTCTACTGTTTGAGATATGTGTTTCTGAAGTACAAGACAAAATCAGTGGTCAGTGGCTGACCAGGTTTACAGATACTTGCAAGCTGGCCACTGTCTTACATTCTCTTACTGATGTGAGCATCCTCCAAGAGGCCATCACCCAAATTAATGTCTGGTGCAAGAAGCATTGCCTCAAACTGAATGCCAGGATATACATCATTTTCCCTGCTGTGGTAGATGTCATCCACACTAATTATGACAGTAATACTGTACTGAGCATGCAATCAGGTGTGAGGTGATTTGTGCACCCAGGTTGGTAGCAACCTGATAGTTTCCGCCATGTGGGTACCATTGTACGGATGGTTGTATACATGGCCCACCTCACAAATACTGGTATGTGATCCAGGAACCAAGAGGCCACAACATCCCTGTACTCCACCCTTATCAGATGCATTACCAAGTACAATGGCTCCTTTGGCATGTACCTTGCCAAGCAAATGCAGCAGTTGTAGAGACCACAGAGGTTCCTGACCAGGCAAATCCAGGGTCTGCAACATCTGTCCTATACAGATAGGCTGAAAGTCCTGTCCCTGTACTCAGTCGCATGCAGACTGATCATAAGTGACTTGTGTCTGGCACACAAGGCCATGTCCAAACCAGCCTTGATGGCATTTCTGCATATCTGTAAGCCATACCCCACTCATGCAACATGCATGCAAGGCCCTCAGCTAGTCTGTGACAAGTATAGTACTTGTTGGTGGGATAGGTAAGTGTCCCATACAATACACTGTCTGTAAAGTACACTACCTCCCCATGCCTAGCAAAGTACGTGTGTAGCCCTCTTGAAGAAGATGCTGGAAGACTGCATGGGAAATGAATAAGACACCTCTGGGATCCTGTGTGTATCCCAGCTGGACAGGGGAAACAGGTGCTGGCTTTGAAGGACATGGGTGAAAGTCTGGGCTGGGATTATGAGGGCATCAGCACCAATAGCCTGGTATCATCTCATGAGGCTATACACCTAGTACTTTACATGTTTCCTTTGTGTATGTATTGAAGATTGTCCTGCAATGTTGCCTGAAATTAATCCCTGTGAGTCTGAACTGTGTAGGTACTGCAGTGATGGTGTATACTCTTGTTCCTTCATCTTTTATCATCACATATCACTGCACCTTGTCATTGTGTGTGGTCTGTATAGCAGTAAGCCAGCTCTTACAGTACTTGCATATGCACTTGGTGACACTGTACAGCTCACTCCAATAGCCTTGGTCTTGGTCACAATTGCCATTCTGCTAATAGGCCCATCACACAGTGGAATTTGTCACCCTTTGTTGTAAGCCTTACAGTAGCTATGGAAGAAATGGATTGTGGCAGGCAGAACTACAGTAAGGTCTGGTCTGAAGGGTCCATAGGTGGCAAAGCAGTGCCAGACTTTACCAGGAGTGTGTGTGTGTGTGTGTGTGTGTGTGTGTGTGTGTGTGTGTGTGTGTGTGTGTGTGTGTGTGTGTGTGTGTGTGTGTGTGTGTGTGCGTGTGTGTGTGTGTGTGTGTGTGTGTGTGCGCTTGTGTGTATGTGTGTGTGTGTGTGTGTGTGTGTGTGTGTGTGTGTGTGTGTGTGTATGTGTATATATATATATATATATATATATATATATATATATATATATATATATATATATATATATCAGCAAACATAATACTGCAAGGTATTACTTTACATATGTTGACTTCCCCTCACAGGTGAACATGGGGTTTGGTGTCTCTCACCTCACAACCTGATGTAAGTGCCTTAGTGGACTCTCATGATGATGGTGGTCACAGTGAGGCACAGGTGGGGTTGTTTAGGCCTGAATCTGTGCCATTTTGTGGAATTTCATTTCACCCACCATGTCCCCACACACAGTCAGTATGCCCACACATACTCAGTCCCCAGCAGCCACAGATAATGGATGCTGGAGGGTGGTGGCATGGAACAGGCTAGTGTGCTGACTATGGCAAGTATGAGTGTAGACACCACCCATAGCTAGAGAGCAGGCAAGGTCACACACAGGCAGATGGACAGGGGTGCCCGAAAGAGGACTGCTGCCCATCAGGCTCCTATTGCAAGTGCCACAGCGGTGTCAACAGGAACATGTTATAGTCCATCATGGTGGCACAGGTGTGTATTGACTGCAGCACAAGAGAGATGCTCAGGGTTATGACTGAAGCACTTCCTGCCATGTGTGACAACCTCCACGGCATTTGTGATGCCATGCATCATTTGTCCGATGTTGTAGATAGACAGTGGGGTGAGACATTGTCACTGATCAACCATGCAATGTCTGTGCTTGAACATGTGGTGGGAGTAGGGCATCAGCCAGGTGGGAGTAGGTCAGCAAAATGACCAGCTGGGAGTCCACATGGCCATGCACATTCACAGTCCTGTAGCGGCAGTATGACCAGCACTACTGGAGGGTGGGTGCTGTCCACACTACAATGATGTAGGGCATAGGCATGTTGTTGTGGCCAGCCCCGTCAGGGGAGCAGAGCCAGCAGACAGCAGTCACCATCATGGAGTAGTACTACATTTATCCTTGGGTCTGATGTTGCCAGTAAAACTTTGGGCAGAACCAGTTCCCACTTCCCTGACTGGAGATGGTGAACTATACATCCCGCAATGCATGGTCCATGGTTGTCCAACATAGCCCTGTGTCGGGCATCCACATGGCTTGATGGTGTGCAGACAGACACTCATACATCCCTATCACAGGCCGGTCACCACCAGACATGCACAGCTCCTCTGCACTGCCCACTTGAGCACCACCCCTCCAGACACACACACACACACACACACACACACACACACACACACACACACACACACACACACACACACACACACACACACACACACACACACACACACACACACACAATGTCAGCCATATGGCCCAGCCTAGGCCACTGGCAATCCAACACCACACACTGTGCATGTGATGATACTTGTGCCACAACCTTGTTATCCATATCATCGATGCAGGGACATGCTCATATGGGTCTGATGCACAGGGTGACTATAGTACAGTGTTGCAATGTAATGCTGTGTAAGGTGCTGCCTGCTCACAATAGCTATGGGTACATATTGAGGCATATGTATTGTGTTAGCCATGGCGCACTATTGCTATTAGTACCGCTGACTGACTGTAGTGTCATGTACTGTATTCTGTTTGTGTTCCAGGTGTCTGTGTGTCTGCAGGCTGTGGGGCTGCTGACAGTGGTAAAGATGAGTAAGGTGGAGTGGAAACACAGTGACCTTTTCATAGCTAAGGTATGGCTGTATATGTACATGTTTACCAGCTGTGTTTACATGCAGTAGTGTGTGAGGGGCAATTGTGGTAGACATTGTGACCTTGCATACATACCCTTGACACAGCCACCTACCCTTCATACATGTCACCTGAGTATTCTGTAGGACTGCAGGCTCACACATACAGGGGATGTTACTTGAGTACTGGCACTAGGTCCCTCACAACCATAGCCATTACTTTAACTGCAACAGACTCAGCTATCAGGACCTGTTGCCCCTACCATTTATGTCCCATCCACTCAACCATCATGCAGTTGATGAGGGTATGCCTGGTACTGTGTATAACAGGTCGACGTATGTATTCCTGACACAGGTCAGCCTGTGTTAGTCTAACCTGACAGTCACCAGCATGTGTGTCTGCTATCTCATATGCATGTCTGGCTTCTCGTGCTGGTAGTGCACACAGAGTCATAGTCCTGTACATGGGGCAGCTGATGAAGGGCTGAGCATAGCCCCTACCTGCACAGTCTTATGAACAATAGTGCTAGATACATAACACAAATAGCACAGCAGTGCTATAGTGTGGCAGTGTCTGCCACTACTATTCAACTGGGTGACAATTGCACGGGCTGTTGGTATTGCCAATGGTGGGTTCAGAGGCCCTTAACATGTTAGAGGCATCTGATTCACACACACACATACACACACACACACACACACACACACACACACACACACACACACACACACACTGCTGCAGGGACATCCATTGAAACACACATGCACATGGAGCTGACACCTTTCAGAGTAGATGACTTACCCATCTATTAATGTACAATACACAGTGATATGACCATTGCATGTACCACAGTGGCTTGGTGTTAGAAACTGTGTAACTGTGCTTGTACAGTGGATGACATCTGTATGGACTGACACTAAGTTGGCAATAGGGGCGTTCACATGGTGGAAGAGGCACACAGAATAGTATAGCCATCACATACACACACTAAAGACAGCCATAGGGGCTGTGCATACAGAAACTCATACACAGTTGCCAGTAGACATATTAGTAACCCTACATATCCACTTGTATGTACTATAGTGCAGTACACATGACATGCTCCACATTGATTATATGCCTGGAACATAACACACAACCTCTTACAACAGGTAATCTTGTGAATGCCTTCATGGATGGTTGGATAACCCACCAGACTTAATGACTGGTCTTGTCTACTGCTCCGATAAACCTGCACAAGTGATAGAGTGACATACTTTGTATCAGCATGAAGTAGCAGTCAGGTATGATGTCTGATGATGGCATGTGTGTCACTACAGTCATTGTGATATATTTGAAAATGATATCACAGGAATACTCATTGTTAGGGGACACATACCACATATAGGTTGCAAACGTGGATATTCCATGTACATCTGTACAGATGACTAGTATGGGCTGTGTAGTGTTACATGGTGCATGTGCAACTGATGTCATTAACAAGCTCTTTAAAGTAGTGAAATGGGTAGGGGGTCAACAGGCCTTAAAATGGTATAACCTACACACACAACAGCCACAGGGGATATGCTTCACACACACTAGTATAGTTGTTAGTATTGAGATTAGAACCGCTACCTATCTACTTATTTCTACTATAGTATAACGCAATTATTGCACACACCACAGAGCTTAGAGGGCTGACAATTTTATACAGGTACATCTAAGGTGAATGTCATCTGCAGGCTTTGTACAGTAGGGCAGTTGGACGTGTACTGGGTGGTACATGCCTCAAAATGGTATAACCCACATCCCCATAGGATATGATTATCACACAAACACAGACACCCACACACATGATGTGATTCTCACACACACACACACACACACACACACACACACACACACACACACACACAGGGGACAGTAAAGGTGTACATAGATGTCTGTATGTATGGGGTTTTGTGTACTACAGTCATACCTCTCAAAAGTAAACAGAACTTTCCTAGAGGTACAGAGTTTGTTTTAGCAGACATTTTCTGACATATCTGAAGTCTGACACTGAAATGTATTGTGTCATTACCTAGTGATAGAAATCCTCAGATCATCACAATGCTTTATCAGAGGAATACAATATGTATGATGCACAGACCAACATTATGAGCCTGACTATATACATTCTTGCCCAAACAGAGAAGATGAGAGGTGTGGCTACAGCTGGTTGACTGATGAAGCTATTTAAACAGTCCTGCAACTTGGTGATATACTGGTTGGGGATCTCCTGCTTGTGTGGTTTTCATCTTACCTGTAAAGTCATATCCTGGTGTGGCCATACCTCTCAACTGTACATTTTTGGCACATTGTCCAGGTGTTTGTCTAGAAGTTTCATCCAGTCTACATAAACGTGTGTTTTTATGGCAAGTTAGTTGCATATAATTGACAACTGACATTACAAAATAATGACAGACATTAGTGTTTCAGACTTCATAATCTTCAGACAATTCATGCTAATGCAAAACCCATTATTCTACCAACTTTCTCAGTATGTAAGGGCAATCTTTACAACTCCTGCCTATCATTGGGCCTTTTTCCCACTTTTATTTATGACCTTGCCCAGATGTCTTGCTGTCAGAGGCTAAGAGGTGTGGATGTGGGTGCATTCTACTGTGCAGAAATGTACATTATGTGTATAGTATATTCCACATAGCACTGTGATTTCCAGGTATGTCAGTGGCAGAGTAGTACAGAGTAATGTGGTGAACCACTGACAGACAGTTCTGTATAGGTTGATAGATTGCTATGATGTTAGAAGGGTATTGTCCCTAAAGCCCTTATAACCCACACAGATGAGAGTGTAGCTTATGTTATGTCATGTCAGCACACAGAGCCCTTGTCCAGCAGGGACAGAGGTTTAATCACAGGACTGTATGTTGTGTTTCCTGTGCACTTATACAGAGAGCACATCTCTAGGGGTATTGAGGCACTTGGCTCACTGTTGACAGGGAGTGGATTCCATAGAAGTGGGTATGTGTGGCACACGTATCTGTCACACTGACAAGCCATACTGATATCACAGCCCAGGTTGATGGCGTGCCTACAGGTTGATGGAGTGGGCCTTGAGTTCCAGATGTGCAACAGTCCCATCAAGACAGGGTCTGAATTGCTTTGTATGCCAGACAGGGGTCACCTAAGCAGAGTCTGTATGGAATGAGGTGGAAGGACAGTGCTGTTAGCCTATCTGTGTAAGGCAGGTGTTTGGGGTAAGGCCTTAGAGTTTGCAAGACCCTGGTGTGTGGAGTCTATATGGTCTGTGGTGTGTATGTTTTTAAAGTTCTCATGTGATTTTGCCTCTGAGGTGTCCATTGTTTGGGTTTTTGTTTTGTTGCAGACCTCCACTAACATGGGTGTGCGTTGTGTATTTGCATGTGATGTTTACTGATTCTGCATACACTGCATGGCACCTATGTTACTGCACAATCTGTTCTGGTGTGCACATTATCCACTTGTCTGGTGAGTGGTTCCCATTCCCCTTATGTGTGTCTCTTTGTCCTTCTGTAGTCCAGTCACAGGCTTTGGCCACAGTGGCTGCTGTTATGTATTTGTAATTCTGATGTGAGCTGGGTAAATGCAATTACATCACGCACAATCTTGTGGACTTCACACCTCTGAGTGTACCTATTTAGCGGGTTGTCCATCATTGCACCACTACATTTGCTGTGGTCCTTAGATGGTTTGTGTTGCTATATGTTATTTTGAGGCTACATGTGGGCCTAACTGTCATACCATCACAGACTGACATGTGGACAAGCCCAAATATGACAGACATACTCTCACACATGGGGACAGGGTGTTAATAATGTTCTGCCAAACATAGACAGTTGGGAGACCAGTTTGGTAATTATTTGTTTGCTCTTATGGGTATGATGTCTGCCTCCACACTGTCTGCCCTTGCTGTTTTGACATGACTCTTTCTTGTTTTGCAAATAGTAGAAAGGCAAATGCAATGTTAGGACAAGCAGAACAGATATACAAGGCATACTGGTGCTCCTTCTGTGACAACCTGTGTCATTCCAGGGGTATGGCTGTTGGCCAGTGATATGCTGTCATTTCTAACAAAAAAAGGTGGCAGCCTTTTATAAACTGGCAGTACACTGTCCTTCAGGTACCTGCTGTCCTATTAGGCACCATACCTCTCAACTTCTGAGAACCAGACATCTGGACACAGTCATAAGTAACTGGGGGACAGACGCCTAAATATAGGGACCATTTCTATGTATTGGCCAGACAAACATAGAAAGGTGATTCAATATCAGCTTTTGTATTAGCATGTGTTTTTCTATAGGGTATGAAGTCTGACACTACAGTCTGTCATTATTTTCTGACCTTAATCTTACGTGATTTGCCAATGCATTGCCAGACAACCACTATTTCAGGATATACAGACCAAAAATATTATGCAAACCTCTGGACATTTTACAATAGGTCTGGACAGTTGAGAGGTATGGTAGGCACTGTGTAGGTTACTGCAAGCTGTGTACTGTCCATATGTGTGGCCCCCTGTCCATGACCTGTCCAGCTTTCATCCAATAACAGATATTTATGTTTGGACAGTGTGTACAATTCTTACCATAGGTGTAGCTGACATGCAGAATAGTTGGCACTGCAGTTCTTGGAACATGGCCCTGTCAACCACAGTACTGTACCTAGGCCACTGCAATACAACAGCCAGGAGTAAGTGCTGACCACATCCTGATAGTATTAACCACACATATACATAGCTCATTGACCCCTGCATATTGTGGGCATGCAACAAGTTATCATGTTGATTGGGACAGCCCTAGGAATGTGTACTCTGCTGCTATTTCCCTACAAAATGTGTTACTGCATTTCTACGGGGAATATGGGTGTGGGGGGCACACCTGTCAACTGTGTGGTTCCATTTAGCATAGTATTGTGCCCTGTCTTGGAGAATAGAGACATATCACTAAATACCACAGGTCAGATTGTAATGGTATACATTTGAGTTTCAGACTTCTTACCCTTCAGATCCTTATTGCAACTGCAAGACCTGTTGTGATATCACTGTGTAATTTTGTAGGGGGGCATTTCATCATTGTTTACATTTCTGGGCCATTTCCAGACATTTCTTAATGGTTTTCTATTGGTGACCTGCTGGGTGAGGCTGAGGGGTGAGTATGGGACCCCCACATTGACATCCATGCCTGTGACCTATGAACCGCAAGTTAGTTGGCCCCCCACATATACTGCTGTGAGATTTGTCACCTTGGGTACTACTTCATAGTGTGGCAAAGCCAGTACTGGGCAAACATTTCCTAGTATCCCACATAGCTGTCAGTTGTCTGCTGCTATCCCAGTAGGCCACCCCATCCCCTTGCATGTATGCAGCAACACCATAGATATGCTACCAGAACATTTACATGGTAAGGTACAGGCAGTGTGATGTGTGTGGCATCCATTTCACTGTGTGTGCGAGTCAGCGAGAGGTGTCAGTCCCTGCATCCCTACAGTGTCAGAGTGTGTGATATGCATTGCCTCTTTGCTAAGGCCAGGCATGCTGGGCATGCCTCCATCTGACTACAGGAGCTGGCTCAGGGGGTTCCTCCTCCAAGTCCCTCTGTGCCTGTGGGAACCTTGGAAATGGTGGGGGGCTGTGTGGCCCTTCCCTGTGTTGTTCCTGCTGCAGCTGTTTCTGCAGGATTATATTGTGTAGCATGCCACATACTACGAATATGTGTGTGCATGTGGCTGGAGAGTACTGCAGGGCTCCACCAGATATGTCAAGGCAGTGGAAATGTGACTTGAGCATCCCAAACGCACACTCTATAATGATCCTGGTTTGTGCGTGTGCCTTATTATGGCATTCTTGAGTGTGTGTGTGTGCATTTCTGATGGGTGTCATCATCCATGTCTCCAGTGCATAGCCAGCATCCCCCACCAGATGGCCATATGGGTTGTCCTGCCTGGCACATCTCTGGTACATCTGTGAGGAATGCCAGATGTGGAAGTCATGATAGCTTCCAGGGTTGCCTGCACACACATTAATGATAATGCCCTGGGCATTGTACATGACCTGGCAGTTGATGGAGTAAACGCTCTTGCAGTTTACATGACCCTACTCTGTTCACAGGATGGTGCTTTGATGTGGATGTACATGCAGTTTATGGCACCCAGTACCACTGGGTAGTTTGCTACATGGTGGAAGAGGTGCATATTGCTGGTCCTCTCCTCAAGGGTGCTGGAAAAGTAAATGTGCTCACTGGCAAGGGGTAGCATGACATCCAGGAACTGGTGGAGTACCCTGGATGCAGATTCCTGTGAGACCCCCATGATGTCCCCAGTAGGTCTTTGAAAAGCACCTGTAGCTAGTATTCTTAAGGGTACACATACCTTGGTATCCACTGGGATGGGGTCCCTCTGTTGGCTCTGCAGCTTGATGAGTTGCTGAAGTATGTCCCTGTCCACACTGTAACACTATTTCCAGATCATGTAGCCCCTGGTAGGTTAGTGGTGGGTCTGAACACTCTTCTCCTTTTCCTCAGTCTGGGGCAGTTGTCAGCATTATTCTCCTCACTGCCCTCAGCCTCTAGCACATACTGATGTATCAAAGTAACAGCATCACCTAAAATTTTGTCAGTTAAAAATCCCCTGAGTGTGTACACCAATGGTGCAGAGTTTGTGAAAAAACAGACTGAAAGGTGTTTGCATAGTTTATACTGCCTGTATGATTGGCTAACTATGATACATTCCACCTGCCTGGTATATTATTTGTACTTGATTGCTTTTATTCTATGTCCCATTTTTTCCCTTCCCATTTCTGCCCCTTTTAAGCCCTGTGGCACACCATGCAAACCAGCTGCCCAAATGTACACAGTTCTGCTATTTTCAGTTTTTAAGACCCAGTGCACACCACCAAACCCATTTAGCTAAAGTAAACACTTTTAAGCAGAAATGGTCCTCCCCTGGATGTGAACACACTCCTTATTTCATGGAATAGTAAAAATACAGCCTCAGACACACCCCATTGCTTAGCTGTGCTTAGCTAAGCTCAAATGGAAGCCATGGAGTTTCAATGTGCTTACACCAAGCATGACACATCCCTTTTTCATGTCAGCTGCTTCTCCTTCTTACACCACTGCATTATAGCTCCTACATGGTTAGGTGCATCTAGATAATGGTCTCCCATTTTGCTATTCAGTAAAATTTGCTTATTTGCATACCCCACTGCCTTAGTCCCTTGTTGCAGCACTACACCAGAGCCTTTCTCCTTAGCAACCAGTGTTACTTGTTATTGGTTTGGTTCTGCATGCTGCCCACTATAATGGCAAAATGCAAATATGACTTAAAATTGTCTTTTCACATCTTTTTTTTATATTTTTGCATGATCTCATTTGCATGCCACTGCGCTATGCTTAAACGGCTGAAATTGGCAAAAAAAAAAACTTTTATTTTTACTATTTTGCAACTGTTTTCCATGCCAATGGCCATATCTTTGGCCATTAGCATGCCTAATGATCATAATACATGCTTTACTTTGAGTTGTCATGCCCCTGTTTTGATTTTTGCAGAAATGTACACTGTTAGTAACCGAATATATTTCTGCAATGGACACTGCTCTGACACGGATGCCTGCCTGCTTACTGAATCGCTAATTTACCTCATTTGCATGGTTTTCACCAGCAAATGCAGTAATTAGCATTATTCAGTGGTGTCCATCCTAGAATAGTGCTATCAGACTTGTGCACGCCCCCAGCCTTGTTTACTGAATTGCTCGGCGGCCATATTCCATGCAGTAGTTGTTACACTATTCTGGCATGGTAAAATTGCTTTATTGAATCCTGGGGTATAACATAATAAATAAATATCTGACTGTTGTAAGCATACCATCATTTTAGATTAGCATTTCCTAATAGTCCATACCTTTTTACATGTTCTAGTACCTTAATATAAGCAATACATTTCATAATTTTAGCCAAATAATTACGAGCAGTATAGGCTGATTAGCTCTTACTGGTGGATTGGTTAGAGGTCTTAGGAGCAGGTATTATTAAAGCCTTCTGTTATTATAGTACATTTAGAAAGGTGAGTAAAAGATTTATAATAGGAGATGCAAGAAATGTGGGACAGATCCCCATATGTTTAGCTGTAGTTTCTCTTTGGGGAGGTAGGCAGAAAGTTTTTAATATTTCAGACAGAAGCCTTTTTAATGTAGAAGTTTGCTTGCATCAAAAGTTTTAGTGAGAGGGGAGGAACGGTGCATTTGTGTGCACATCCGGAAGCTGACAATTTATTGGGATTGTTATATTGCCCTTGAGGTTCTCAGCATATTATTAAGGAGATACACTGTTGCTCTTATTATTATTATTATTATTATTATTATTATTATTATTATGAAATCTGTGTATTAGATGTCCATATTAATTGGTATTGCTCAATATGTCTACTCATGCTTTTTCTCTTCTTCCATGACAATGAGAAATGTCATAAAAGAAATGTTTGCTTGTTACTGAAGTATTTTACTTTGACTGTCATGGTCTCTAATCAGCAATCTCTTCTGTTTTTATAAACATTTTGCGGCGAACTGCTCTGTTGGAAGCTTTGTAATTTTTTACAGTTGTATCACTTTCCCTAAACTTACCTGTTTTCACTTTGGCTACCCACAGACAAATATATCCCTTAATGTCTTATTTTTCAGTGACAAAACTGTGTCCTGCGTAGTTCAGGTTGGGTCTTTATAAAGATGGCAGACGGTTTGTCTATAATTTGTTTGTTGCATATTTTATGCTATTATAGTTTCTAGGCTATTTACCAGCAGTTCTTTGCTAGTATTAAGTGCCCATGCCATACTAATACATGAATGTATTTTTTAAATAAAAGCAACCTGATAATACCAGAAATTTGTCGCTGATCCAGTAGAAAGTTTTCTTTTTTAGTGTCTGTGACTAGTATGTTCACCAGAATTAAGTCTAGCAATGTTCCAGACCTATTTTTAGGGTTAGAACAAGTGCTTTGCCTGTACTTTTCAGGTGAAGTTACAAACATCTGCATCAAATTCCACCCTGTGAGTACAGTTTACATTTCCAGGAAATTGCAATCACCCCTGAGTGTGAGGTTGATATTTGACAATACTGGGCATACCCCCACCTGTAACTCATCAAAAACAGTGATAAGGCTGAAGAATATATTTATATATAGTGCAAATATTGCAGTTACTATTTCCTCCAAAATTTACTTTACAGAACCTTCAGTTGTTATCTAAATAATTTGTTGATTTGTTCTCTTAATGTGTTCAGTGTTTGTGTGTTTTCTAATAGACAGAAGCAATGTATTTTGTCATCCAGTACGCAAATGACTCCACTATCATCTGCACTGCAAACAACCCCTCAGAACTACACTCACCTCCACCGAAATTTGGATGTCTAATAATCATCTTATCCTGAACCCCAAAAATGGCAAACTGGTAATTTTTGCCCCCCAAAAGTCCACATCCCGGCAAAAAGACAACATCACCATTTAATCCCTAAATGGTGCCACCATCGACATTGTGCCTAGCACAAAACTCCTAGGTGTCATCATAGACAAAATCCTCACAGTCAACCTGCATATCCAGTACAATGTCAAAAAGACACATCAAAAGCTTGGCACTCTCTACAGACACAAACATTTATTCAGTGCATCAGCCCAACTTTCCCTTGCCTCTTCCTTTCTATTACCTTTTCTTTCATATGGTGCCCACATTCTCATTCTCATCAACATTCAGTCCAAAACTAGACTCCTGCTACAACAAAATTGCAAAGTTTGTAACTAATGCCTCCTACTCATCCAACCACTGCTTATCATTACGCAACCTAAAATGGCTTGAATTCCTCAACTATCTCACCTTTGTCCAACTAACTACAGCTCACAAACTCATTCATAATCCATCCATGTCGCCCGCTCCATCTTCTATACTTACTTTATACCATCCTAACAGACCACTTCGATGCAACAACCAACTGCTCGTAAATGTAGAAAAACTCAATCTTTCAGCTGGCCAGATGCTTTACTCCTTTATCATTGCAAAACTTTGGAACTTCCTCCCCCCTAACACTTAGATCCACCAGCTCAGCAACCCCCTTCAAGGCATCTCTGAAACAACACCTCTCCTCATCTTGGCTGTGCACATGTGTTAACACCACATCTCATATAACCTAACTTCAACCATCACAACTATTCTCACCCCCACTCTACTACTCTGGCATCCTCCTTTGCCATCCACCTGTCTTTTTACTTATTCCACCTCTCCATCCTGTCCACTTTCCTCTTCTACTAACCCTCATTGACGTACCATTGATCCCTCCTTTCTACTTCCTTCTCTACCTAACCCTTCTAGACCTACCATTGAACCAGGCAAGGCATCCAGGTACTCTCGCAGCCTACCTTAATATTATACCACCACTTATACCTGCAACAATATCCACCAACTTTGCTGATTCCTGCAACAGGGCTCATATAGCCTATTGCTTAGCTATTACACCTGCTAAACATGTGAAAAGTTTAAGTACCTGGTCTCTAACTAATTCCTATATCTGCTTTGCACCCACTGCATGAAGTGCCCGATATATAAATTTTGCTAGCTGAAAACTACTCATATGGAATGTTCTTATGTATATACTCTGTATTGCCTGTATAATATCTTTGATTTGAGAAAGATTACTTATGTACTGTTTTTTCACCAGTTGTATAAGCTGCCAATAATATGTACTAAATGTCTTTATTAATGTAAATTCTGTATTGTATGTGAAATGTCTTTATATGTGGAGCTTTTCTCACCGGGTCTCCACTGAAAATGGCATTTGTTAATCCCGGTAAACAAATGCAAATAAATAAATAAATAAATACATTTTTCAGACAAAGCACTTCCAAATAAATCTAGCTTTAACGTGATGCAAACTTGCTTCAGTTGCAGTTTAATACTGGTACTAATGGGAGTAACCAACTACCAAATAAGTTCATACATTGCATAGGCTTATGCAAAGCTAATGACACAAGGGTCTTTACAAGTCTAGCTATGCAACTCAGCTCAGTTTTGCCCCTGAGCTCCTTGGATGTCTATATGGTAGGGTGTGATAGTAAAGATTATGTGTGGAGAGGATGGTGCATATTAGTTGAAGTTTAATTTACTTACTTTTAACCTCTGTCCATCAGAGACATGGGGGCCAAACCAGTTGTGAATTTGAGACTTCCCATCAAATAATCAAAATTTCTTTCAGGGATGAACTCTACTTCGCCTAGCAGGGGATCCCTTGAGACACATATTGGCGTCTCCAGCATATTGTATTTATGTCACAGGCAAACTTCCGGTCTTTTCATCTAGTGCTGTTTTGCAGATGTGCAAGAGATGAAGCAGAGCTGGATCTGAGGATGTCTTATACACGGGACATAGATCTTCTCTCAATAACCTGTGGGAGACTTAGAACAAATATAAGGCCTTAAGACAATCAAAAAAGTCAACAAACTTGTTATCGCAATGTAATAAAAAAGTTGATTACTTATTTCACTAGTGCATATATGAAAGTATAGCTTGTGTTTGTGAGACACCACTGACAATGTAGAGGAACAAAGGGTGTCCACAGTTAATCTTCATAGTACCTGACTAAAATAGCTTCATGACTGCTATACATAGCAAGGATTTTGGCTGGTGCAGATTTCTGGTTATGTATGTCATTTTGCAAGAATGATGATGTGTATGATGTTATTCTATGTCCTGGGTCAAAAATTTGCATTTTCCTTCCTGCTAGACATCAAGGTTGATTCTATGGTGGATACTGCATGAGGTTTGGAACTTCATTTGTTTTAACATCACAGAAAGGGACGATGTGATATGTGATCTTTATTAGAATAAACCATGCTATTAGAAGTTGGATAAAACACTGAATCATACCTCTTAACTGTACCGAGTTTTACAGAATGTCCAGATTTTTGCCTCTTATTTTTGGTCATTTCATCATAAAATTTGTGGTGTTCTGTCAAATCACTGAGGACTGAAGACAGAAATTACTGATGTGCATGTAAGTTTCAGACCTTATATCTTCCAGAAAATACATGCCAACACAAAACCTATTATTCTAGCAACGTTATACATTTATAAGAGCAATATTTACAATATGACCCTATTTTGGGCCATTGCCCACCCCCCACCCCCTTACTTTAGGTTTTGTCCAGATTTCATGCACTAAGAGGTTGAAAGGTATGCACTGAATACAAAAACTGAGATTTAAATAAATGATTGTTTCAGTTAATTTTACATCTTGTACTACAGTTTTGTTCAATTAACTGCAATTGTATTAACTTTCAAATCAGAACAGGTACAGACAGGTAAGGTTGGTGTTACTAGTTATCTACGTATAGCATGTTACCATTTCCACTGTCAGAACATTTGTAATGGCCATTACCAGTTTAGGAAGGGGAGGTATTGGATAATAAAACAGCAATGTAATACCTTAGGGACTGAGTTCTTTTTGTTTTCAGCTATTGCAACAACCTCAAGTTTCTGTTTTTGGTAAGGGCAGGTACTGTTATATTAAGATAGGGAGGTTGGCCATAGTGGAGATATATAAAAGAAAGCTTTGATGACATCTACATTTAGTTAAGAGTGGGGAAGTGGTGGGTGAGACAGGAAAAAAAAAATAGAACCAAATAATACTTCCCTTGTGGATCAAGTAGATCCAATGCAGGTCCATAGTAAGATTTGTCAAATAGGGAAATTTCCCTGTGACAAGAGATTGCTTTTATCTTGCTTAGTTTGGGACTCAGGATCCTAAAACTTGCAACTCATCTTATACTTTTCACTCTCTGTTTATCTAACAGACCTTCCAGTCATATAAAATGAAACACAGAATCTCTTATAGATTTAATTTGTTTTGATAATATGAACATGCAGCACCTGGTCTTCAAATTATTTATGACCACTATCATATCCAATTAGTCTTTGTGTCTGTGCATATGTTAGGTTTTCAGTTTTTATTTACAGTTTTATTTATTTCAGTGGCCAGAATGTGTGGACAGTGATTTTATAATTTCACAAATGAACTTTGGAAAAAGTGGAATCAGTCTGTAGGATCACTGCTTCATGCATTTAATCATCACTAAATACTGAATACAGCCAAGCCAGTATATGTGGGAGATTTCATTTGTTTTTATAATATGAACATGCAGCACCTGGTCTTCAAATTATTTATGACCACTATCATATCCAATTAGTCTTTGTTAGGTTTTCAGTTTTTATTTACAGTTTTATTTATTTCAGTGGCCAGAATGTGTGGACAGTGATTTTATAATTTCACAAATTAACTTTGGAAAAAGTGGAATCAGTCTGTAGGATCACTGCTTCATGCATTTAATCATCACTAAATACTGAATACAGCCAAGCCAGTATATGTGGGAGATTTAATTTGTTTTTATAATATGAACATGCAGCACCTGGTCTTCAAATTATTTATGACCACTATCATATCCAATTAGTCTTTGTGTCTGTGCATATGTTAGGTTTTCAGTTTTTATTTACAGTTTTATTTATTTCAGTGGCCAGAATGTGTGGACAGTGATTTTATAATTTCACAAATGAACTTTGGAAAAAGTTGAATCAGTCTGTAGGATCACTGCTTCATGCATTTAATCATCACTAAATACTGAATACAGCCAAGCCAGTATATGTGGGAGTAACGCTATCATTTAAATGAATTTTAATAATTATGTTAACACCTGAATATCCAGCAGATAATAATACCTACTTATTAGCCAGGTAGAACCATTGCACACACAGGTCCTCTTACAGGGCAAATCAAGAGCAGTGTTTGGTTAAGTGACTTGCTCAAGGTCACACAGTAGGTAAATGAAGGCTAAAATAATCATTCCCTATACCACAGGACTACAGATCATAGTTTAACCCTCTGCACCCACAGCAAAACTTGGCAGAGAACTTATTTTAGTAATGCTTGTTATATAGCATAGATAGTGGATTAAGATAATGAACTAAGTTTAGTATGCAAATGACAATCTAAATTTGTGACCATTTGTTAGAATGCAACCAAAAAGTAAGGCTGAAATATTTTTACATCAGCCCTGTTGCATGTCAGAACTAAGAGTTAACAGGTAAAGATTTTGTTTAGAATAAAATTATTGAAACCACAGTCATCACTTGCATTTAGGAATTCAGGCATGTTGGACAAATAGATAAACTTGCCATAAAAACTATTGTAAACTATGTCATCACTTAGCATGCCATATAAATGTTCATTCATATTAAAAAGTATTCATGCTAACTGCAGGCTCTCCTCTCCACTGTTTACTAATAGAAAGACAGAAAAGTAACTAAACAATTGATGCCTTTCAAAATGTTTATGAAGAACCCCTACACAAATGCATTGTAAGAAAGCAATAATTCTGTTTGACCCATTGATAACAGTAGCTACTCTGGGATTCAGCAACATGTGCTTCACCTAAAGGGACAAACATCTTCAGTTGTCAAAAACTCCAGAGCAACCTATTATGTATGGTGAGGTGTTACGTAACAATGATTTCTTTATCAGTTCAATTTAAGCACTGCTCAACTTACTCATATTTATTTTATATTAGATGGTTTATAGCCAAAAAATATACGTATGTGCTCTTCCACTGATTTCACTATTTCATCACACTTAATACTCTATAATGTTGGGATGGTGGCCTAATGGTTAAGGTGTTTGCCTTATAAACACAAGGTGCAGGGTTTGAGTCTCACAAGGGATAATTGGCTAGGCTTAAAATGGCTCGCAAGAGCAGTTAGCCTAGTACTACACTATGAAACTATGAAACACTATGAATGCACAAAGTCAAGGAACAATGGGGCATTTGCTGAGAACATGCTAAATTCCTTTAATTATCGGTGTTGTTGACCATCTTTTATATGCAGCAGTTCCCTTCTTAAGAATTATTAAACTGACTAATAACCATTTGCAGCTGTCTTAAAATATAATTCTTTTAGGATTTAGCAGCAAGTGTTTAGACAGTAATTAATGTAATAATAATCATTATCTAAATTCTTTCTTCACAGACTGCAAAATGCTTCATTACTGAGATTATTCCCTTAATTATTTCATATGGCAGACTGAGGCCAAAGAAATAATATGTAAGCCACTGAGAATATCTTAGCCCACAGTACTTTTGTACCTTTCCAGTTTACTTTGCTACTTTGCTGCGGTTTATCAAGTACTTGTATATTGTAAAATATACATGATTGTTTAGTTGCTTGTCTGTATAAATTTACATATATATATATATATATATATATATATATATATATATATATACATACACAGCAAATGCATCTGCATCTATTTATATATGTGTGTTTTTTAAATATATACGTATTTTGTAACAAATAAAATAGTGCTGCTAGACATCTCAGTCAAGATGAGTCCCTAACTCCAAAGTTCTGGAGGAAGATTAAGCAGCAATTCAAGCTGAGCTAGGTAAACAGATCCACAGAATACAACTAACAGAAATAATAAAATGGCTGGGAGAAAAGATGGGTGAGCTACAAAACTGCTCAAGAAGGGACGACATAAGAATACCGGTAATAGAGAGAGAGAGAGAGAGAGAGAGAGAGAGAGAAAGTGTGAGGGTGGCAGTGAACTGTAGCAGTTTGTCATGCAGTTAAAGTAGAGAGTCATACTACCAGGAAATGAAGAGACATTAATTGAGAGAATACACAAAGTGGGATGGTAACAAACAACTGGAGAAAGCAGACCCAAGTATGTTTTGACAGGTTTTCTTTTCTTTGCTCCAACTGTTAGCACAGATAATTAAGAATATGAGCTATAAATAATGGGCTTACTCTAGCCCAGGGTTTGACTCCACCAGCCTGCATTTGCGCACTGTTAAACAGTGCCCAGCATTTACCCCTTTAAGCACTGTTCAACTTATCTTATAAGGATTTGCGCACTGCTTAACTGAGATTAGCATTTTCAAAATGGTCTAATGACAGCAAAGGGTGGGAATATGGACTTATTTAAACCACACACGTGGGATTACAGACATAATTTGTTGTAGTCTGATCTCTGCAGGAACCATGTCAGGTGTTGGAGAGGACTTGCGCTTTCAAGCACAGTGCTGAGACATTTTAGAGTCCAGGGTCATGGCTGGGCCCCTCATATCAAACCATGATGACAGACTGCTGCAGCGCCAGTACCAGGGCTCACCATAAAAAGTGGATGTCTGGGACCATCCAGCAGGTGACCTCACCAGTGCCACTAGTATGCCCCAAACTGGTGAGTAGGTACAGCATCACTAGGCCAACCGAAAGCAGAGGAAGGTGGCACTCTTTGCCCAATGGATCCAAGATGCTCAGGACAATCATGTTCCAGCAGTTTGCAAGTATCACAGATATATGTATACCAGATTCTAGCCTGAGTATGTGATAGGTATGCATAATGTTTGTATTTCAACCCGATATCTGCAGCAGAGAGGAGTAGAAACATTGAGGCCCATGCAGACAGACTGATATTGGATGTGTTGACAGGCTGGTGACTACAGATCTAACTTGCAGTATATAGTGGCATAAAGTAGAAGGAGTACATTGTTTACTGCCAGAAGGAATAGTACTGTGTCTAATGAATAAATGCCATTTGTCACACTAATATTCATCCACAGGATATCCATTAATAAAAGTGTCATTTCACTGTAATAAAAATGTATAAAACAAACTGTTGTGTTTACTCTGGTATGTTGTTGTAGAAATAGAATGTGTACAGATTCTTCACAGCAAATATGGATTTGACAGCATGAAGTAAGTTAGGCTGTTCTGAGAACCAGCTAGTATGCAAACAGTAGAATGTGGAGTTGTAAACCAAGATATAAAGGAAATATGAAATATTGTATGCACTAAGTTCTAAACACTGAATAGTAATGTCTACAGTATTATAGTGTGTCCCCTGCAGCACTGCATTCTTGTGTTTACCTTTCCTTCCCAGATTGTATTATTTCAAAGGATTAATACACAGTACAGTAACTATCTGCCATGCATGAATGTCAGGCTTACATGGTCAGACAGCATTAGGCAAAAATCAGCCAAGCAAGAGACAACAGTTTCCCAGTAGCTCAGTGTGATAGACAATAGCCCTGTTGTTCATTTTAACACACCTAGACACAGTTCAAATCCAGGGAGTGGTACTGGGATGTGTGCATATATACACTAAAGAAATCCTGAATATTTGTAGAAACAGTCAGAAAGTGTTAACAGATATTTTCTCCACAGGCCTTACAGGTTAAGAAATGTGTAGTAGCTGTATGAAGGGTATACTAATACACTGTGTACAACTGTTCCACTTTCCATACCCATATGCCTGCAAATTACAGCAGGATAAGTACATATATCATACAGTCTCCCTGATACATGTCCCTTAAGTGTCACACTGTCACGACTAGTGATCACTGCTGCCAATAAACTTGGACACAGATAGGAATCTAGGGAAGTATGCCAGTAGCAGACTCACATATCATCAGTGCAGGGTACCCCTTCTCTGTCAGCTATGTGACCCTGACATGTACAAGCCCCCTCCAGTAATGTCATCATTGTCCTCCCAGTCTGCCCACACCATTATAGGTTGACAGTGTAATGGATATATATATGTGCTACAGAGGGCCATAGGTAGATGTAAAGTGAGAGCAGACCTGTAGAGTATTGAGTAGTACTGTTGCAAAAAATGGAAGCCTATATAGTTGTTAATTAACTTTTTTCACTCTACCCACCCCTCATCTGCATCACTAATTATTATTTATATACTATGGGTATATTGTTCTCAAAACCTATTGTTGGGGCATGTGTTATATTATTGTTCATATATTTACTTGGTTGCATATTAATATACCTTATTCAAATACTATTATTGGTGGCCTGCAGCTGTCAATGTAACTTGCATGCTGTTAAAATGCTTACTGTTGTTCCATTTATGCACATGTTCTGTTTGCTATGCAACTGTTTCAAATCTGTTGGCCTAGGTTAATTAGAACACCCATGCATGCTGTTATAACTAATTTTGAAATGTTTTGTTCATGACTGACCAATATATCTTGGATAACCTCAACACCATAGCGCATTTGGGAAGGCAGATCCTGGTGGATCTGCCTGTCTTGCTTCATCAGCCATGGCGCAGGGTCCCAGCAGACCCAACCTGAAATTTCCAGGGTATGGTGCACAGTGTCATCCACTCGACAGCTGACCAGATGGAGGGCCTCCTGGCATATCTGGAGGGCAAGCTGCCCCTGTTGTCCAGCCCCCAGCACAGCCACCTTCAGGGCCATGAAGGTGCAGTGGTGAGTGCACACCTATCTGGACTTGGTGGATTCAGTCAAGATTCAACCATCTACCCTGCTCTTGGCTGACTTTAACTAACCAACCATAGTGTGCATGACCTATGCTACCTGAACATGAATGCACAGTGATTCCTCAGCTTTGTCAATGGCAATCCAGTAGATCAGCTGGTCAACACTCCTACAACAGGTGGAAATATCCTCTACCTGGTCCTAACCAACATGAATAGAAACTGTAGCATTCCTTAAGGTGTCATCCTCCTTGGTAAGATCTGACCACATAGGCATCACTATTCAGGTTACCATCTCCCCTGCCACCCCCCCCTTGTCAGGGTCAAACAAAATAAACTTTACAAAAATGAATATAAATCTTCTCAGAGCAGGTAGAAGTAGCTTTACTGCGACAGTCCCAGCAGTTGGAACTAGCAGTAGTGTCCAAGCCCACACCAAAATACTATGTGAACACCTACATAGCTGTATAGACTTAGCAATACCTGACAGGACAACATCATCTTCCTTAAGGTATGGTAAATGTCTATGGTGGACAGCAGCAACACACAAATACCATAACAGGTAGAAATAATTGCTGGACAGGGCAAAGATGGAGCATGTGCCTAATTGGAAACAATGTCACCTTGGTCTGGACAAGCAAATATGGTCACAGGTGAATTACCCTAAGGCTCTCTTTGAGTGCAAATTGGACACATCCCACCAAGGTCAATCACTAGGCCTTTCACACATATGTCTGCAATCCCAGGGTCAACACCCAAATATGCTCTTTAGTGGTGGTCAATAACACCACATACACATATGGCATAGATATAGCCAGCCTGCTGCAGACAGGTGAAGTGTCAACATCACCCTTTTGTACCCCCATCGGTACTGATGTGCATTGCACAGCACCTGACCCCTCCCCTCATCATCAGGAAGCTGGTCCATAATGCCCTCTCAAAGACAACACACAGAAGTCTCAATAGGCCTAATACCATTCCAGGCTGCATCTTACATGAACTCAGGCATGAGGTCTCAGCTCCATTACACACTGTAATCAACCAAAGTCTGAGCACCAGTGTCATACCATCTGCACAGAGGATAGCCACTGTTATCCCTATACACAAAGGTGGAGCAATCTACTGACCCAGCCAATCATATGCACATCAGCCTAACTAGCCTGATCTGCAAGGGCATGGAAGGCAATATCAAGGACATTATGAACAGGGTCATCGGCAACCTTAAAATGCTTCAGCACACACAGTGTGGCATTGTCAAAGGGGATCAGGCCTGTTAAACCTGGTTGACTTCTCTGAAGTGGTCAACAAACACAAGGATGAGGGAAGATGGTGAAGAATGTCCACCCTCACCCAGCCCAGTTCACTCACAATAATCCCCAGGCAGCCAGGATACATAAGCCTACACCACTAGGCATCAACCTGTATGTTACCAGATGGGGAGCTAACTGGTTCAATGATAGTACCCACTCAGTCAAAGTAGTGGAAGTCACCTCTAGTAGTAGACTTTTCCAGAGCGGTGAACCCCAATGATCTGTCTGGGGGCCTCTACTGTTTGAGATATGTGTTTCTGAAGTACAAGACAAAATCAGTGGTCAGTGGCTGACCAGGTTTACAGATACTTGCAAGCTGGCCACTGTCTTACATTCTCTTACTGATGTGAGCATCCTCCAAGAGGCCATCACCCAAATTAATGTCTGGTGCAAGAAGCATTGCCTCAAACTGAATGCCAGGATATACATCATTTTCCCTGCTGTGGTAGATGTCATCCACACTAATTATGACAGTAATACTGTACTGAGCATGCAATCAGGTGTGAGGTGATTTGTGCACCCAGGTTGGTAGCAACCTGATAGTTTCCCGCCATGTGGGTACCATTGTACGGATGGTTGTATACATGGCCCACCTCACAAATACTGGTATGTGATCCAGGAACCAAGAGGCCACAACATCCCTGTACTCCACCCTTATCAGATGCATTACCAAGTACAATGGCTCCTTTGGCATGTACCTTGCCAAGCAAATGCAGCAGTTGTAGAGACCACAGAGGTTCCTGACCAGGCAAATCCAGGGTCTGCAACATCTGTCCTATACAGATAGGCTGAAAGTCCTGTCCCTGTACTCAGTCGCATGCAGACTGATCATAAGTGACTTGTGTCTGGCACACAAGGCCATGTCCAAACCAGCCTTGATGGCATTTCTGCATATCTGTAAGCCATACCCCACTCATGCAACATGCATGCAAGGCCCTCAGCTAGTCTGTGACAAGTATAGTACTTGTTGGTGGGATAGGTAAGTGTCCCATACAATACACTGTCTGTAAAGTACACTACCTCCCCATGCCTAGCAAAGTACGTGTGTAGCCCTCTTGAAGAAGATGCTGGAAGACTGCATGGGAAATGAATAAGACACCTCTGGGATCCTGTGTGTATCCCAGCTGGACAGGGGAAACAGGTGCTGGCTTTGAAGGACACGGGTGAAAGTCTGGGCTGGGATTATGAGGGCATCAGCACCAATAGCCTGGTATCATCTCATGAGGCTATACACCTAGTACTTTACATGTTTCCTTTGTGTATGTATTGAAGATTGTCCTGCAATGTTGCCTGAAATTAATCCCTGTGAGTCTGAACTGTGTAGGTACTGCAGTGATGGTGTATACTCTTGTTCCTTCATCTTTTATCATCACATATCACTGCACCTTGTCATTGTGTGTGGTCTGTATAGCAGTAAGCCAGCTCTTACAGTACTTGCATATGCACTTGGTGACACTGTACAGCTCACTCCAATAGCCTTGGTCTTGGTCACAATTGCCATTCTGCTAATAGGCCCATCACACAGTGGGATTTGTCACCCTTTGTTGTAAGCCTTACAGTAGCTATGGAAGAAATGGATTGTGGCAGGCAGAACTACAGTAAGGTCTGGTCTGAAGGGTCCATAGGTGGCAAAGCAGTGCCAGACTTTACCAGGAGTGTGTGTGTGTGTGTGTGTGTGTGTGTGTGTGTGTGTGTGTGTGTGTGTGTGTGTGTGTGTGTGTGTGTGCGTGTGTGTGTGTGTGTGTGTGTGTGTGTGTGTGTGTGTGTGTGTGTGTGTGTGTGTGTGTGTGTGTGTGTGTGTGTGTGTGTGTGTGTGTGTGTATGTGTGTATATATATATATATATATATATATATATATATATATATATATATATATATATATCAGCAAACATAATACTGCAAGGTATTACTTTACATATGTTGACTTCCCTCACAGGTGAACATGGGGTTTGGTGTCTCTCACCTCACAACCTGATGTAAGTGCCTTAGTGGACTCTCATGATGATGGTGGTCACAGTGAGGCACAGGTGGGGTTGTTTAGGCCTGAATCTGTGCCATTTTGTGGAATTTCATTTCACCCACCATGTCCCCACACACAGTCAGTATGCCCACACATACTCAGTCCCCAGCAGCCACAGATAATGGATGCTGGAGGGTGGTGGCATGGAACAGGCTAGTGTGCTGACTATGGCAAGTATGAGTGTAGACACCACCCATAGCTAGAGAGCAGGCAAGGTCACACACAGGCAGATGGACAGGGGTGCCCGAAAGAGGACTGCTGCCCATCAGGCTCCTATTGCAAGTGCCACAGCGGGTGTCAACAGGAACATGTTATAGTCCATCATGGTGGCACAGGTGTGTATTGACTGCAGCACAAGAGAGATGCTCAGGGTTATGACTGAAGCACTTCCTGCCATGTGTGACAACCTCCACGGCATTTGTGATGCCATGCATCATTTGTCCGATGTTGTAGATAGACAGTGGGGTGAGACATTGTCACTGATCAACCATGCAATGTCTGTGCTTGAACATGTGGTGGGAGTAGGGCATCAGCCAGGTGGGAGTAGGTCAGCAAAATGACCAGCTGGGAGTCCACATGGCCATGCACATTCACAGTCCTGTAGCGGCAGTATGACCAGCACTACTGGAGGGTGGGTGCTGTCCACACTACAATGATGTAGGGCATAGGCATGTTGTTGTGGCCAGCCCCGTCAGGGGAGCAGAGCCAGCAGACAGCAGTCACCATCATGGAGTAGTACTACATTTATCCTTGGGTCTGATGTTGCCAGTAAAACTTTGGGCAGAACCAGTTCCCACTTCCCTGACTGGAGATGGTGAACTATACATCCCGCAATGCATGGTCCATGGTTGTCCAACATAGCCCTGTGTCGGGCATCCACATGGCTTGATGGTGTGCAGACAGACACTCATACATCCCTATCACAGGCCGGTCACCACCAGACATGCACAGCTCCTCTGCACTGCCCACTTGAGCACCACCCCTCCAGACACACACACACACACACACACACACACACACACACACACACACACACACACACACACACACACACACACACACACACACACACACACACACACACACACACACACACACACACAATGTCAGCCATATGGCCCAGCCTAGGCCACTGGCAATCCAACACCACACACTGTGCATGTGATGATACTTGTGCCACAACCTTGTTATCCATATCATCGATGCAGGGACATGCTCATATGGGTCTGATGCACAGGGTGACTATAGTACAGTGTTGCAATGTAATGCTGTGTAAGGTGCTGCCTGCTCACAATAGCTATGGGTACATATTGAGGCATATGTATTGTGTTAGCCATGGCGCACTATTGCTATTAGTACCGCTGACTGACTGTAGTGTCATGTACTGTATTCTGTTTGTGTTCCAAGTGTCTGTGTGTCTGCAGGCTGTGGGGCTGCTGACAGTGGTAAAGATGAGTAAGGTGGAGTGGAAACACAGTGACCTTTTCATAGCTAAGGTATGGCTGTATATGTACATGTTTACCAGCTGTGTTTACATGCAGTAGTGTGTGAGGGGCAATTGTGGTAGACATTGTGACCTTGCATACATACCCTTGACACAGCCACCTACCCTTCATACATGTCACCTGAGTATTCTGTAGGACTGCAGGCTCACACATACAGGGGATGTTACTTGAGTACTGGCACTAGGTCCCTCACAACCATAGCCATTACTTTAACTGCAACAGACTCAGCTATCAGGACCTGTTGCCCCTACCATTTATGTCCCATCCACTCAACCATCATGCAGTTGATGAGGGTATGCCTGGTACTGTGTATAACAGGTCGACGTATGTATTCCTGACACAGGTCAGCCTGTGTTAGTCTAACCTGACAGTCACCAGCATGTGTGTCTGCTATCTCATATGCATGTCTGGCTTCTCGTGCTGGTAGTGCACACAGAGTCATAGTCCTGTACATGGGGCAGCTGATGAAGGGCTGAGCATAGCCCCTACCTGCACAGTCTTATGAACAATAGTGCTAGATACATAACACAAATAGCACAGCAGTGCTATAGTGTGGCAGTGTCTGCCACTACTATTCAACTGGGTGACAATTGCACGGGCTGTTGGTATTGCCAATGGTGGGTTCAGAGGCCCTTAACATGTTAGAGGCATCTGATTCACACACACACATACACACACACACACACACACACACACACACACACACACACACACACACACACACTGCTGCACGGGGACATCCATTGAAACACACATGCACATGGAGCTGACACCTTTCAGAGTAGATGACTTACCCATCTATTAATGTACAATACACAGTGATATGACCATTGCATGTACCACAGTGGCTTGGTGTTAGAAACTGTGTAACTGTGCTTGTACAGTGGATGACATCTGTATGGACTGACACTAAGTTGGCAATGGGGGCGTTCACATGGTGGAAGAGGCACACAGAATAGTATAGCCATCACATACACACACTAAAGACAGCCATAGGGGGGCTGTGCATACAGAAACTCATACACAGTTGCCAGTAGACATATTAGTAACCCTACATATCCACTTGTATGTACTATAGTACGGCGTACACATGACATGCTCCACATTGATTATATGCCTGGAACATAACACACAACCTCTTACAACAGGTAATCTTGTGAATGCCTTCATGGATGGTTGGATAACCCACCAGACTTAATGACTGGTCTTGTCTACTGCTCCGATAAACCTGCACAAGTGATAGAGTGACATACTTTGTATCAGCATGAAGTAGCAGTCAGGTATGATGTCTGATGATGGCATGTGTGTCACTACAGTCATTGTGATATATTTGAAAATGATATCACAGGAATACTCATTGTTAGGGGACACATACCACATATAGGTTGCAAACGTGGATATTCCATGTACATCTGTACAGATGACTAGTATGGGCTGTGTAGTGTTACATGGTGCATGTGCAACTGATGTCATTAACAAGCTCTTTAAAGTAGTGTAATGGGTAGGGGGTCAACAGGCCTTAAAATGGTATAACCTACACACACAACAGCCACAGGGGATATGCTTCACACACACTAGTATAGTTGTCAGTATTGAGATTAGAACCCCTACCTATCTACTTATTTCTACTATAGTATAACGCAATTATTGCACACACCACAGAGCTTAGAGGGCTGACAATTTTATACAGGTACATCTAAGGTGAATGTCATCTGCAGGCTTTGTACAGTAGGGCAGTTGGACGTGTACTGGGTGGTACATGCCTCAAAATGGTATAACCCACATCCCCATAGGATATGATTATCACACAAACACAGACACCCACACACATGATGTGATTCTCACACACACACACACACACACACACACACACACACACACACACACACACACACACACACACACACACACACAGGGGACAGTAAAGGTGTACATAGATGTCTGTATGTATGGGGTTTTGTGTACTACAGTCATACCTCTCAAAAGTAAACAGAACTTTCCTAGAGGTACAGAGTTTGTTTTAGCAGACATTTTCTGACATATCTGAAGTCTGACACTGAAATGTATTGTGTCATTACCTAGTGATAGAAATCCTCAGATCATCACAATGCTTTATCAGAGGAATACAATATGTATGATGCACAGACCAACATTATGAGCCTGACTATATACATTCTTGCCCAAACAGAGAAGATGAGAGGTGTGGCTACAGCTGGTTGACTGATGAAGCTATTTAAACAGTCCTGCAACTTGGTGATATACTGGTTGGGGATCTCCTGCTTGTGTGGTTTTCATCTT
This sequence comes from Protopterus annectens, assembly GCF_019279795.1. Taxonomy (NCBI): domain Eukaryota; kingdom Metazoa; phylum Chordata; order Ceratodontiformes; family Protopteridae; genus Protopterus; species Protopterus annectens. Next base: position 436,431,021 of record NC_056733.1, read on the forward strand.
ACCTGTAAAGTCATATCCTGGTGTGGCCATACCTCTCAACTGTACATTTTTGGCACATTGTCCAGGTGTTTGTCTAGAAGTTTCATCCAGTCTACATAAACGTGTGTTTTTATGGCAAGTTAGTTGCATATAATTGACAACTGACATTACAAAATAATGACAGACATTAGTGTTTCAGACTTCATAATCTTCAGGCAATTCATGCTAATGCAAAACCCATTATTCTACCAACTTTCTCAGTATGTAAGGGCAATCTTTACAACTCCTGCCTATCATTGGGCCTTTTTCCCACTTTTATTTATGACCTTGCCCAGATGTCTTGCTGTCAGAGGCTAAGAGGTGTGGATGTGGGTGCATTCTACTGTGCAGAAATGTACATTATGTGTATAGTATATTCCACATAGCACTGTGATTTCCAGGTATGTCAGTGGCAGAGTAGTACAGAGTAATGTGGTGAACCACTGACAGACAGTTCTGTATAGGTTGATAGATTGCTATGATGTTAGAAGGGTATTGTTCCTAAAGCCCTTATAACCCACACAGATGAGAGTGTAGCTTATGTTATGTCATGTCAGCACACAGAGCCCTTGTCCAGCAGGGACAGAGGTTTAATCACAGGACTGTATGTTGTGTTTCCTGTGCACTTATACAGAGAGCACATCTCTAGGGGTATTGAGGCACTTGGCTCACTGTTGACAGGGAGTGGATTCCATAGAAGTGGGTATGTGTGGCACACGTATCTGTCACACTGACAAGCCATACTGATATCACAGCCCAGGTTGATGGCGTGCCTACAGGTTGATGGAGTGGGCCTTGAGTTCCAGATGTGCAACAGTCCCATCAAGACAGGGTCTGAATTGCTTTGTATGCCAGACAGGGGTCACCTAAGCAGAGTCTGTATGGAATGAGGTGGAAGGACAGTGCTGTTAGCCTATCTGTGTAAGGCAGGTGTTTGGGGTAAGGCCTTAGAGTTTGCAAGACCCTGGTGTGTGGAGTCTATATGGTCTGTGGTGTGTATGTTTTAAAGTTCTCATGTGATTTTGCCTCTGAGGTGTCCATTGTTTGGGTTTTTGTTTTGTTGCAGACCTCCACTAACATGGGTGTGCGTTGTGTATTTGCATGTGATGTTTACTGATTCTGCATACACTGCATGGCACCTATGTTACTGCACAATCTGTTCTGGTGTGCACATTATCCACTTGTCTGGTGAGTGGTTCCCATTCCCCTTATGTGTGTCTCTTTGTCCTTCTGTAGTCCAGTCACAGGCTTTGGCCACAGTGGCTGCTGTTATGTATTTGTAATTCTGATGTGAGCTGGGTAAATGCAATTACATCACGCACAATCTTGTGGACTTCACACCTCTGAGTGTACCTATTTAGCGGGTTGTCCATCATTGCACCACTACATTTGCTGTGGTCCTTAGATGGTTTGTGTTGCTATATGTTATTTTGAGGCTACATGTGGGCCTAACTGTCATACCATCACAGACTGACATGTGGACAAGCCCAAATATGACAGACATACTCTCACACATGGGGACAGGGTGTTAATAATGTTCTGCCAAACATAGACAGTTGGGAGACCAGTTTGGTAATTATTTGTTTGCTCTTATGGGTATGATGTCTGCCTCCACACTGTCTGCCCTTGCTGTTTTGACATGACTCTTTCTTGTTTTGCAAATAGTAGAAAGGCAAATGCAATGTTAGGACAAGCAGAACAGATATACAAGGCATACTGGTGCTCCTTCTGTGACAACCTGTGTCATTCCAGGGGTATGGCTGTTGGCCAGTGATATGCTGTCATTTCTAACAAAAAAAGGTGGCAGCCTTTTATAAACTGGCAGTACACTGTCCTTCAGGTACCTGCTGTCCTATTAGGCACCATACCTCTCAACTTCTGAGAACCAGACATCTGGACACAGTCATAAGTAACTGGGGGACAGACGCCTAAATATAGGGACCATTTCTATGTATTGGCCAGACAAACATAGAAAGGTGATTCAATATCAGCTTTTGTATTAGCATGTGTTTTTCTATAGGGTATGAAGTCTGACACTACAGTCTGTCATTATTTTCTGACCTTAATCTTACGTGATTTGCCAATGCATTGCCAGACAACCACTATTTCAGGATATACAGACCAAAAATATTATGCAAACCTCTGGACATTTTACAATAGGTCTGGACAGTTGAGAGGTATGGTAGGCACTGTGTAGGTTACTGCAAGCTGTGTACTGTCCATATGTGTGGCCCCCTGTCCATGACCTGTCCAGCTTTCATCCAATAACAGATATTTATGTTTGGACAGTGTGTACAATTCTTACCATAGGTGTAGCTGACATGCAGAATAGTTGGCACTGCAGTTCTTGGAACATGGCCCTGTCAACCACAGTACTGTACCTAGGCCACTGCAATACAACAGCCAGGAGTAAGTGCTGACCACATCCTGATAGTATTAACCACACATATACATAGCTCATTGACCCCTGCATATTGTGGGCATGCAACAAGTTATCATGTTGATTGGGACAGCCCTAGGAATGTGTACTCTGCTGCTATTTCCCTACAAAATGTGTTACTGCATTTCTACGGGGAATATGGGTGTGGGGGGCACACCTGTCAACTGTGTGGTTCCATTTAGCATAGTATTGTGCCCTGTCTTGGAGAATAGAGACATATCACTAAATACCACAGGTCAGATTGTAATGGTATACATTTGAGTTTCAGACTTCTTACCCTTCAGATCCTTATTGCAACTGCAAGACCTGTTGTGATATCACTGTGTAATTTTGTAGGGGGGCATTTCATCATTGTTTACATTTCTGGGCCATTTCCAGACATTTCTTAATGGTTTTCTATTGGTGACCTGCTGGGTGAGGCTGAGGGGTGAGTATGGGACCCCCACATTGACATCCATGCCTGTGACCTATGAACCGCAAGTTAGTTGGCCCCCCACATATACTGCTGTGAGATTTGTCACCTTGGGTACTACTTCATAGTGTGGCAAAGCCAGTACTGGGCAAACATTTCCTAGTATCCCACATAGCTGTCAGTTGTCTGCTGCTATCCCAGTAGGCCACCCCATCCCCTTGCATGTATGCAGCAACACCATAGATATGCTACCAGAACATTTACATGGTAAGGTACAGGCAGTGTGATGTGTGTGGCATCCATTTCACTGTGTGTGCGAGTCAGCGAGAGGTGTCAGTCCCTGCATCCCTACAGTGTCAGAGTGTGTGATATGCATTGCCTCTTTGCTAAGGCCAGGCATGCTGGGCATGCCTCCATCTGACTACAGGAGCTGGCTCAGGGGGTTCCTCCTCCAAGTCCCTCTGTGCCTGTGGGAACCTTGGAAATGGTGGGGGGCTGTGTGGCCCTTCCCTGTGTTGTTCCTGCTGCAGCTGTTTCTGCAGGATTATATTGTGTAGCATGCCACATACTACGAATATGTGTGTGCATGTGGCTGGAGAGTACTGCAGGGCTCCACCAGATATGTCAAGGCAGTGGAAATGTGACTTGAGCATCCCAAACGCACACTCTATAATGATCCTGGTTTGTGCGTGTGCCTTATTATGGCATTCTTGAGTGTGTGTGTGTGCATTTCTGATGGGTGTCATCATCCATGTCTCCAGTGCATAGCCAGCATCCCCCACCAGATGGCCATATGGGTTGTCCTGCCTGGCACATCTCTGGTACATCTGTGAGGAATGCCAGATGTGGAAGTCATGATAGCTTCCAGGGTTGCCTGCACACACATTAATGATAATGCCCTGGGCATTGTACATGACCTGGCAGTTGATGGAGTAAACGCTCTTGCAGTTTACATGACCCTACTCTGTTCACAGGATGGTGCTTTGATGTGGATGTACATGCAGTTTATGGCACCCAGTACCACTGGGTAGTTTGCTACATGGTGGAAGAGGTGCATATTGCTGGTCCTCTCCTCAAGGGTGCTGGAAAAGTAAATGTGCTCACTGGCAAGGGGTAGCATGACATCCAGGAACTGGTGGAGTACCCTGGATGCAGATTCCTGTGAGACCCCCATGATGTCCCCAGTAGGTCTTTGAAAAGCACCTGTAGCTAGTATTCTTAAGGGTACACATACCTTGGTATCCACTGGGATGGGGTCCCTCTGTTGGCTCTGCAGCTTGATGAGTTGCTGAAGTATGTCCCTGTCCACACTGTAACACTATTTCCAGATCATGTAGCCCCTGGTAGGTTAGTGGTGGGTCTGAACACTCTTCTCCTTTTCCTCAGTCTGGGGCAGTTGTCAGCATTATTCTCCTCACTGCCCTCAGCCTCTAGCACATACTGATGTATCAAAGTAACAGCATCACCTAAAATTTTGTCAGTTAAAAATCCCCTGAGTGTGTACACCAATGGTGCAGAGTTTGTGAAAAAACAGACTGAAAGGTGTTTGCATAGTTTATACTGCCTGTATGATTGGCTAACTATGATACATTCCACCTGCCTGGTATATTATTTGTACTTGATTGCTTTTATTCTATGTCCCATTTTTTCCCTTCCCATTTCTGCCCCTTTTAAGCCCTGTGGCACACCATGCAAACCAGCTGCCCAAATGTACACAGTTCTGCTATTTTCAGTTTTTAAGACCCAGTGCACACCACCAAACCCATTTAGCTAAAGTAAACACTTTTAAGCAGAAATGGTCCTCCCCTGGATGTGAACACACTCCTTATTTCATGGAATAGTAAAAATACAGCCTCAGACACACCCCATTGCTTAGCTGTGCTTAGCTAAGCTCAAATGGAAGCCATGGAGTTTCAATGTGCTTACACCAAGCATGACACATCCCTTTTTCATGTCAGCTGCTTCTCCTTCTTACACCACTGCATTATAGCTCCTACATGGTTAGGTGCATCTAGATAATGGTCTCCCATTTTGCTATTCAGTAAAATTTGCTTATTTGCATACCCCACTGCCTTAGTCCCTTGTTGCAGCACTACACCAGAGCCTTTCTCCTTAGCAACCAGTGTTACTTGTTATTGGTTTGGTTCTGCATGCTGCCCACTATAATGGCAAAATGCAAATATGACTTAAAATTGTCTTTTCACATCTTTTTTTTAAATTTTCTGCATAATCTCATTTGCATGCCACTGCGCTATGCTTAAACGAATGAAATTGGCCAAAAAAACTTTTATTTTTAATATTTTGCAACTGTTTTTCATGCCAATGGCCATATCTTTGGCCATTAGCATGCCTAATGATCATAATACATGCTTTACTTTGAGTTGTCATGCCCCTGTTTTGATTTTTGCAGAAATGTACACTGTTAGTAACGAATATATTTCTGCAATGGACACTGCTCTGACACGGATGCCTGCCTGCTTACTGAATCGCTAATTTACCTCATTTGCATGGTTTTCACCAGCAAATGCAGTAATTAGCATTATTCAGTGGTGTCCATCCTAGAATAGTGCTATCAGACTTGTGCACGCCCCCAGCCTTGTTTACTGAATTGCTTTCGGCCATATTCCATGCAGTAGTTGTTACACTATTCTGGCATGGTAAAATTGCTTTATTGAATCCTGGGGTATAACATAATAAATAAATATCTGACTGTTGTAAGCATACCATCATTTTAGATTAGCATTTCCTAATAGTCCATACCTTTTTACATGTTCTAGTACCTTAATATAAGCAATACATTTCATAATTTTAGCCAAATAATTACGAGCAGTATAGGCTGATTAGCTCTTACTGGTGGATTGGTTAGAGGTCTTAGGAGCAGGTATTATTAAAGCCTTCTGTTATTATAGTACATTTAGAAAGGTGAGTAAAAGATTTATAATAGGAGATGCAAGAAATGTGGGACAGATCCCCATATGTTTAGCTGTAGTTTCTCTTTGGGGAGGTAGGCAGAAAGTTTTTAATATTTCAGACAGAAGCCTTCTTAATGTAGAAGTTTGCTTGCATCAAAAGTTTTAGTGAGAGGGGAGGAACGGTGCATTTGTGTGCACATCCGGAAGCTGACAATTTATTGGGATTGTTATATTGCCCTTGAGGTTCTCAGCATATTATTAAGGAGATACACTGTTGCTCTTATTATTATTATTATTATTATTATTATTATTATTATTATTATTATGAAATCTGTGTATTAGATGTCCATATTAATTGGTATTGCTCAATATGTCTACTCATGCTTTTTCTCTTCTTCCATGACAATGAGAAATGTCATAAAAGAAATGTTTGCTTGTTACTGAAGTATTTTACTTTGACTGTCATGGTCTCTAATCAGCAATCTCTTCTGTTTTTATAAACATTTTGCGGCGAACTGCTCTGTTGGAAGCTTTGTAATTTTTTACAGTTGTATCACTTTCCCTAAACTTACCTGTTTTCACTTTGGCTACCCACAGACAAATATATCCCCTTAATGTCTTATTTTTCAGTGACAAAACTGTGTCCTGCGTAGTTCAGGTTGGGTCTTTATAAAGATGGCAGACGGTTTGTCTATAATTTGTTTGTTGCATATTTTATGCTATTATAGTTTCTAGGCTATTTACCAGCAGTTCTTTGCTAGTATTAAGTGCCCATGCCATACTAATACATGAATGTATTTTTTTAAATAAAAGCAACCTGATAATACCAGAAATTTGTCGCTGATCCAGTAGAAAGTTTTCTTTTTTAGTGTCTGTGACTAGTATGTTCACCAGAATTAAGTCTAGCAATGTTCCAGACCTATTTTTAGGGTTAGAACAAGTGCTTTGCCTGTACTTTTCAGGTGAAGTTACAAACATCTGCATCAAATTCCACCCTGTGAGTACAGTTTACATTTCCAGGAAATTGCAATCACCCCTGAGTGTGAGGTTGATATTTGACAATACTGGGCATACCCCCACCTGTAACTCATCAAAAACAGTGATAAGGCTGAAGAATATATTTATATATAGTGCAAATATTGCAGTTACTATTTCCTCCAAAATTTACTTTACAGAACCTTCAGTTGTTATCTAAATAATTTGTTGATTTGTTCTCTTAATGTGTTCAGTGTTTGTGTGTTTTCTAATAGACAGAAGCAATGTATTTTGTCATCCAGTACGCAAATGACTCCACTATCATCTGCACTGCAAACAACCCCTCAGAACTACACTCACCTCCACCGAAATTTGGATGTCTAATAATCATCTTATCCTGAACCCCAAAAATGGCAAACTGGTAATTTTTGCCCCCCAAAAGTCCACATCCCGGCAAAAAGACAACATCACCATTTAATCCCTAAATGGTGCCACCATCGACATTGTGCCTAGCACAAAACTCCTAGGTGTCATCATAGACAAAATCCTCACAGTCAACCTGCATATCCAGTACAATGTCAAAAAGACACATCAAAAGCTTGGCACTCTCTACAGACACAAACATTTATTCAGTGCATCAGCCCAACTTTCCCTTGCCTCTTCCTTTCTATTACCTTTTCTTTCATATGGTGCCCACATTCTCATTCTCATCAACATTCAGTCCAAAACTAGACTCCTGCTACAACAAAATTGCAAAGTTTGTAACTAATGCCTCCTACTCATCCAACCACTGCTTATCATTACGCAACCTAAAATGGCTTGAATTCCTCAACTATCTCACCTTTGTCCAACTAACTACAGCTCACAAACTCATTCATAATCCATCCATGTGCCCCGCTCCATCTTCTATACTTACTTTATACCATCCTAACAGACCACTTCGATGCAACAACCAACTGCTCGTAAATGTAGAAAAACTCAATCTTTCAGCTGGCCAGATGCTTTACTCCTTTATCATTGCAAAACTTTGGAACTTCCTCCCCCCTAACACTTAGATCCACCAGCTCAGCAACCCCCTTCAAGGCATCTCTGAAACAACACCTCTCCTCATCTTGGCTGTGCACATGTGTTAACACCACATCTCATATAACCTAACTTCAACCATCACAACTATTCTCACCCCCACTCTACTACTCTGGCATCCTCCTTTGCCATCCACCTGTCTTTTACTTATTCCACCTCTCCATCCTGTCCACTTTCCTCTTCTACTAACCCTCATTGACGTACCATTGATCCCTCCTTTCTACTTCCTTCTCTACCTAACCCTTCTAGACCTACCATTGAACCAGGCAAGGCATCCAGGTACTCTCGCAGCCTACCTTAATATTATACCACCACTTATACCTGCAACAATATCCACCAACTTTGCTGATTCCTGCAACAGGGCTCATATAGCCTATTGCTTAGCTATTACACCTGCTAAACATGTGAAAAGTTTAAGTACCTGGTCTCTAACTAATTCCTATATCTGCTTTGCACCCACTGCATGAAGTGCCCGATATATAAATTTTGCTAGCTGAAAACTACTCATATGGAATGTTCTTATGTATATACTCTGTATTGCCTGTATAATATCTTTGATTTGAGAAAGATTACTTATGTACTGTTTTTTCACCAGTTGTATAAGCTGCCAATAATATGTACTAAATGTCTTTATTAATGTAAATTCTGTATTGTATGTGAAATGTCTTTATATGTGGAGCTTTTCTCACCGGGTCTCCACTGAAAATGGCATTTGTTAATCCCGGTAAACAAATGCAAATAAATAAATAAATAAATACATTTTTCAGACAAAGCACTTCCAAATAAATCTAGCTTTAACGTGATGCAAACTTGCTTCAGTTGCAGTTTAATACTGGTACTAATGGGAGTAACCAACTACCAAATAAGTTCATACATTGCATAGGCTTATGCAAAGCTAATGACACAAGGGTCTTTACAAGTCTAGCTATGCAACTCAGCTCAGTTTTGCCCCTGAGCTCCTTGGATGTCTATATGGTAGGGTGTGATAGTAAAGATTATGTGTGGAGAGGATGGTGCATATTAGTTGAAGTTTAATTTACTTACTTTTAACCTCTGTCCATCAGAGACATGGGGGCCAAACCAGTTGTGAATTTGAGACTTCCCATCAAATAATCAAAATTTCTTTCAGGGATGAACTCTACTTCGCCTAGCAGGGGATCCCTTGAGACACATATTGGCGTCTCCAGCATATTGTATTTATGTCACAGGCAAACTTCAGGTCTTTTCATCTAGTGCTGTTTTGCAGATGTGCAAGAGATGAAGCAGAGCTGGATCTGAGGATGTCTTATACACGGGACATAGATCTTCTCTCAATAACCTGTGGGAGACTTAGAACAAATATAGGGCCTTAAGACAATCAAAAAAGTCAACAAACTTGTTATCGCAATGTAATAAAAAAGTTGATTACTTATTTCACTAGTGCATATATGAAAGTATAGCTTGTGTTTGTGAGACACCACTGACAATGTAGAGGAACAAAGGGTGTCCACAGTTAATCTTCATAGTACCTGACTAAAATAGCTTCATGACTGCTATACATAGCAAGGATTTTGGCTGGTGCAGATTTCTGGTTATGTATGTCATTTTGCAAGAATGATGATGTGTATGATGTTATTCTATGTCCTGGGTCAAAAATTTGCATTTTCCTTCCTGCTAGACATCAAGGTTGATTCTATGGTGGATACTGCATGAGGTTTGGAACTTCATTTGTTTTAACATCACAGAAAGGGACGATGTGATATGTGATCTTTATTAGAATAAACCATGCTATTAGAAGTTGGATAAAACACTGAATCATACCTCTTAACTGTACCGAGTTTTACAGAATGTCCAGATTTTTGCCTCTTATTTTTGGTCATTTCATCATAAAATTTGTGGTGTTCTGTCAAATCACTGAGGACTGAAGACAGAAATTACTGATGTGCATGTAAGTTTCAGACCTTATATCTTCCAGAAAATACATGCCAACACAAAACCTATTATTCTAGCAACGTTATACATTTATAAGAGCAATATTTACAATATGACCCTATTTTGGGCCATTGCCCAACCCCCACCCCCTTACTTTAGGTTTTGTCCAGATTTCATGCACTAAGAGGTTGAAAGGTATGCACTGAATACAAAAACTGAGATTTAAATAAATGATTGTTTCAGTTAATTTTACATCTTGTACTACAGTTTTGTTCAATTAACTGCAATTGTATTAACTTTCAAATCAGAACAGGTACAGACAGGTAAGGTTGGTGTTACTAGTTATCTACGTATAGCATGTTACCATTTCCACTGTCAGAACATTTGTAATGGCCATTACCAGTTTAGGAAGGGGAGGTATTGGATAATAAAACAGCAATGTAATACCTTAGGGACTGAGTTCTTTTTGTTTTCAGCTATTGCAACAACCTCAAGTTTCTGTTTTTGGTAAGGGCAGGTACTGTTATATTAAGATAGGGAGGTTGGCCATAGTGGAGATATATAAAAGAAAGCTTTGATGACATCTACATTTAGTTAAGAGTGGGGAAGTGGTGGGTGAGACAGGAAAAAAAAAAATAGAACCAAATAATACTTCCCTTGTGGATCAAGTAGATCCAATGCAGGTCCATAGTAAGATTTGTCAAATAGGGAAATTTCCCTGTGACAAGAGATTGCTTTTATCTTGCTTAGTTTGGGACTCAGGATCCTAAAACTTGCAACTCATCTTATACTTTTCACTCTCTGTTTATCTAACAGACCTTCCAGTCATATAAAATGAAACACAGAATCTCTTATAGATTTAATTTGTTTTGATAATATGAACATGCAGCACCTGGTCTTCAAATTATTTATGACCACTATCATATCCAATTAGTCTTTGTGTCTGTGCATATGTTAGGTTTTCAGTTTTTATTTACAGTTTTATTTATTTCAGTGGCCAGAATGTGTGGACAGTGATTTTATAATTTCACAAATGAACTTTGGAAAAAGTGGAATCAGTCTGTAGGATCACTGCTTCATGCATTTAATCATCACTAAATACTGAATACAGCCAAGCCAGTATATGTGGGAGATTTCATTTGTTTTTATAATATGAACATGCAGCACCTGGTCTTCAAATTATTTATGACCACTATCATATCCAATTAGTCTTTGTTAGGTTTTCAGTTTTTATTTACAGTTTTATTTATTTCAGTGGCCAGAATGTGTGGACAGTGATTTTATAATTTCACAAATGAACTTTGGAAAAAGTGGAATCAGTCTGTAGGATCACTGCTTCATGCATTTAATCATCACTAAATACTGAATACAGCCAAGCCAGTATATGTGGGAGTAACGCTATCATTTAAATGAATTTTAATAATTATGTTAACACCTGAATATCCAGCAGATAATAATACCTACTTATTAGCCAGGTAGAACCATTGCACACACAGGTCCTCTTACAGGGCAAATCATGAGCAGTGTTTGGTTAAGTGACTTGCTCAAGGTCACACAGTAGGTAAATGAAGGCTAAAAGAATCATTCCCTATACCACAGGACTACAGATCATAGTTTAACCCTCTGCACCCACAGCAAAACTTGGCAGAGAACTTATTTTAGTAATGCTTGTTATATAGCATAGATAGTGGATTAAGATAATGAACTAAGTTTAGTATGCAAATGACAATCTAAATTTGTGACCATTTGTTAGAATGCAACCAAAAAGTAAGGCTGAAATATTTTTACATCAGCCCTGTTGCATGTCAGAACTAAGAGTTAACAGGTAAAGATTTTGTTTAGAATAAAATTATTGAAACCACAGTCATCACTTGCATTTAGGAATTCAGACATGTTGGACAAATAGATAAACTTGCCATAAAAACTATTGTAAACTATGTCATCACTTAGCATGCCATATAGATGTTCATTCATATTAAAAAGTATTCATGCTAACTGCAGGCTCTCCTCTCCACTGTTTACTACTAGAAAGACAGAAAAGTAGCTAAACAATTGATGCCTTTCAAAATGTTTATGAAGAACCCCTACACAAATGCATTGTAAGAAAGCAATAATTCTGTTTGACCCATTGATAACAGTAGCTACTCTGGGATTCAGCAACATGTGCTTCACCTAAAGGGACAAACATCTTCAGTTGTCAAAAACTCCAGAGCAACCTATTATGTATGGTGAGGTGTTACGTAACAATGATTTCTTTATCAGTTCAATTTAAGCACTGCTCAACTTACTCATATTTATTTTATATTAGATGGTTTATAGCCAAAAAATATACGTATGTGCTCTTCCACTGATTTCTCTATTTCATCACACTTAATACTCTATAATGTTGGGATGGTGGCCTAATGGTTAAGGTGTTTGCCTTATAAACACAAGGTGCAGGGTTTGAGTCTCACAAGTGATAATTGGCTAGGCTTAAAATGGCTCGCAAGAGCAGTTAGCCTAGTACTACACTATGAAACTATGAAACACTATGAATGCACAAAGTCAAGGAACAATGGGGCATTTGCTGAGAACATGCTAAATTCCTTTAATTATCGGTGTTGTTGACCATCTTTTATATGCAGCAGTTCCCTTCTTAAGAATTATTAAACTGACTAATAACCATTTGCAGCTGTCTTAAAATATAATTCTTTTAGGATTTAGCAGCAAGTGTTTAGACAGTAATTAATGTAATAATAATCATTATCTAAATTCTTTCTTCACAGACTGCAAAATGCTTCATTACTGAGATTATTCCCTTAATTATTTCATATGGCAGACTGAGGCCAAAGAAATAATATGTAAGCCACTGAGAATATCTTAGCCCACAGTACTTTTGTACCTTTCCAGTTTACTTTGTTACTTTGCTGCGGTTTATCAAGTACTTGTATATTGTAAAATATACATGATTGTTTAGTTGCTTGTCTGTATAAATTTACATATATATATATATATATATATATATATATATATATATATATATATATATACATACACAGCAAATGCATCTGCATCTATTTATATATGTGTGTTTTTTAAATATATACGTATTTTGTAACAAATAAAATAGTGCTGCTAGACATCTCAGTCAAGATGAGTCCCTAACTCCAAAGTTCTGGAGGAAGATTAAGCAGCAATTCAAGCTGAGCTAGGTAAACAGATCCACAGAATACAACTAACAGAAATAATAAAATGGCTGGGAGAAAAGATGGGTGAGCTACAAAACTGCTCAAGAAGGGACGACATAAAAATACCTGTAATAGAGAGAGAGAGAGAGAGAGAGAGAGAGAAAGTGTGAGGGTGGCAGTGAACTGTAGCAGTTTGTCATGCAGTTAAAGTAGAGAGTCATACTACCAGGAAATGAAGAGACATTAATTGAGAGAATACACAAAGTGGGATGGTAACAAACAACTGGAGAAAGCAGACCCAAGTATGTTTTGACAGGTTTTCTTTTCTTTGCTCCAACTGTTAGCACAGATAATTAAGAATATGAGCTATAAATAATGGGCTTACTCTAGCCCAGGGTTTGACTCCACCAGCCTGCATTTGCTTCTCAGTGACTTTGATCAGGTTACTTAACCAGAGTGTGCTCTGGTGTAATTTGGAAACTGGACTAAGTTTCTCAAATCTCCTGGATGAGCATGCCTAGTAATTCATTGAATCTTTGCTGTAAAAACTGAAATAATAAGGCAAATAAAAAGACTTAACATTATCCCATTTGCAGGGATATTCATAACACTAGTCAAGGATTACTCAGAGACATTATGTAGGAGATTGAAATATAAGAGGTTTTAAGTGAACTAAGAATGAATAAAACAGATGACTGGCTGAAAGAACCTGCAATTTTGAAAGTACAGCAAGAAGAAGAATAGGTCAGGCTAGACAGTATGGAGGATGTTCAATGGATTAAACATAGGTATCACAAACAGTGAAACAACCCAGGTGGTACTGAGAGAGCAACAGCAAAAGCAGGACAGGTGATGCAGAGACACTGGGAGCATTTGCAATGGCATATGTTGAAACCCCCACAGGAAAGAAGACAAGACCAGAAAGTGTCAAGGATTGTATGCAAGTAAAAGAGATGAGCAGGAAATATATCACAAAGGAACTGAGAGAAGAAACAATATGGCGGAGGGGACAAAACTGAAAGTCATATCAAAGGGACTAAATGACAAGTCTCTCCCAAAGGAGATTTGGGCACAAAAAAAACAAAGAAGAATTAAAAGCAGAGGCAGACAAGTTAGACTATAAGGAGATAGGAGAACAGTGCATCAGACTTTTCATGCAACTCAGAAGTGAACTGCTGGACCACTGAGAGACTAAAGAACTTAAGTAAAGTATCTGTTATGGATAGCAGAGTTGAAGAGGCAGAAGGCAGGAATACAGAAGGAATAAAACTGGCAACAAAAAAGAGAAGCAATAAATAAGTGGGAAAGATTGGACCATGAAAGTCAGGTGATTGTGAACATGGTAAAAAGGATGTATTAAATGAAATAGGTCCTTACCATGTGAAACATGTCCCATGCAACAGATTGTCAAAACTTTACAAACAATGGGAGGACATGAAGAAATTCTAGGGGCACTGGTAAATAATGCCTGTGAGGTAAGTGACATATTTTTATAACTACTTAATGATGTACAATAAACAACAGTAAGAATAGGTTTAATATTTAAATCCAAGAAGGAATAAATAAGTATTGCTGATAAAACAACTTGGAGTGCAGGGAGGTGAATTATGGGGGAAGAGTAGAAAAGTAAAAGCACAGAACAGCCTGTAGACAAATGTGAAATAAAGGTATGGTTGTGTATAAATAACATAGTAAAGAGCTATACGACTGTAAAGAAAGAAAACAATGTTGGACTATCACACAAATGAAGTTGGGGCACCAGAGATGTGGGCAGTGGTGCAGAAGGGGGCCATTGCATGTCAGTTCTGTTAAATGAAAAGACTGTAACATCAGTACTGAGTTGACATGCAATTTTTAGTGTGAAAGACAGTGGAGGAGAACAAAATAAAGTCATAAAAGGTCCATTTCCCTGGCATAGCCGTGACCATGCAAGAACCAAAATGCAGAGATCCAGAGGCTGGGGAGAGAAAAGGGGAAGTCAAAGCCTAGGCAACTGCCAAAGAACACAATTTTCAGCTTAGAGAGTAGGTTCATAGAAAGAGTTATACTGGACAACTGCAATAGGAAAAGTGAGTATGAGTGGGTAAAAATAACAAGGAAAATATAAATAATTACACGGAACATTGGGATTTAGCAAATTATATCAGAAGAAACAGGATTCAGGAAAAGTTCAAACCAAGAAGAAAAATTCCATGTTTGGCATGAAAAAACAAAACAAAAAAATGCTGACCTGGTCCTGAGTCACAAGCTTTATTAATAAGTATAGCACGTTAATGCATAAATTCTTGGAACTTCAGAAAAATTATAAAACTAATTCTTCTTTCTTAAATAACAAACTATTACATTCATTTGATTACAACAACTCAAGTATATACTAAAACAAAACTGCATTTAAACATCCACATAAAGAATAATTTGACACATGTAAAATGTGTATATATGTTTGTCTGCATCTGTTGGATAACCCAACAGGCCTCCCCAAATCTAAATATAACTACAAGACTGCATAATCTTAGGGGTAAGAACAAACTTCCTCGTACCCACCTTGGTTTGACTATCTAAGTCTGTTAAACAGTGCTCCTTCAACAAAACACATGAATCAATTGAATTGTTTGTTAGAAAGAGCTTAACTAAAGGACAAGGAGGCCATCTGAAAGTGCTGAACAGTGTGCATCTGAATGCATGAAGAAAAAATACTTGAAAGCAAATTATTAAAAGAAAATATTACCTGACTTCTGTGAATCAGCATTTAAGTGCACAAGTAATGTTTAAACTATTAACGTGCTTAAATTCTTGACGTTTTGAAGCTTTTCTTAATATGTCTCCAGTGAAAAAGGGCTATGGTCAGCCTGAGACCTGGTTAATATGTGAGAATAAAGAAAAATGTGCATGTGTAGTACATGTATGCATACATAATTAATTATTGATAGTAGATTAAGGTAATAAAAATAGGCAATTAATATTTTGCAGTATATTTGTATTAAATAAAAGAAGCATGTCATATACAGTGAAAAGAAAACCAAGCATTATGTGTAAGACTTAATTACAGCAGATAAGTCCTGTTAGACATCTGACTACTACTGTATTTATTAGTATATAAATATGTTTCAGATCCATCTGCTCAAATGCAACATTGTATTCATTAGTGTGATTAGTATTCAAGCAGGGAGACTGCATTACACTGACTGATCCCCACATCTCATATCATCCGCTCTGACACTTCATCAACAGTTATAACACTTTTACTGAAAAAGGGGAACTTGGTGGTTGTCAGATCATTTAGCAGCTATACTTCTGGCAAGGAGTTCACAGAGCTAGATGTGGGGGAGGGTGGTGTAAAAAGAGACAGATCTGTAAATTGTCTTACCGAGAACACTCTGAGTATCTGAGTATCTGACACTAATGGTATACCGAAGATTTGATAAGGAAAAAAGGAAAGAAGAAAAAAGAATGCAAGAAAAATGTTATGCCCAATCCCTTCACATTTGCATTATTTTTCCTATCTGAATGAGCTGGTCCCATTATCTCTTTGAAGCATACAATGCCACAGCAAACAATAGAGCTGTACCCTGTATCGTTAACGGACAGATTTCCTTTAATACAAGTATTCGATCCAAAGGTACTATGGCTTCCAACTCTTTTACCATTAAAATGTCAGTAGGAAAACGCACACTTGTTTATTTTAACTACCTTTGTCCATTGGTTCTGTCTTTCACTCCCGTTTTGAACTCAGCAGGCACTGACCTTTGATGAAGAAGTTATGTCTACAATACCGTCTCTAACCTCTCTACTCTCTTGTCTGTCTTATGCAAAGCAAACAAGAACAGCATGTAGAAAAGAGTTCAGAAATAATGGCAGTCAAATGCATGCCCCCTTGCTGCCCTCTTTTCACCTCCTACTGTACACTATTTTATTTCTTTTCATTCATCTTTCACATATTGAAAGACTATTCTGAAACAGAGTTACAAAACAACTTTATTTTTTGAATTTCCTCTTTCTTTTGTCCAGAGATGGCACTGAGATTTTTCTCACACATTGTCTATAAGGACTATAGACAGAATGATCTCTGTTGTTAATTCAGTATTTTAACATACCTATCATACATACACACACACACACATACACACACACACACACACACACACACACACACACACACACACACACACACACACACACACATATATATATATATATTGGATGCAAGTCACTTTGCTGGCAGTTTGTTTTCCAGAGAACAGTGGTGTTCTTTTACCAAACATTTAGTTCCTTTTACTGACTGCTCATTTTCATGCCAAAGGTGTGCAGGGCTGTAACTAGGTCTCATTGGCCTTGGACATGGGTTGGGTATAGCCCAAGGGAGGTACCAGATGAGAAGAACAACTGATAGTCAGCAGTTGGAGTGCCAAAAATAGGCTAAAAAACAGTTAAGGTCATCTACTGATACCAAAAATAGACTGAAAAAAATGTTAGCTAAGGTCATCTATTTCAGCAACTATGTATCAGTATTACATATTTGTTATGTATTACTTTTGCGTTGACCTGAGATCAGGCAAACTGCTATAGAGATGCTCCATATGTCCACCTGACCAGATTTGCAACAATAAACAAAAATACCAAAACAGGCACAAAACTTACTGATCATGTATTGGAAAATGTGACTGAGCTAATCGCAATTCACTCAAATACATTTTTCAAAATCAGGTTCATTTCAGATATATTTCAAAGAAGACAGTAAGGCATTATATGATGGAAGGTTACATCCCAAGAATCTAAATGGTCAAACCACTACTGAGATATGAGTAAACTCCTCATTCTGTCATGAAAAGAAATGAGGCAGATACATATTTAAAAAATATCAATGTCACACCTGAGAAAGATAATTATAAGGTACTCTATAAGACAAAGATTTCTTCATTAATGCATTCACCAAAAATCTGCACACCATTAACAGCTTTGTAAATGTGCATCTTATTTGAACATATGAGTATTAAGATTATGTTGTAGTACCTACAAAAAATTATATATTACTGGTTGAAAACAAATGAGAAATAAGCATTTCTTCTGGAACTGTACCCTCTTAACAAAGATGATTATGTTCAATTCATACTTTTATTTTACTATCGCAATGTAACCAGTATTCAGAAATAAGCAAAATATATATCTGTATATAAACTTTTTGCTAACTGCAAAGTTTGTCCAAAAGTATAATAACTGATTGAAATACTTTATCATGTAGTGAGTGCAAAATACTGACACTGCCATTTATGTTGTACTGACAAGTCTTAAGTAAGACAAAACTTTGTCATGTCTACAGTTAACACAGTCTGACCTATGGGCATTGATGCATTAAAAAGACTTGCTTACTAGTGCACATTCAGAGGTCAGTGTATTGGAACACTTCTGTGCCATTTATTGTTAATTTGTATATTTCATGTTCTTTCCTCATCAAGGGAGAATTGTAATTGTTTTCTCAAATATGGAACTCTAGTTTAAGCCTATATGTATTTGCTGTTTCATATAGTTTACTGTCCCATCAACCTGTACTATATCAGGATAGATTGATCAAAAGATACAATCAATGCTTCCCAGAACATAAATAAATATCAAAAACTGAGTTTTCAGAATAGTATAAATCCCAGAACAAGCATTATTATCAGAGCTGCAGAGGGGCATGTGAATCATGCTGATGCTCTCAGGGTCAAGTCCATTAGGTTGGTGCTGTGAGATGCAGTTATGCCATGTCTTGCTCAGAGCCAGAGCATGGTTAAAGAGATCCATAGGCAGAGTAATAGATCCGAGTTCTCTGCGCCACAGCAGACCCCCCCCCCTGGTAGCACCCCCCCATTCCAGTGTCCCATTACTTGTCTATTTCTCCCCAGTTATCATAAACACTGTCAGTATGTTTACTAGTTTGTTCTTTACTTCTACAATGATTAGAGATATTTAAAACTTTTATTTCAAATTTTATAGCATAAACACTGATAGCCATTTGCTAAATAAAACAGTACAGTCTCACAATAAAAATAGATTTAGCATTAATAATAAGCTTTTCTGCCCTTGAAACTTGTATTCATTGAAATGGCATTGAAACCCACATTCAAAGAAATTAGCTGTTTTCAAACCATAGACCCCCTTCCACATATTTTAGCATACATGCATGTGTTCCTTGATTCACCTTCCTGATAGTATTAAATTATATTCTTTGTATAATACCATCTACAGTCCCTGGAAACTACAGACCCATAAGTCTCACTAGTCATATATGTAAAGCCATGGAAAGAATTATCATGGAAATAATCAATAGAGATATAGTAAACATCCAGACACTGGACCCAACCCAATCTGGTTTCCTCAAGGGCACATCATGCCTACTCAACCTGGTGAACTTCTTTGAGAAGGTATCCAAAGCACTGGATGAGGAAACAATGGTTTACACTGTCTACCTTGACCTGGCCAAGGCATTTTATACAATACCCCACCCAGGCATTGTTGACAAACTCAAGAGGTTAGGTTCAAACTTGTTTGTCAACTAATAGATAGCCAACTGGCTCACAGACAGGACCCAGGAAGTTAGAATTGGGAGTCCACCTCTACAAAGAGGCCAGTCACAAGTGGAGACCCTCAAGGATCAGTTTTTGGACAGCTCCTTTTTGGCATTTACTTCTCTGAAGTCAAGGCCAATGTCAACGGTCTCTGCCTGACTAAATTTGCAGATGATTGCACATTAGGAGCTATCATTGAATCCCACACTGACACAAATATTCTCCAGAAGGGGCCGACACAGCCAAACAACTGGTGTCAGAGCCATTGACTAACACTAAAAGCTAAGAAATATATAATAGTATCCTTTGGTAAGTCATACACCCCTTTTAACTATCATATTGACAACACATCCCTTAGAGTTGATGCAGTAATCAGGAAGTTAGGGACACACATAGATAGTAATCTAGCCTTTGACCATTATTTGTCTACAGAAGTGAGGAAATCATTCTATGTTGCGCAACCTATAAACAAAGATATGGTATCTAAGTCCAAGGAAGTCATTGTTCCACTGTACTCGGCATTCATCAGACCAATCACTGAGTACAATGACCCCGTTGGCATGTACCTAACTAGGCATATCCAACAACTAGAACATCCACAGAGGTTCCTCACTAAAAGATTACAGTGTGTAAGTAAAATGCCCTATGCAGACTGCCTCAAGGCCCTATCCCTGTATTCTATCTCCTATAGGCTTTTGAGGGGAGATCTATTCCTGTCATACAGGGCATTGTCAGACCCAACTCTGATGGACCTCCTGCATCTCCACAAAACAAACACACCTGAATTACCCATTCTAAAGACTCAAACATTGCCTGTGATATAAATAGGACCTGCTGGAGAGACAGGCATGTATCCCAGAGACCACCCCATCTATGGAACAGGATCCCCATCCATGTGACACAAAGTTCCTTTCTAACCCAGTTCAAGTGCAACTTGGACAATTGGATGGGGAACAGGAAATTCATCCCTGGTTTGGCACCTGTATCTATAATGAACAAAGATAACCTGTAAATGGTTCATCTCCCACACCCCTGCTTGTAAATGTTTAATCTCCCAAACCCCTGCATACACTTATCAAGAGTATCAGAACTTGTCAGAGATTTGGGATGCATGGCTAAGCTTAAAAAGGTCCCTGGGTTCATCAGCCTAGTAAACACCTATGAACCTATAATACAGCACCACATGTTAGAGCATGTTTTAAATTTACAGTTTTGCACATTTTTCCAGTAAGCAATGAAACAAAATGTATGAGCCAAAAATGACAAAACTACCCATTACAGAAAATTTCAACCACAAAAGGCAACTCAAACTTCTGTCAAAACAGACTACAAATATCAGGCAATGTATACAATTTCTGCAGAAGTAAAAACTACCTGTATAATTCCACATTAAAGAGATCTATAATTAATGAAGAGGTTGCTGCTAGCAAACAACTTTACATGTCAGTGTTTCATGTGCAAATTCAGTGCCTGCTGCCCTTGAAGAATAAATTGCCCATGTTACATTTAAAAAAAATAAGTAACAAGGTCACACAGACAAAACAATCAGTAAAAACTACAAAAAAAACCTAGCCAAGCTAGACTTTCCACTATGTGATTCCTTAAAACCTCTTGTATTAGAGGTAACATGGGACACATGCAAATGACTCCTTAAGGGCATCAGGTATTTTAGCTATATGGCAGTTCTGAATGCCCATGACTTTTTTCCTTTTAATGTCTGTTATGGACAAATTCAAACCAATAAAGCCAAACTCTGCTAGCTGTGGGCATGCATGGTTCTGCCTTATGGTGTCATCGGCATAGCGTAAGTGGACTGTCTGGCTAACCGTTAGAAACACAGAGTTGTCATACCTAGAAAAACTGTCATGTAGCTGAAACACCTGATGTCCTTAAGGGGCCATTTGCATATATCCCATGTTTCCTCTAATACAAGAAGTTTTAAGGAATAACACAGTGGAAAATCTAGTTTGGCCTTTTTTTCTTGTAGTTTTTACTGATTTGTTTGTCTGTGTGACCTGGTTACTCATTGCTTTAGTTTGTTAGTTGGAATACTTTGCAGATAACCTAATGGTTATGCTATGCTGATGAGGTCATAAGAAGGCTGTGATACAGTGATATCTGAAATTTCTGTGATCCCAGAATCAACAACTTTTATATTTTTAGATCCCAGTATTTGGGTTTGTCAGAAGAGAAATCACTTGGTAGAGACAACAGATATCCTTAATTCAGGATATATCCTTCTCCCTCCCTGCTCCAAAGGAGTCAGTTATCACAGATGCTTCAGACTTTGCTTGGGGAGATGTTTCAGGAGAGATAAAAGTGCAGGGGTGTGAGACACCAAGGAAGATGTAAGCACATAAATCTCAAGGAGATGCTTGCCCTGATCAAGACATTGAGTTCTCTGAGCCATCTTTGGTCCTCGGGACCTCTTCAAGTGGTTACAGACAAAACCACAGTGATGTGGTACATCAACAAGCAAGCAGAACCAGATCATACCCCCCTTTGCAGACTAGCCATGTTAGCTTGGGACATGGATTCACAACAAATCTCACTCTATAAGCATTCTACATTCCATCAGAGAAAAATGTGTGGCAGACAAAGTGAACAGGACCAGGGTAGACCCGCAAGAATGGAAATTAGAGCCAGGGGTGTTCCAAAATGTAATCCATCTGTAGGGATTCCTCAAGTAGACATCTTTGGCTCCCCTCTGAACAGTCAACAGACAAAATTCTATTTCAGGACTCCATCTTAGAAGGCCTGGAAGACAGATGCCTTTTCTTTTCTTTGGACAGATATGTGCCTGTATGCCCTTTCACCCTTTCCACTAATATCCATGGTATTTCTGAAGATTCAGAAGGAATCCTCCAGGATCATTGTGGTAACTCCCTTCTGGCCCAGGCAATCATGGTTTTCCCTTCTTTTGGAAATGCCAGGGGCAATTACCACAAGCTTCATCACAGAATGGATCTACTCACACAAGAACAGGGGCGTTTGATACACCCTGACATCAGTCATTTTCAATTGATTGGATACAAAAAATGTTTTATTTCTCTAGCGCCTCGGCTACAATCAGCCTTCAAGGAGTAACATACCACATGTAGAAACAGTTTATATAACACCAGCTACAAATTGATGCATCATTAAACAATTAAACCATTACTAAAATTTAAAGTGATTTTCGTTTTGTGGTGAAGCAACTTGGTGTTTGTGCTGTTGTTGTGCTGTAATTTTCACTTGATTGCCTGGATGATAGGGTCTATTAGGCATCTATCTTCTGAGGACATACAGCAGGTACTAAAGGGTGCAAGAAAGCCTGCTGCTAGAAAATTATATATTATCAAATGAAAAAGGTTTTCTAGTTGGTACCAACAACATAACCAGCACCCATTCAGAGCTAGTTGTTCTCTGGTTTGTAATATTTGTGTGAGTTACTATCCTATGGCTTTTATTTTCCCCTCTATCAAGGTTCATTTATTGATCATGTCAGCATGTCCGCACATGAATTTTCCTCCTCCAAGGCAGTCACATATCAAAATGGTCTTGAAAAGGATTTTGCAAAAGAGGCCCCCAAGTAAACTGATGGCCCCTCCTTGGGATCTTACGTTTGTGTTAGAGAAGCTATCTCTAGCTCCATTTGAGCCAGCTAATCTGGCTGAGGTTCTTAGCATGCAAAATAGTTTTATTGATTGTTCTGACCTCTGCAAGAAGGGTATCTGAGTTGCTAGCTCTTATGGTGAGTCAACGCTACCACATTTTCCACAAAGACAAGGTTTCTTTGAGAACTAATCCTTCTTTTATGCCTAAAGTGGTATCCAAGTTTACTTTGTCAAATTATCCATCTCCCTGTTTTCTTTCCTGAACCTAAAAATGAGTGGGAAGTATAACCCATACCTTGTATGTCTAGACAACTCAGGTTCTATCTTGATGATAGAACAAAATCTTTCTGATCATAGGATCAATTCTTCATTTCTTGTTTAGGTAAGAAGAAGGGACAACCAGTGTCATAACAGACTATTTCCAAATGATTGTCTGAGGCTATTACCTGCTGTTACTTTCACCATGACAAATCTATTCCAGGCAGGGTCAAGGCCCAGTCTACAAGGACCTTGGCTTGTTTTATGGCTTTTTGGAAAGGACTGGATTCTAGAAGTATTTTAGAAGATGTTACTTGGTCCTCAGTTCATACTTTTACAACACACTATAAGTAGAATTCCTTCTCTAGGTCTACCATTCTCCAGGAGTTCCTGGACCCATCTCCTTCCACGTCCCAAATACAGTTAGCTACCATAATCTACCAATATTGCTAAGGCTGCTATAGCAGTCATCAATATGAAGAATACAGTACAGTTGTGTAAGTTGAACTTACCATAGCAGTAGATGTTCAAATGATGACTGCTGCAGCAGCTACTCCCTCCATCAATCCCCCTTGTTTTTGTTGTGTTTTTTATGCAAGGCTGTGGATGTGGACACAAACACAGACACATCACACATCACACACACACACACACACACACACACACACACACACACACACACACACACACACACACACACACACACACACACACTTCTGAAAAGTTATTTAAAAAATAATTGACAACAGTCTTGTCTTATCTTGTACTTATTGAAGCTGCTGAATGCAGCTCTGTGTTGGTGCCTAGCAGAAATAAATGTCTAAACAGCTTCTGCATGCTGAAACCAAAATCTGATTAGCTGCTGTTTTAGTGCCTTTTAAAAACAAAGTCTGATTAGTACACATAAACTTTGCAGACAATTAACCTTTTAAACTTTGTTCAGTATTATTAAAATAAGTCATCTATATAACAGGCAACACGTACAATACTGTATAGTTTACAGCATTTACTGTCTAAAATTTACACTTTTCAAACAATACAGGTGATGATCTCCACTACTCAAATCTAACATCATACACTTTTAATGTCAAAGTCAGTACTTTGGTATTTTTGATGTCATGCAGCTTGTTGTTAAGCTAGTTTGTGTTCTGTTTCAAGGCGAATTACGTAACAGTTCAGTAAGTCGTCCTTGCCTCCAACCCAGTAGGGAGTTTTCCTTCCTTGTACCTGCGTCTCAGGAATTCCTTATCTGTAATTTTCCTTGAAGCTTGTACTAGACACTGTTCTTTTAAAAGGGTTATCCTTATCAACATTCTTCTTCAAGCTTTATCAGACCCTGAACATTCATGTTACATTACAGATGAATGCCGTTTTGATTTGACTTCTAGCTAATAACAGTTTAACCCTTTAATATATGTATTTTAGGAAACAGAAATGTATGCATCTAACAGACTATATTATCCTACATATGTTATAGCAAACAGAAGTGTATATGCATCTAAATAGCAAACAGGTGTACATGCACTATTATTTTCACTACATATATATGTTCTATTAAACAGAAGTATATATGTCTAAATATATATCTAACAACTTCTAACCCATTCTTTGTGTTCTATCATCTCTTTCATCCAGAACAGCAATTCTTCATAATAAAAATCTGATTTCACTGGTGTCATTCATCTGGACAGTTTTTCATAAAAATATGCATGCTCTGCTCAAATGTTTAAATATGCATGCATCTTTAGAACAAGGCACACATAGACGCTACTAAGGATAAACTCTGTGTGCAACCTTAAAGAAGAAATGTAATGTATGCAGAGTGCATTCTTAAAGAAGAAATGTAAGTTTGATGGCAGACCCCTTGGCAGTCACATATCAAAATGGTCTTGAAAGGGATTTTGCAAAAGAGGCCCCCAAGTAAACTGATGGCCCCTCGTTGGGATTTTAAGTTTGTGTTAGAGAAGCTATCTCTAGCTTCATTTGAGCCAGCTAATCTGGCTGAGGTTCTTAGCATGCAAAATAGTTTTATTGATTGTTCTGACCTCTGCAAGAAGGGTATCTGAGTTGCTAGCTCTTATGGTGAGTCAACGCTACCTCATTTTCCACAAAGACAAGGTTTCTTTGAGAACTAATCCTTCTTTTATGCCTAAAGTGGTATCCAAGTTTACTTTAAGTCAAATTATCCATCTCCCTGTTTTCTTTCCTGAACCTAAAAATGAGTGGGAAGTATAACCCATACCTTGTATGTCTAGACAACTCAGGTTCTATCCTGATAGAACAAAATCTTTCTGATCATAGGATCAATTCTTCATTTCTTGTTTAGGTAAGAGGAAGGGACAACCAGTGTCATAACAGACTATTTCCAAATGATTGTCTGAGGCTATTACCTGCTGTTACTTTCACCATGACAAATCTATTCCAGGCAGGGTCAAGGCCCAGTCTACAAGGACCTTGACTTGTTTTATGACTTTTTGGAAAGGACTGGATTCTAGAAGTATTTTAGAAGATGTTACTTGGTCCTCAGTTCATACTTTTACAACACACTATAAGTTGAATTCCTTCTCTAGGTCTACCATTCTCCAGGGGTTCCTGGACCCATCTCCTTCCACGTCTCAAATACAGTTAGCTACCATAATCTACCAATATTGCTAAGGCTACTATAGCAGTCATCAATATGAAGAACACAGTACAGTTGTGTAAGTTGAACTTACCATAGCAGTAGATGTTCAAATGATGACTGCTGCAGCAGCTACTCCCTCCATCAATCCCCCTTGTTTTTGATGTGATTTTTATGCAAGGCTGTGGATGTGGACACAAACACAGACACATCACACACACACACACACACACACACACACACACACACACACACACACACACACACACACACACACACACACACACACTTCTGAAAAGTTATTTAAAAAATAATTGACAACAGTCTTGTCTTATCTTGTACTTATTGAAGCTGCCGAATGCAGCTCTGTGTTGGTGCCTAGTAGAAATAAATGTCTAAACAGCTTCTGCATGCTGAAACCAAAATCTGATTAGCTGCTGTTTTAGTGCCTTTTAAAAACAAAGTCTGATTAGTACACATAAACTTTGCAGACAATTAACCTTTTAAACTTTGTTCAGTATTATTAAAATAAGTCATCTATATAAGAGGCAACACATACAATACTGTATAGTTTACAGCATTTACTGTCTAAAATTTACACTTTTCAAACAATACAGATGATGATCTCCACTACTCAAATCTAACATCATACACTTTTAATGTCAAAGTCAGTACTTTGGTATTTTTGATGTCATGCAGTTTGTTGTTAAGCTAGTTTGTGTTCTGTTTCAAGGTGAATTACGTAACAGTTCAGTAAGTTGTCCTTGCCTCCAACCCAGTAGGGAGTTTTCCTTCCTTGTACCTGCGTCTCAGGAATTCCTTATCTGTAATTTTCCTTGAAGCTTGTACTAGACACTGTTCTTTTAAAAGGGTTATCCTTATCAACATTCTTCTTCAAGCTGTATCAGACCCTGAACATTCATGTTACATTACAGATGAATGCCGTTTTGATTTGACTTCTAGCTAATAACAGTTTAACCCTTTAATATATGTATTTTAGGAAACAGAAATGTATGCATCTAACAGACTATATTATCCTACATATGTTATAACAAACAGAAGTGTATATGCATCTAAATAGCAAACAGGTGTACATGCACTATTATTTTCACTACATATATATGTTCTATTAAACAGAAGTATATATGTCTAAATATATATCTAACAACTTCTAACCCATTCTTTGTGTTCTATCATCTCTTTCATCCAGAACAGCAATTCTTCATAATAAAAATCTGATTTCACTGGTGTCATTCATCTGGACAGTTTTTCATAAAAATATGCATGCTCTGCTCTAATGTTTAAACATGCATGCATCTTTAGAACAAGGCACACACAGACGCTACTAAGGATACACTCTGTGTGCAACCTTAAAGAAGAAATGTAATGCTTGCAGAGTGCATTCTTAAAGAAGAAATGTTAGTTTGGTGGCAGACCCCTTTGCCAGTTAGCCCTCTCCCAAGCAAGTGGACCCTTGGGGACTGCCTAGGTCACCTAGTGTTAGATCTGGATCTTGTCTCACTTTTTTCATCCCATGATGCTACACATTAGTAGGACAATATCTGTGCATGTTTATGTGTGTGTGTGTGTGTGTGTGTGTGTGTGTGTGTGTGTGTGTGTGTGTGTGTGTGTGTGTGTGTGTGTAGTCTTTCTGATTGGTCCTGGGTCCTCTCCTGTTTGGCATCTACTTCTCAGAAGTCCAGGTTATCACGGAGGGACTCTGGCTGACCAAGTTCACAGACGACTGGAAGCTGGGAGCCATTATTAACTCCCCAAGTGATGTAGACATTCTACAGAAAGGCCTCACTGAGACCAATGACTGGTGTCAAAACCATGGCCTTAAGCTTAATGCCAAAAATGCGCCGTCAACCCATTTCAGGAAAAACTCAGTTCCCACTAATTAACACATCGATGGGAGCCAACTGAACACTGAAGGCGTTAGAAGAGATCTGGGGACACAGGTTGACAGCAACCTCTCCTTCGACCACTACATTTCCACTGTGGTCAAAAAGTCCTTCCATGTGGCACATCTCATTACCAAGGGTTTTGCATCCATGAAGAAAGAGGTCATCATTTCTCTCTACTCTTCCCTCATTATACCAATTATCAAGTATAATGCCCCATTTGGCATGTACCTCACTAGACACATGCAACAGCTGGAAAGCCACAAAAGCACCTCATGAAGAGGATCCTAGGCCTTAAATACATGTCCTACATGGACAGACTCAATAAACTCCAGCTATTCTCTTTCTCATATTGTCTACTAAGAGGCAATCTCTGCTTGACTTACAATGCCATGTCTGAGCCAGCTCTGTTAGAAATTCTGCA
>NC_056733.1:436464285-436639285 GCF_019279795.1 Protopterus annectens
AGACATAGTGGATTGTTACAGGGTAGAAAGCGACACCATACAGCAAATTGTGGACATTTGTCACCCAGTCTGCAACCCTGTGGGAATCGTGGAGAACCTTCCACAATAGATACTAAAGTATGTGTAGCTTTATGTATTTTAGCTATAGGAACCTTTCAGTGACCTACAGGAGACACAGTGGAAGTTTCACAGGCTTCTGTCTCCAGAATAATGTACAAGTCCCTCGATGCAATGGTGCAACTTGTAGAGGAGCATATGTGGTTTAAACATAGCCAAGAGGATAAAGAGCTCCCACTGTGTTAGACTTCCATTCTATAAACCACTTCTCTGAGGTACTGGGGCCATACACTGTACCATCCTTGAAATAAAAGCCTCACTTGGTGAACTGGGAAGGAGGTACTTGAACTCCAATGGGCATCACTCCATTATCTGTGAGGTGGTCTATAATTCACAGGGTATCATCTACATTGTGCATGTGGGCTACTCAGGCAGTTTTGGCTACTCCCACATATGGCACACCTGTGACCTCTAAAGATTTGTAAGGGGTGACTTCCCACAGGAACATCTAGCCCTAAAACCTTGGTTCATGACATCATTACTAAATCCTCACAATCCCTCTGAACAAGATTACAATCATGCTCAAGCACAAACTAGAAACATCATGGATTGTGTGCTTGGTCTGCTCAAGTTATGGTTCTGATGCATACCTCTCAACTTCTTCTAGCAAGAAATCTGGACAAGCCATTAATAAAAGTGGGACAAAGGCTTAAAAATAGGGACAATTTAAAAAAACTGCTCTTACAAACTTAGAAAGTTGATAGAATAACAGGTTTTGTTTTAGCATGAATTTTCTGAAGTATATGAAGTCTAAACCTCAAATCCCTGTTATTATCTTCTAACTTCTATCTTTAATGATTTGCCACTAATTTGCCAGAAAACCACGATTTTAGGAAAGATGGACAAAAAATATGAGGCAAAAATCTGGACATTCTGCAAAAATTTGTACAGTTGAGAGGTATGTCCTGCTGTCTGGATACATTTGCAAGTGCCTTGCAATACATCCCTGCCAGCTGTGCCAAAATGCTGACTATGTGTGTAATCTTGTATAATATTATACTTAGAAAGCAGTTACAGTAGGGTATCCCATTGCAGGAACCACAGTTACCAGTGCCACTAAGGTGCAGCAGCTGAGACAAACGAGGAAGCAGAGGAGAAGGCAGCAGTAGGAGCCAACAATGCCAGATGGAGACAGGAACAATATGCTATGGCTGTAGCTAAGAGGCAGTGAACTACTGCACATACTCTCACCACATAACTTACATAACAGTTCACCAGATGCACAAAGTAACATGTATTTTCTGACTACTCTAATCATAAATAATATGCATCCTAAGGTCAGGCTGCTCTAAACAGCAGTTCCGCAGCCTCATGGTCAATCTTGCTTGAAAAAATACTACAATATCTAAACTGATTAAGCAGACAGTAAAAATGATGATGCATAAAAGGAATATTGCAACACATAAACTTATATACAAGCTCAACAAATATGGACAGTAACAGTGATGCATGCAATTAAGACAGACTTTTCCTTCCAATGCATTGCCTGACCACAATGTGCATCAGACATAAGCAGCCCAAGTCAGACACAATTTCTGAGCATCATTTGCACAGGTGGGTGAGCAAGCTATCCTACACAACTGCTGCTACTACTACTACAATAGAGAACCAAAGCAGAGTAAAAACCCATAAAAAGTTATAATGTATACAGAGTAAAAATAAAAACTTTGCCTAAGCATGCATTGCCTGGCCACTCTGTGTATCAGATATAAGCAGCCCAAGTCAGACACCCTTACAGACGGCAGGGTAGTCTCAAAATCATTTGCACAGTTGGGTGACCAAACTACCCTGTACAACTACTACTAGTGCTACTAATACAGAACCTAAACAATGTATAGACACATTAAAATGATGATGCATAGTTAGGAAAACCAAACTTGGCTTACCCATGCATTGCCTGTTTACTCTGTGCATCAGACATAGGCAAACCAAGTCTGCAGCTATCATCATCATCTTCTGCATAGGGTGGGGGGGAGAACATAAGTGGATGTATTTCACAGGGGAAGTGTGTGAGAGTTAGAGCTTTGGTAATTGCAAGTATACACACTTAAGGCCAGTGGATCCAGATATGGCAAAGTTTGTGTGTGTGTGTGTGTGTGTGTGTGTGTGTGTGTGTGTGTGTGTGTGTGTGTGTGTGTGTGTGTGTGTGTGTGTGTGTGAGTGTGTGTTTGCGTGTGTGTGTGTGAGACGTGTCATGGCCTTCAAGGGTTGTTAAGTGTGTGTCTCCAGGGACAAATCCACAGTATTTGTCCAGCACTACACCCTCCCATACTGGACAGGTTTGAGCTATCCATAGAAGAGGATGAAGTTTGCTGGGGCTGCCCCTGCTAAAGAGAACTGCCAGTCTCAGGAGTTACACTGCTAGATCAATGACTCTGGCTAGATGTTAGTGTACTACCTGAACATGAGCAGTGTCAGCTGGACAGGTTGTCATCATGAGTTAATCCAAGGCCATGCCCACATGGGTGACCTCACTTGGTTGTGGACACCTTCTCAATCAATGTAGCAGTGGAAGTGGTAACACTGTGGAG
The DNA here is from genome assembly GCF_019279795.1 of Protopterus annectens. Taxonomy (NCBI): domain Eukaryota; kingdom Metazoa; phylum Chordata; order Ceratodontiformes; family Protopteridae; genus Protopterus; species Protopterus annectens. The sequence goes on from NC_056733.1 coordinate 436,466,934, forward strand.
GCAGGGTCTGTCATGTCCATAGCCATGTCGACTGATATCTGATGATGAACCAGCCAATTTTCCTCATGGATGTTGCCCCTTCCCTAAAATATGACCCAAAAGTGACACTGCATGGTCTAGTGTATTATTCATCCTGTCCAGTGAGTCACACACATGGTTCATTCAGTCCCATACATCAGAATTTACATGAGGTAGTCTCATAACCTTTTCCAAAGACCAGGTGAAAGTTGCCTGTGCCTTCACAATGGCCCCACACATATGTTGGGTGGCAGCTATTGACTCACCACCCTCGGGTGGAGGGCAGTAAGCATAACTTCTATGAGCACCTCTGCCAGCACTCCTGTGTGGTACCTCCCATGCATGATGACTAGGAGGAGATTCCTCCATGGTTGCACCTGGGGCTACCAAACTACCATTATCAACTGTGTACTCAGCAACCTGTTCATGCTCAGATGGTTCATTGTTATGGCTATGCATAGGCATACTGACTTTGTCCTTAGTGTGGGGTGAGTGGGTGGCACACTCCTTGTGTCTGACATACCACCAGCAGCTCCAGATTGTGCCAGCTCACACCATCATCATCAGAGGATAAGGATCCCCAAACATCAGATAGATGGAGGTAGGACCACAATGCTGGTGCCAGACAATGCAATGAAAATAAAAGTACCCATATTGCTTATGCTCAGCTACTCCAACCATGCATGGAAGTGTTAAGATTTTGGTCATTACTAAATATAACTAATAAATGTAAATAGGCCCATACTATGTGCAGGTGATCATTGCACCTCAATGCTAGATATACCTAGAAGCAATAGGTCAGACAAGTAGTATAAGCATTCGTGTAACTATCAGTTACAAAGGTCGATATAAAGATATTAGAAAAACCTACTTAGGATATCATTAGTGAAAATCATCTACAGACTGTCCATCTCTGTCCAAACATTCAGCACCACATTGTGAACCTCTGAGGAGATGCCTACATCCTTGACTGATGACAGGAACTTCTCAGTCATAGTAAATGGTGGTTTGGTAGATGGCCCACCAACAGTAGCTCTCTGCTCCTGTGCCATGGCCTTTTTTCTGACCTTGACCCTGTGAGTCGTATCAGTAGCTCTATGTTGGACCATTTCATATATACAGCCCTCTCCACCAACAGCATTTACATCCTTGATTATCTGTTGTCAGATATGGTCACAGAAGGGTATGTCAGAGACATGTGAATCAAGGAGTCATCCATTATGAAGTCAGAAGTCCTGTAGTATCACCTCAATTTCAGCCTCTCAAAAATGAGGCTTCTAGGAGGATGTGCCCTTAGTAGTTTTGGAGCCACATTTATGTTGTGATGGAATAAAAAAATAACTGCTATCACAACCCAAGCTACCTCACTGTAATCACACACTTTAACAGTTATGGAATGATATAGCAATACATGGTCAGTAAACAGTTTGCTTAAGTGTAACACAAACATACCTGCACTCTAAAAAATGCAACCAACAGCCTATCATAGCTGCAACCTATACAAATACAACCAGCAGTGTAAAGACATGATAAACTTTCCCAAGAAAAAAAGATAAAAAGGAATAACATATACAGGAATGTCCACCTATCATGCACACAACCTCAACCATGGGGAATGGAACAGAGCCTAAGCTTGACATGTTCACTTGCCCACTATTGCAGTGGTACATGTCAAGAGGTATGCATCTCCAGAAAACAGGCTTCTAAACTGTTTGCCTGGTGGGCTACTAAAAAGTCTTGACAAGCATGTTTCTTGGCATGATCTAATCAAATACATTTCTGATTACTTTAATAGATTATAGTGAAATGATGCAGCTACTCAGCACAAAACACATAGATATCAACATAGTGCAAATGTGCAACTAAATGAAAGAAGACATGCCCTTTGATATTTCTGAAGGAATCCCTCTTAGTTCTGGCACAGAGGTGTGAAAACAAGTTTGGTTTTGCAGCACATGGGGAAGAAATAATCTTCCATAGTGCAGTGGAGGATCCCTAATCCATGTCATTTTTATGAAGTGTAGCTATACCTCAATTAACACACAAGATCCATAAATAAAATGAGAGGATAAGCACTTTCATTTTAAACAATGTTAAAACTTCATCAGATAAATCACATTAAAAACAAAATTACTTTTATATATTCCTTAAAAGTCACACGATCAAGAGGATCCAGTCAGGATTGCTATAAGGTACCACACCCCCATTAAAACTGGCATGAAAATAAAGGATCCTAAATATCCTAAGTTTTTGATTATTGAGACAGGGGACATACTGGGGGTGTCATAGGCATCAGCATCCAGGATCCTCCATCAATTTCTGAATGCTATGCTCCAACTTGCCAGTGACCACAAATATTTTGCTTGTGGACTGAGGACAGGGCCATAAATATGCAGGGGCTCTACCCTGTAGCGCACTACCCTGAAGTACTGGGTGCCATATGTTGTACAAATATAGAAATCTAAGCACCATCCCGGGAACAAGGAAGGGCCTACGTAAATAAAAAGGGCTTCCACTCCATTAACTGCCAAGTCATGTGCAACAGTAAGGGAATCATCTTGAATGTGTGTGCTGGCAACCTAGGCAGTTAACATCTCTCACATATCTGGCAAAACTCCCAACTGTATCAGATATTCACTAGGGGTTATATCCCACAGTGTCATTTACTGGAGGATACAGGTTATGCACTGGAATCGTGGCTGATGTTGCCCATGAGAAATACACACACACACACACACACACACACACACACACACACACACACACACACACACACACACACTGAAAAATGTCATAATGAGGCACATGCTCAAACCACAAATATCATAGAGTGTTTATTTGGGCTGTTGAAGCTGCGGTTGTGGTGCCTACATATATCTGGGGGAGCCCTGCAGTACAATCCTTGTACATGTACTAAAATCTTCACCATTTGTGCCCTGCATCACAACACATCACAACATAATCCTGAGAAAACAGCTTTAGCAGGATCAACAAGGGAAGAGGCACACATCCCACCACCACTGGCTAGGTCACCACTGCCACACGCAGTTCAAGAGTCAGAGGAGGAACCAGCAGCTGCTGTTGCTGTAGGTAGATATAGGTGTGCTCAATATGGCCTTGCATTAGCTGAGAGGCAATGCATACCACACTCACTCACCACTGAAGGGGCTAAAACCTTCATCATACACATATTCATATAGCAACATTGATGCCGGGCAATGGTCATGTCCTTTACCTACCCATGTAATGGCTATGTACTCCTAGCATCAGACAGACTCAGCCCTGACCTAAAACTGTAGCAACTGCTGGATTTACAAGTTAAGTGCTGAACCTGGAATAGAACAAAACATGTCTAATAATACAAATGAGTGGCATAGCATGAAATACTGTTACTTGGTAATGTAAGTAAGTAAAAGGTGGTTGATATTTACAGCAATTTCTTGAAGATGTGACAGCAGTGACTTATGTGAATACTTGCATCCTCTATCAAGTAATAGGACTCAGGCATCAAAGATTCACACATTCATGCCTCTCAAAAGTATTGATGGTCACTAAATGTCCTCAGTTTGGCCTCATACTTTTATACTGGCAAATCATAGGTAGGTACTAGACTATCTGCCAGAGGGCATTTATAAGCCTAGCCAGAGTGTGTTGGCTTTCGCTGCCCCATTGATTAATTAACTGATCCTTTGTCAAGCAGAGCCAATGAAGTGATCTCAGGGGTGTATTTTGTGTTACCCATCCACTCGTCAGCTTTTCTCTTGAAGAGTGTTAGTGAGGGGCTCTGCCTGATGTAATTTGGAATTTTGTTCCAAAGCATGGGGAGTCTCAGTGACAGGAATCTATCCCTCCAGCATGTTCTATTTATTGTTGTGGTGTGGTTTAGCTCACTAGAACATGTGGCTCGCAGTGACTTGGATTTCTTTAGGTGGAGCATGTCCATCAATTCTGAGTTAGACATGGCTTTGTAAGTCAGGCAGAGATCACCTCTGAGTAAGCGATATGCCACTGACTACAGCCAGAGTTTTTTTCAGTCAGGCTGCATGGGACATATGTTTGAGGCCAGTAATCCTCTTGGTGAGGTACTTTTGTGGTCTTTCAAGCTGTTAGAAGTGTCTTGTGAGGTACATCCCAAATGGGGTATTGTACTCTATGATGGGTCTAATGAGTGACGAGTAAGAGGGGCACTATAACCTCTTTATTTCTTGATGTGAACCCTTTAGTAATTAGATGGGCCACATAGAAGGATTTCCTAACTACTTTGGCAATATGATTGTCAAAGGAGAGATTACTATCTACCTGGGTCCCCAGATCTCGTATTACCTCTTCTGTATTAAGGGGGCTGCCACCTATGTGGTAATTCATGGGTGTTTTGTTTTTCCCAAATGGGATGACTATGCATTTTTTGGCATTTAGCTTGAGGCCATGACTTTGACGCCAGGTGTCCGTCTCAGTAAGGCCCTTTTTGGAGGATGTCTGTGTCAGCCTGAGAGTCAATTATGGCTCCCAGTTTGCAGTCATCGGCAAACTTGGTTAGCCATAGTACTCCTGTGTTTGCCTGTACTTCTGAGAAGTATATGCTGAACAGTAGGGGTCCCAGGACCGAGCCTTGCGGGACATCACTTGTGACTGGTTTAGAGTCAGACCTGGAGCCCGCTATTCGTAATGTGTGAGTTCTATCTGTAAGCCAGTTGACAACCCATCTCATGACATAGGGGTTTATGTTCAGACTGGTGAGTTTTTCTGTAATACTCGAGTTGGGAATGATGCCGAAAGCCTTAGCGAGGTCAAGGTAGGCTGTGTGAACCACCTTTCCCTTGTCTATGGCCTTGGTGACTGTCTCGAAGATCTCAACCAGGTTTAGTAGGCATGATCTGCCCTTATCAAAGCTGAACTGGGTCGGGTCAAGTGTATAGAGGTTCCCAATGTCTTTGTTAATGAATTCCATGATGATGCGCTCCATAGCCTTGCAGACCAGGCTAGTCAGGCTTATGGGGCGATAGTTACCAGGGTCAGTTGTGGCCCCTCCTTTGTGGAGAGGAATAACAGGTGCTGTGCGCCATTCTATGGGCACGTAGCCTGTGGAGAGGCTGATGCTGAACAGCGTGTTTAGGTGGGGGGTTAGTTCATTCTGTAGTCCGTGCAAGACGCAGCCTGGGACACCATCTGGTCCCATTGACTCTGTGTTTTTGGCTTTTGAAAGGGCTGTCTTCACCTGTACATCTGTGATTTCTGGGGCACTACATTTTTCTGGCATTGTTGTGGGCCCTTTTGGAGGTAAGAATGGGTGAAGTTTGCACTGAATCTATCTACCAGGATGTTGGCAATATCAGTAGGTTCAGTATATTTTGTGCTATTTTGCACTAGTTCAGTGCATATCTGCGAGTTGTCACTTAGATTCTTAACATAGCTAAAGAAGGCTTTATGGTTATCTTTTGAATCCTTGACTATTTTTCTTTCAAAGTTAGCCTTGGATGATTTCATGAGGGACCTTAGTCTCTTACTGATACTGATCAGGGATGTATTTCCGTCTTGGGATTTGCTTTTTTTGTGAACTAGTTTCCTCCTTCTATTGTATAGCCTGTTTATTGCAGGGGTCCACCAAACTGGTTTCCTTCTCTTAGAGGAGTGAGTCTTGGTTTTGCTAGGGATGACATAATCCATGCATCCTTGTAGGTGCTCATAGAGTGCATTTGTAAAGGTTTCTGCATCTTGGGCAGCGTTATTGTTTAGTGTGGGGGCTGTGAAACTTACCACCTCTGTCTTAAGTAAGGTGAAGTTTGCTTTAGAGAAGTTTTTTAATGTGGTTTCCTTAGTTGGGGGTGGTAGTGGGGTGTGGACATCCAGAGTGATTAGTTTATGGTCTGATCTAACCAGTGATGGGTTGATCTCCGGTGTGGAACACCTGTCGCCCATGTTGGTGATGACCAGGTCCAGTATGTTTTCATCATGGTAGGGTAGTTTACCAGCTGATCCAGGGCATTTCAGCTGATGAATTCCAGGAAGCGCTGGGCCTGGGAATTTGTACTGGAGTAGTTTTCCCAGTGAATGGTAGGGTAATTGAAATTGCCCAGTATCAGGGTGTTCGGTAGGACCTTCATGTTTTCCAGTGTCTCCAGAAAGGTGGAGTGGTGGTCCTGGGTCATGGAGGGTGATCTGTAGCTGGCCACAATTAGCACTGCAGATTTGCCCAATGTTAGTTGCACATGGATGATCTCAGAGGTATCATGCTGCGCCACTAACCCGGAGGTGTAGGTATCCTTGATGAATATGGATACACCCCCTCCTTTTGTGTTTCGGTCTGTGTTCTGTTGCCGAAACGTGTGGTATGAGTTGTAGCCCGGTAGTGTTGGGGTGTTCTCTGGAGCCTTGAACCAGGTTTCAGTTACTGCACAGATGTCGACATTCTCCATACTGAGGAGTGCTTCGAGCACATGCATTTTGAGATTTAAACTCCTGGCGTTTAGTAGCATAACCCTCAGTTTTTTTTTTAATTGTGCTGTTTACAGAGGTGGGTTTGACTTTTGAGCCTTGCCTAAAAAAAGCACTATGGGGTAGCAAGAGCCTTGGCCATTATTCGAAAGCCTAGGGGTGACAGGTGCAAGCCATCTCTTGTGAAGCAACGTGGCTTGTCGAGCATGTCGTCCTAAGCTGACAGACACTGGATCCCCTTTGAATGACACCAGAAGCTTAGCCAATTGTTGAAATTGATATTTTTTTTATACTGCGGTATCATTCTTGGTGAGGGCAGGATTCTACTCAGAGTCAGGGTCATGCCAGCCTGGGCTGCATGATCAGAGAGCTCTTCCATGTCTCTTTTCATGCAGTCCAGGGAGATACGTCTCAGGTCATTCACACCAACATGAACAATGACAGAGTCATATTTGTACTTGTTCTGGAGTGACCTGAAAACTTGTGTTATGTGGCAGATTCTGGCTCCTGACAGGCAGCTAACAGTAACCTTCTGCTTGTCCAGCCTAGTGAGTGGGACGTCAGTGTGCCTGAGTATAGAGTCACCTATTACTAGGGTGTTAGGTATGTTATTTCGCCTTAAAGGCTGTGATTTTCGGCACACTAATTTTGTGTTTTATGTGTTGTCTGGTTTGTGATGGGAAGTACAGGTTGCTTTGGTGTCTGCTTTGGAGGTCTCTGATGTTTTTGCAGGTTTTTATTTAAAGCCTCTGAGTATGATTTTGGGTATTTATGTGTATTTTCTGACAGTGCTGTTTTAGTAGGTCTGCGTGTGGCTGGAGGTGTGGTGCAAGTGTTAACCTTCTCCTCTTGATTGCCTGTTCCAGTCTTGGGTGGAGACAGCTTAGCTTCCAGTTTGGCTGTATAATTGCATCTCTCGCATAGGTTAGTGTTTTGTGGTAGGAGGAGGGGGTTGTCTGTGTACATGAGGCAGTTGTAACATTATCTCAGGATACCCAGATTCACCAGCTGGACTGGAGAGTGCACCTGAAGTTGCCCTTTGGTCATGCCTGAATAGTAGGGTGAGCTGCTTAGTCACTTGGTTGGTGAGGGGTGAATAAAGAGCCTTGCCCTGCTGGGCAATCAGTGTCAGGGTATATTAGTGCTTGCTATTAGGTCTGAGCAAGTGCTGGGCTGTAAGATGCTTTTTGAGTGCTTAGGTTGAGAGTTAGACTAGTTTCAAGGGAAAAACTGAAGAGGAGACTTAGTAGAGCCAGGAATAATTTAACCGTAGCTAATCGGCACTGCCCGGTGCGCAAAACCATGCAAACGCGGTTTTTATAGTAGGGAAGACAAGTTAGAAATTAATGACACAATTTCATTTTCAGACTTCATATCCCTCAGAAAAATCCTAAAAATACTGGGGTCTGTATCATTTAATTGAATGCTTCTTTAATCAAATACCTTTTCATTGAACCCTTTTTGTCGAAATCCCTATTCATCAAAGTCTTTATTTGTTGCAGTGAATCTTGCCGAATTATTTTTTTGTCCAACCTGAGTAACATAATGTATGGTTTAAAATATAGATAATGTTATACTGTCTCCCTGATTGAAACTTAATTATATATTAATTACAGAAAATAGGAAGCAATATTGGCAACATTGGCACACAAAGTGAACAGTTGTTTGAATGTTCACAATATTTCTTCTTTGGAACTAACACAAGTTGAACGAAATTTATTGAATAAAGGTATGGGATATGTTCCAAAATTTATGGTGTCAGAATATTTTTTTTTGCACAGGATGTTATTAACTTCTATAGGAAGTTAAATTTGAAATTATATTTTGAGAATTCTGAACCTGGTTGTGAAGATATACACACTTTTCGGTTTGGGACGTCTATATTTGAACCCACTATGAAAAAAAAATGTAGCCATTTTTCAGAATTTCATATTAAAATATTTATGTATTTATTTATTTATTTATTTATTTATTGCATTTGTTTACCAGGAAAGTCCACTGGGCCTTGGAGAGCCCATTTTCAGTGGAGGCCCGGGTAGAAAAGCTCTACATACAAATTAATGCAGAACAGATAGTTTCAGTTACATAAATGTTTAAAAGCCTATATAGAATAATAATAGGCACAATTTTAAAATAACACAGTATAGTGTACATGTCAGCATTAGCAGTAAATCAAATAATAAGAAGCTAAGAAAAGTTTTGATGAGGAGAATAGCACTGCAAAAGACAGGGAGGAATAGGTACAGAAGTAGTAGTAAGGTAGGTATAGCGAGAGAGGGTGGGTATAAAGGATTTGGAAGGTAACAGGGGTACATTTTTTAAATACTAAGCATACACATCAGACTCAGGATAATATCACTAAAGATGAACGTTTGGCTTTAAATAGATTGAGCAGAAACAAGGATATAGTTATTAATCAAGCAGACAAAGGGGGAGCAGTGGTGGTTTGGGATTGGCATATGTATTACAATGAGGCCATTAGCCAGCTTTCAGATCAACAATATTACCAACACATGGATCTGGATCCAACAAGTATTTTCAAACAGGAAATAGATCATTTTCTTACTTTGGCTTGTGATGAAAGTATTATATCTAAACAAAATAAACATCATTTAATGGTGGTAAACCCCACCAGGCAAATCTTTCACATGTTACCCAAAATACACAACAACTATGATAAACTTCCAGGTAGACCAATAGTGTTGGGGAGAGGTTCCTTGATGAAACCCCTCTCAGAATACCTTACAAAATATTTAAAACCTCTTTGGGACATGTAACACTACATATTCAGGACACTACACAATTTTTGAATATAATAGATAACATGCAGTTGGAAAAGGGTTGGTTATTATCCATGTTAGATGTCAGTGCAGTGTATACCAATATCCCACATTGGGTGGGCTTATTGGCTTTGGAGTTTTGGCTTTCAGAGGTTTCCCTTTACACACCAGGATTTAATATCTTCCTCCTTTGTCTAACAGAGCATGTGGTCAATGAGAATGTCTTTTATTTTGATAATGCATGCTACTTACAACTGAAGGGCACTGCAATGGGAGCATCTTTTGCTCCCATTTATGCTGACCTGTTTATGGGTTTTGTGGAACATGAATTAATATATGATGTCAGTCTTAATTTATATCTTGGGGAGATTGACATCTGGTACCATTATTTAGATGATTGTTGGTTGGTATGGCATTCAGATGAGCAATAATTAAGGGAGTTCATGGAGTATCTCAATGAAAATAAGTGGGGATCCAATTTATACTTAATTACACTTAATTACCACCCAGAGATTATTACTTTTCTAGATGTAGAGGTTAAAGTATTGGATGATGGTACACTTAGCAGTAGTGTTTATAGGAAATATCCTCAGTTTAACAATTTGCTCCATGCTTCCAGTTGTCATCCTCCCCATGTTATAAAGAATATTCCTAAGTCTCAATTTTCAAGATGTAAAATGATTTGTTCCACTTCGGACAGTTATAATATACAGGCACGTGATATGTCTCAAAGCTTCCGTGACAGGGGCTATCTGAAGCAAAATGTGGGCTCAGTAGGATGGTTCAACAAGTCAACAGAAAAAAGACACTATCATATAGGGATAAAAGCCAAACATTTAATTCATCTTTCAGATTCATTATGGAATTTGGCAGCAATACCAAAGATTTGCAACAGATTATACTCAGACATTGGAAAGTTCTGCATATGGAGGATAGACTGGCTACATTTTTACCATATAGATATAAGTTTGGCTCTAGGAGATGAAAAAGTATGGGTGGCTGGTTCAATCATTGCAAAAAGGGCAACCAGGTAGTTAGGAATATGATACAAACTAGATTGGAAGGGGGCCGTTTAATGGGTTCTTTTTTGTGTGGACATTGCAGGTACTGCAAGATGGTTCCCAAACAAAGTTCCTTTACCTCTTTCAATTTTTCCAAAGTTTATGACATTAAAGTCTTTGTCAACTATGGTAGTAACTGGGTTATTTATCTGGTTAACTGTACTTGTTCTGCTTTTTATGTGGGGCAAACTTCCCACCCCTTTAAATTCAGGATATCAGAGCATATGAGTGACATTAAATGTCACAGAAGTACAAATGCTTTATATAAACATCAGTTGAAATATCCTTCTGCAAAATTCAGGTTTACTATTATAGATAGAATTTATAATCAAAACACACTACAGGAGGATATGCATTCTTTTTTGAATTACAAGGAACGTATGTGGATAATTAAATTAGGAGCTTTATTCCCTCTGGGACTCAAAGAACAAATGTGATTGGCTAATTATAGGGTGCATTATTGGTTCTTATGGTATAAAAACTGTTTGCAGTATATTAGTTTATGTAGCACTGATGAAGGCTATATGCTGAAACCGATATGCTTTTTCAACCTTTGGGTGTTATGTATTTAATATTATTGGGAGTACATTCCCATATTTAGATTTCTATATATTAAATATATATGCAACTGTGGATTTTGGTGTTGAGTTGTGTGTTTTTGGAAGTTTGTATTAATATTATTCATTGAAATATGTAAAATAGCATGTCCCACCTAAAGGCCGCCATCCAACAGTTGGTCTAAGTTAAGTAATAGTCATGCTGATGGCAGTATGAATATTTATACTCTATTCCTAGGTTACCTTTTTCATCAACATAGTGCAATCTCACAGTCGGTACATTTAATTTGTGGGGGGTACAGGGGGAACAACCCCCCCCCTTCATAACCAAAGGGTGAAAAACTAGTTGTATTTTTTTTTATTTTTAATTAGTGAGGCTAAGCCCACATTTTTTGTAGATTGGTCTGCGAGGTGCTATTCTAAGGAAAATTGGCGTAAATATTAAAGTAAATATTAAGGCAATTCTATGATATTATTTCCATTTAGGTCATGCTTTTTTTTAAATAGTGCATTTTTAATTTTAAAGTACTCTTTACAGTTTGTGTATATTTTTGGTTTATGGAGTGCTTTAGTAACATCATACACATAGAAATTGTGGGGAACACACTAAAGATCTGTGTTCCAGACAACCACAGTAAATCCTTTAAGAAAAAGTCCATTGTCTTCATACTCACCCAACCCCAAGAACTGGCTCTGCCAGGAGATGCACTCGCACATGCACACCCATGGTCAGATGCACGGCTGCTACCTGAATGTGACTGATGTCTGCTAGATGAGCTCCCCTCATGAGGATGCCCAGGACCATGACCCCATGACCTGCCACATCTGGGTGTGAATACTTCAATATCTGATGGAGCAGTGAAAGTAGTGCCACTATGGGAACATGATCAGGTGCAGCAACATCAGCTAACATCAGATGATGTGGCTGACCTACCCCTACATGGATGCTGTCCCCCTCCCAGCAGATGTTCTATCACAGGCATTGCCCATTCCAATGTATCATTCATTCTATCCATTGAATCTACAACATGGTGGAGGCAGTCACGCATGTCAGCCTGTGCCACATCTACAACCTTAATAATTTCTTTGGAGGACCTATTAGAACATGTGCCTCCATGACGGCTCTAAACATACATCAAGTGGCACAGAAATACACACCTAGATCAGCTAGAGGATGGACAGCAGGCCTCCTTCAAGCACCTCTAACAACCCTGTTACATGGCACCTCACCCACACTTTGGTTACCACTAGAGTCAACAGGAACTGAAGCCGCAGTAATCACACTACCATGATTGAGTGTTTCACTCTCCACCTTTCCAATATCTGAGGGTTCACTTGAATGGGTGGGCATAGGCCTACTGGCTGTGTCCAATGGAATTAAAGTGGATGGATGAATGTCAGCCTCAGTGCCAGACTCAACTTCTGCACACCTGACTGTACCTATGTTTGCCCACCATCAGCATCAGAGTCTGCCGATACTCTAACATCAGGTAGTAAGAGTCCTACACTTCCACTGTTAAGGTCATCTGTGATAATAAGCAACAAACACAGAAAATAAGTCAATATTTACATTGTCATAGTCCAGTAAATGCTAAAACCTAACAGTGGTGTCACTATTACAGGCAGTGGAGCGATAGGAGCAATAAACACAACAGTCCTTACACCCACATCACCTATATGGATAAAATAAATATTTGTGTGAACTGCCCATGAGTACTGACATAAAAATGTTTGCTTACCATGTGCAGATGACTTCAGAGTTCCTACAGAGGATGGTGCTGAAAGAAGTTAAGCAAAAGGCAAGGACACCATCATCGCAACAAACAGTAACACAGGGGGTAAAAACTTTTGATCTTTTGCATGTTCAGTAGCAATACTTTTGGGAAAATCTTGGATGGCATAGCCAACCCAAGCCCATGAGTAATCAACCAGAATGTGCTGTTAACTGTATCAATCTACAACTATGCCCCCCCCCCAAAATATTTTAAGCAAAACTTAAGTATTGCTGTCAATATTTTACTATACAAGAAATATTTAACAACTGAGATCGATAAGTCTACCTGGAAGCTTCTCCTGCGACATACTTGTCCTCCCTGAAGCAGCTGCACCAACATCAATCAGATGCTGTTGTGCACTTTCCATTGAGCTCTCTGGATCCTTGACAGTGGACAGAAATTCTTAATTTGGTGTTAGTGGTGGCGTTGTAGCAGGCCATCCTGTAGCCATCTGAACGTGGGTCACTGTAGCTGTTATCCTCCTGGTTGATGAAATCATATCAGCAGCCTTATGACATATCTGATCATATGTCCTGCTCTGGCCACCAATAATATTTACATCATCCACTATCTGCTGCCAAATTTCCATTCTGCCAGACATATTGCTACGTCCTCTCAAAAGCAGAAAGACACCATGTCACCTAAATGCTTGGACAATTACTTCATTCTTAGGGTCACTGAAGGGGGGGGTTCTCGACATTGAGATGCTGGAAACCATGGTCTTAGGTAACATTAAACACAAAAAAAGGATAATGCATATAAGTGTCACATAAATAAAGGTCATGCTTAGATATAACATATAAAAGGTGTAGTATTTAATATTATCCACTGGACAAACACAGTCAAGATATTCAAATATAAAAAAGGATTTATGTGGATGCAAATATTACAGTCACACACAAAGCAAGGTTAGATCCAAAACAAAAGAAGCAACAATCTCTGTACAAACAATTTTGTTTGTGCCAACACAGAAATGGAACTTGGTTCCCCCACCCCAAAAACAACAGGCAGATGACACATTTTTCAAACAAACAAAATAGGAATAAAACATCAGTGATCTGCTATAAGTGCTATCAAATAAACTGTCCAAAAAACATGTGTACACTTTTATTACAGAACATTCAGTTTTATGCAATCAGCAGACACCTCTATCTGTGCCCAGCACTTCCCTAGAGTTGTCTAATGGGCATCTTAGAAGGCTAGCACCCCTGTGTCATTGATAATATAGGACATTTACATTTCACTGAAATAACAATAGAAGAGTGTAAAGAGAAAACAGTTGTAACATTAGCACTTGCGATGAAAGTTAATAAGACTGTGCATCTGAAAAAGTGAAATGCCCTGGCAAAAATGCCTATGCCATATCAGTAAACACCTATGACGTTCATACAGATAATGCAGCATTTGCTAATGCATATATAAAATGTTTCTAATTTACATCTGAACATATATGAATTACCGCCCTATAGCCCTTCTTTCACCCTTATCTAAAATTATGGAAAGGTGTATCCACAAGCAACTGCTTCACCACCTTCTCCAAAATAACCTATTCTCTAACACCCAACATGGTTTCAGACCATCCCACAGTACCACCACTGCCCTCCTCTCCTTTACAGACACAATCAACAAAAATCGTAACAACAACACCCTTTCCTCTGCACTTTTCTTAGATCTATCCAAAGCTTTTGACATGGTCAACCACCAAATACTCATAAGCATTCTTCAATCCTTATCAATTGATACACAATCTATTAACTGGTTTAATTCCTACTTAAGTAACAGACATCAAGCAGTACTCTGGAACTCCACTCTATCCTCCCAACTACCTGTCAACATTGGTGTCCCACAAGGGTCTATACTAGGTCCCCTCCTATTTTCTTTATTTATCAATAACCTACACCAAGTTGCTCCCCAAGCTACATGTATACAATACGATTCAACACTAATCTGCTCAGCCACATCTGTATCAGACCTTCACTCCCTCACACAACACATATTTAACTCTGTAGAAGAATGGTTTTCCCAGCACTGTCTACTACTTAACCCTAAAAAAACTAAACTGCTCCTCTTTACACCTTCCAGCAAATCTCCCCATATTGATTTTACTATAACATCAAAAGATGGCACACCTATATCACAAGACTCCACTACCAAACTACTAGGCATTACCATTGACAACAACCTGAACTTTGATACCCATATTGACAACACACTTAAAACCATTAACAAGAAAATAGGCTCTCTTTACAGAATCAAACCTTTCCTTACTCCAGAATCTAGAACAACTATCGCCCACTCCCACCTTATCCCACCCCTTCTCTATGCCTCTCCCATATTTACCAACTTATCAAAAAAGAATCTATCAAAACTAGAAATCAACTACCACAACATAGCCAGATTTGCCACAGGAAACACCTACAGAACCCACCACTGTACTAATTTAAAACAACTAGGCTGGCTGGAATATCGGCAGCAACTAAAAATTAACCAACTTGGCTTAGCCCATCAAATTCTGTATCAGCCTGACAAAACACCTATTCTATCCAGCCTGATTCGTCCATACCATAACCTAACGTCCCTAAGATCTGCACACAAACTTCTTACAGACACTGTCAAGTCAAACAACAAGGCCGGAGACTCCCTTTTCTCTAACACTGTTGGAAAAGATTGGAACCTGCTTCCCTCTGAACTTTCATCTATTCCCTCCAAATCTCCCTTTAAAAATAAACTCAAGATATACCTCAAAACACAATGGCTGTGCCCCTGTACTAATCCTGATTAACTTTATTTCACCCCTGACTTTACTTCACATCTGCAATTTCTCAATTTCTATGTCAAAATCAGCATCTACTGACCTGTAACTCCTTCTAAATATCTACTTTTCATCTTATTTTCCTATATCCCTACTCTCTGTATATGTTATTGTATTCTCCATGTATGTCATGACCTACAATTCTTTTTGTTATTCCATAACCTTTGTACTATCTACTTTACATGTAGTTCATTAATGTTTTTTTTTTTTTACTTATTATCATTAGAGATTAGAATTTTTGGAGCTTATCTCCCCGGGCCTCTACTGAAAATGGACATATATCCAGCTAGACTAGCCCGGTCAACAAATGTAAAATAAAATAAAAATAAATAATATCCAATATATAGCTGAAAAATACAATGATACCGTATCAAGATCCAGTAGTCTTCTGTACAGATAAATCCAAAGTTGTAGTAATTTACTGCTGTGTTATCCTAAAGAACACATCTCCTTACCCTCAAGTTGCAAAAATGCCTTACAAATGTTTAGATTACTGGACAGATAAGAGAATATTGAGCAACACACACATAATTCAGAGCTGTATTTCTGCAAGCAATAGTTATAAATGGTTGTGTGATCACTCATTGAACTACATCTGAAATTAAGACATGCGCAAACAACTCAGAAATGTACAACTGTCATATGTTCTGTTAATGTTGTGGATGATGTTACAGTTGCTTGTATGCCTAATGATTTTTGTTCTCTGCTGTAAAAGGGTTTCTGTGACATAAAGGGATAAGACACCTTTATTGCGTTGTGAAGGTTCATTGGAGTGAGAGTTCAAATCCAGACCTGTGTAAAAATATTTCATTCATACCAACATAAATTTTGTTGTGCTACTTATTTAATAGATTTCTTATCTCCCTTTTTTCAAAAATGTTTATGCCAGTGCGGCTTAGCATAAAGAGGTGAAATGGAGAAAAGCAATAAATGTCATGTAAACTACTTCTTTAATAACCAATACATCAACTACACATGTGAATCCCTTGTGTGTGTTGCACATTTGCTAAACACTTTTAACCACACAGCGTCTACTATTAGTAGAACGGGTTCAAGCCTCACCTTTGTCTTTGAAGGATGAAACCTAATAAACACTTATCACAAGGCTAAAATAAGTTTGGTTTGGTTTATCTTGTTTGTGTGATGCTTACTTTTGCACAAACCTGGACTAGTGGCCCACACAAGAAGCTAACAGAACACTTGCAGACAGGCAGTAGACATTATAAATATCAAAAAGGATACATTGTTGATTTTTTGCATTCCATTTTGCAACATCGCTTAGTGACATTGTGGGCAGTTAGCAATGTTCCCCAACACCTGCAGGTCTAGAATACCTGCAGAGATGAAGTAGACAGTCAACAATTTCAAAACAGATACATTCTATTAATTCTGTTGGGCATGGCGCAAACACAGTAAGCGGTGCTGTGCAGTAGTTAACACAAAGAAGTTAAGAATGAATAGGAAATACGGATATGTTATTTAACTGTTTCTGTGGCAGCAGATGTAAGTGTAGGGCTGTAGTGGAGATGGTCCTGTGTTCTAATAAAGCAAACTCCAAACATTTTTACTGTTGTTACAGTTCAGTTTATAGTAATGAACAGGAAAATATTCAAGTGTTGTTTAAATATTCTTGTGGCAACTGAAGTAAGTATAGGGCTTCCATACACATGGTTCTGGGAATTTACTAATACAGTAAATTCTAGACATTTTTATGGTTGTTCCATTTCACTTTACATTAAATATCACTTACAACAATTTAAACATAATTATAAATAACAATAACTATACATAGCAGCGGAGCTCACATGAATTATATATATGAGGAGAAGACACGCTTACTGTATTTTGAAGATTCAGATGTATGACTGAGGGTATACTGACTGATATATTTCTCTAATCATAATTGTATTCTCTGTCCTTGGATGGCACTCAGACTACAATAAGATTCATACACACAAGAATGTATAAACCAGGATGTTGTGAGGTGACACACATACATGATTCACCCCTCATTATATCATGTGTATTTATATGTAAATAATGAGTATGCTTGAGAAACATTTCTTCTGTGCCAAGGATAAAAAAAATCACTGTCGTGAAAGAAAATATTTTGTCCCTTATGCATAGGTTTGAATCCCACATTGTAAAAATTAATTTTATCAGTGTGTAATGCCAAACAAAAACTGTGTCAGTCAGGTCATAACTTATACATGTCTCCAAAGTTAAATCACTTAACAGTTACAGCAGCAGCCAATCCTTAAACTAATGCCAACTATCATAGTAACCCTCCTCATGGAAAATTGCTTTCCTCTCTTGCACTGCTGCTCTCAGCTTAACATCATGCAAACACAGCTGGCATTGCTGCTCAAGTTTGCTCTTTACCAGTAAATGCAATAGCGTGCATTGGCAGGAAATTATTATTTGCTATTGCTGAGTTTTCTGGTTAGATACAGCTGGTGTTAGAGGGAAAGTTTCCCAATTTAGGGTCCAGAGGTGGGGTGTTCAGATGTCCAAAATCTTTACTGGACTCCTGGTGAAATGCCACAGCCAAAGGCTTTTTCAGGGGGACTATATCAGCTCCCAGTACAGGTCTGAGGCTTGGAATTGTCTGGCCACAGTTATGAAGAACAGTATAGGCAACACTTTAATGATCTAAAAAGGTACGAGAGGAATACACTCATCTGGTGGCTGGATGAGTTCAAAACTAGCAACATCCCACAATTATGTAAATATGCTAATAAAGAGAATTTATAATAGGTAGAAAACTAAATATAGGCAGGACTGGTATCCATAATGCTCTTCTGTTCTCTTCTTTTCTTTTCATAGCTAATTCAGAAATCACTGTGAATACTGAGGCCCATGCTAAGCATCTAGAGAGGCTGAAGGAATCAAGTGGTATTTATGCAGAACAAGAGAAGCATTATTGTAGCTTTTAAATTAAAAAAAAAATATATATATATATATATATATATATATATATATATATATATATTTATTTTCTTTTTTATATAGTGGTAGCAAAGTAAGTATGCATATCCTAACTGTAAAAGCAAGTATGCATGTGTCAGTCTTCAGCACAAACCAACTTTTGGAGTCAAATGTACGACTATAATCAGACATTTTGGGTTCAAATACCATGAGTAACAAGTATAAAATAATTTAATCTTTTAATAATTTTACATAAATTAAATTCTACACAAGTGGCATAAATGCCCTGCTGTTAACTTTAATCTGTATAACTGGACCAAACATATTGCAAAGATTCCTTTGAGCAATGCATAATTATAGTTTGTAGTTTGCTGGAAAGTATACTTAAATGTAAAACTTTAGATAAATAGTTCTATTATAGTGATAATAAATGTCACATATGATCGTACTAATTATGTCATTTTTTTCTCTAACCCCAACCCTTATCTCTTTTTTTCTATTGTGTCATCGAAATATTTCCATATCATCCATCTCTAACAAATAACTAAATTATTTACAGCACAGGTGGATAGGCCAACCACAATGGCTCAGCCTGACCTCGGTCCACTGGCTCCGGCACTGGTGCCCAGCACATCTGGGACCTAACCTGGCTCTACTGCCTTTGCTGCCCCTGCACCTTCAGGTAGCACTACCTTGGCAGCTGGTGCTGTGGTACCTTCCAGGGGTATTGATGGAGATGGGGATTTTTATCAACCACCAGGAGATGCCAGGTTTGTGCATAGGATCGTGCACAGTACCAATGGTGCATGCCTATGCCAGATGGAGAGGCTGCTCTCCCTTATGGTCTATAGGAGGAGGAAACATCAAAAATTCCAGGAGCTGGTGGAGTAAGGGGACTGTGATGACAGTCCTGTGGGTGAGGATTAGATTTTCACTGTCCCTAAGCTTGTCGGGCATAGGCTTCTATTATTCCCACCCTCACCCCAACCATGGTGTCCCTCACCATCCTTGTGTCTTCTGTTGTTTGTCTTGTTTGTTTCCATTGGCTTCTTCACCTACCCAGCTAACCTGACCCAGAAATACCAAAGTCCCTTACCCAACATTCATCTCTTACTGAAGTAAAAAAATAAATGAATAAAATAGGCACCTATTCCTCAAAAAATATATTCCCATACTTACTTCTCCACTTCACACATATGTATTCTTGATACACTTGATTTGGTCCAATTAGCTATACAGCATGATTGGGTTGTTGACACCCCACTTTGTGAAAGTGACAGTCCAAATTCAACTAATGCTCTGTACATGTTTTCAGTTTACACTATTGAAGAAATGGATAGCTATAGTTCTTTCCTTCCTCCCTACTGCACATTCCTATATTGCTTTCCCTTTGCTATTTCCCCTGCTTTCCACCATTTCACCACTTTCCTATTTTCCCAATTTAACAACTTTAATCTGGTCAAAAAACAGAATCACACACAACACACTTAAGTAACCAAAAAAAGTAATGAAGCCCTTCATTTTTTGGCCTCTGTTTGTCCGGAGTTTGGCATCACACACCAATGCCAAGCAATGGCAAATGTCATTTCATTAGAGGAGTTACCTCTGTGCAATGCCACTTAAACATGCTGTGCTAAGGTAATACACACAATCACACAGTAAATGTAGTATAAATAATTATTTAATTGGATTATCACTACTTATTTAAAACTATTGCATACACTTGGATTCAAAGTCTGTAACATCTGGGCTCCAAAAGAAATGTGTCAATGCATTCACGCCTGCGGCCACAGAGTCAGCTAAGCAGCAGGTATGTTTCATAGACTCTGTACTGAGAACTCTCAGAATCTGATCAATGAGGCTCACTTTTGCATGGCACTTAATGACATGCAAAGACAGAAGGAAGCAAAAATGTGTATCTCGGATGTGCACACACTTTGCCATCCATTGCGCAAACTTCAGCAATGCACTATGCAAAGTGGACAATAGCATGCATTACTTTTGTTTACTGTCCATTTAGCCTTCATCTCATGAAAGTATATTTAAAAGCAAAAACAAAATATAAGTACTATCTAAGAAAATAACACATATTTAAAATGCAGCCATGTGTTACCTCACCCATGCACTGCAAACTTACTCTGTCAGTACTTGTACACAAATATATCAACTACACTACAGAAATAAATAACAAATGCTATCTTATATACCATGCACAACTTTATAATGACAGTACACATTCATATTTTCCAATATTTGCAGTGATGTGGAAACCTGTTTGCAGATATTTTGTAAAGCTGTCTCTTAAGTATACCTACTCATTGGAAACACAACATCAAATGCTACACATTTCACACTTATCAATCTGGTAATATGCAGAACTTTAATATTTTCACAGCTGGACATAGCTAGCTATCCATTTTATGCAGTCCTCCCAACGTCTTCTCTCCAACATCCACAGCTGATGTCATCCACTATAAATTGTCTTGGAGCATTGTAAAGTTCAGACTTGTGCCATGGTGCTTGCATCAAGTTCTCAGCTCTCTAGTCTGTGTTCTTAGGTAGAGGTTCTAATCTTACTGCAATCAACTAGTGGGTGCGTGAGTGTGTGTGTGTGTGTGTGTGTGTGTGTGTGTGTGTGTGTGTGTGTGTGTGTGTGTGTGTGTGTGTGTGTGTGTGTGTGTGTGTGTGTGTGTGTGTGTGTGTGTGTGTGTGTGTGTCTAGGCCAAAGAACATAATTGATAATCCTGCAGTTACCTCTCCAAGCCCATAGATCATCAATATTTTGGCAGTTGCACATGTCTACACATCCATTTTGTGCAGGCCTCCCAACATCTTCTTTCTAACATCTACTGCTGATGTTATCCACTATAAATCTGCCTGCAACCTTGTAAAAGTCAGACTTTTGCCATGGCATTTGTGTCAAGTACTCAGTTCTCTAGCCTGTGTTCTGAGGTAGAGGTTCTACTCTCACTGCAATCAACTAGTGTGTGTGTGTGTGTGTGTGTGTGTGTGTGTGTGTGTGTGTGTGTGTGTGTGTGTGTGTGTGTATGCTATTGCGTGACAGTAGAGAGAGAACATTTTATATCAGCATGTCAGACACTACTATGACCATCTTCCTGTCAATGGACTCTGCTGATGTCAGCAAGGATAGCTGTCTCTCAAGTTTGTTCTGTTACTGTCAAAGGCTAAGTTAAGATACCTAGAGTGAGTAACTATAGTGGCATTATATTTGTGGATGTGAAGCATTTCCATCACAGCAGGGTCAGAGACTGGCCTGTAGGCCAGGCACAAATCACCTCATCCTATACAATACAGAGTACAGTGATAGGGCTTCCAGTTTATCCATGTTCATCATAGCATGGTTTGTAGGCCCTGTATGTTCTTGTGGAGAAACTCCTGTGGTCTCTCTATCTGTTGCAGCTCTCTGTTGGGGTATATGTAAAAGGCAGTGTTGTACTCTATTGATGTTCTGATGAGGTTTGAGTACAGTGGTATTACAACATCCTTGTAGCCAGTTATGATGGTCTGACTTATGAGGTGCAAAACATAGAAGGCTTTCCTTACGACTGTGGAAACTTGGTGGTCGAAGGTCAGATTGTTATCTACCTTGTGTTCACATGTCTTTCACTCTGGGTTTGACCTTGGGGGGTGCTGTCAATTCTGTAATTAGCAAGGAATTCCACTTTGCATAAGCCAAATATAATGAGACAGTTTTGTATTTCTTTGCAGACCTTATGGCTTTGACACCAATCATTTGTCTGTTTTAGCCCCTCCTGTAATATGTAAACATCAATGGTGGACTCAATGATTGCAAACAATATGCAGATATCCTCAAACTTTGTAAAGCAAAGGCCATATACTTTAGCCTGGACTTCCAACAATTAGATTCCAAACAGTAAAGGGCCCAGCACACATCCTTGTGATATACCACTGGTGACGGCTATACTGGTAGAGGTTGACACACCAACTTTCACAATATGTGTTTTGTCAGTGAACCAATTGGCTAACCATCTACCATTGTTAGGGTTAATTTCCAGCTGAGAGAGTTTCTCAATGATACCTAAGTCGCGGATTGTGTCAAAATCCTTGGCCGGATCAACACAGATGGTATGCACTGTCTTACCTTCATCCAGCCCTGTGGTGACTTTGTGGAAGAAGTCTACTAGCCTTAATAAGCATGGTCTATCCTTAACAAAACCAAATTGGGCCTAAAGTTTGAGGGTCACCTATGTCCTTGTTGATAAAGTCTATCTTGAATCTTTCCATGGCCTTGCAGATCAGACTGGTTAGCCTTATAGGTCCATATTTCCCAGGGATGGTTGATGGCCCACCTTTGTTCAGGAAATTACTGCTGCTGTGTTTTTCCTCTGCTGGAACCAAGACAGTTGTCTGGCTATGGTGATAGAGGATGCTAATTTGGTCTGCAAGTTCCTGTTGTAGTTTGCTTAGTAAGTGATGCCACAGTACATACATAGCTGTTTGACAACATTGATAGCATAGGTTACATTCATGATAGTATGGATTGTGCCATATATATGCCATGCACACCTGTCAAGTAGCCTGAATTGTTCATAATGTCACATACAGGTATAACAGTGTCCCTCCTAACACCTCCAGTAGATGTTACAGTGTCAGGACTATGAGCTTGATTATCCTTATAAATTGCTGACATCTCATAATAGTTGTACAAGTGTGTTAGCGCCCAAACATTTATGATCACTTACAATCACATATGTTATGTCAGAGACATGAAACAGAGTACAAAGGATTAGTCTACATAGATTTGTTTAAGCTAGCAGATATAGGAGACTGTCTCTCTCTCTTGACCTCCCTGTGGGAGGAATAAAGACATATTGTTGAAGTTTCCAGCAATTTATGCAGTTAAGCAGATAGGTGGACAAGTGTTGTTAGTCTAGTATATTACATACAACTGGACAGTTATTTAAAGGCAGTTGCAGACAATGATGAAAGGTTCCATAATAGATGATTGCTGGAAAATCTGGGAGATGGAAAAGGAAAGAAACCAATTCCAAAGCTTAGAAGTTAGCCCCTTATTTGAATATTCCTGAAATACCTGTGAGAGTTTACCAAATCAGCATCCTGTGGAACCTCATTCTTGGTTAAAAGGTTTTATCTTTGTTTTTATTTTTAGCTATTAACAAAGCATGTGCTGCAGCTATGGAACTATATTTAAGAACACTTTCACCTGTGCTTCATGAGGTCCATCTAAAGGAGTGGTTTCCATTTTGATAATTGAAAATGCCTGCTTTTATGAGGCTATCACCAGACTTTATTAGTCTATTTAGTAACACATAAAATAAGGCTGTCTGTATCAGTGGGGATCATATTCCTTAGAGCCCAGTATGAAAGTTTTATTACAGAACCATTTTCCAGTCTATCAGATGTAAAATGAAAGGTTGTTCCCACTTTTATGGGGCTCATTATCTCCTGACATATAATATGAAAGGCTAATATTCTCTTGTTTAACAAAAAAAGGCTTTACATTGCCTGCTTATAAGAAGCTCATATATATGATTAATGTGACTAGGCCCATTCTTCTTCTTTTTGATAAAGACAGCCCTTTTATATGCATGGGAAGTAGTTACTTAAAGCTACACTAGGTGATTCCTATTTTTGAACAGTACATGTATCCAGTGAAATAGCATACAGTAGAAAACAAGTCACAGTGCTCATTTATTACAGAGCTCATGGATGTGCACAAGTAGGAGGAAAAAAGTAAAAAGTGAGTAAAGTTGGAGACATCAGAACCTTTTATGTGGGCTTACTGTACCTATGGTATAAAAATACTTCAAGTGGTGAACTACAGAGTACACAAATACTTTTAGTAAACATAAGAATCTCAGATCTTCTTTGAGCATAGGCAAATTCTGCCTAAGGTGTAAAAAATATAGTAGGGTGGATTGCTGCACTGGAACAACAATTTTAATTGTACTGCAGATTATAGAAATTTTGTCAAAATCAGGCCCAGTGGCTACAGAATCTAAACCTGGTTGCTGAGGGGTAGCTGTTGTGAGAAGTGGAGTGGTCTAGGCCCCAGAGCATGGTTTTAAGGCACTCCAGTTTGGGGCCTTTACTGTCAAGCCTCTTCCTGAGTCTAGGAGTTACTGAGGACTCTTCAGTTCAGATTCTTCCTCTCTCCAGGGCCCAGGTAGTGAAGTTTGTGTATAAAGGGCTATATATCTCTGTGCCTGACTAGATAAAGGGCTAGAAACTGGGAGGGATCAGGTGGAATGGCAGTTAACCAATCTCCTGAAATTTGTTGGAGGAAAAAGTCTTCTACTTCAAGTGGTTCTTCAGAAGTTGCGGGGATGTTATCTGTAGTGGGCACTAACATGGCTGGATGGCAGAGCTGCACTTGATAACCATGTTCCTGTCCCTTGTGGAGATATAGGGCTAAGCACTTCCATTTTAGGTATAGTGTGGTGCTATAATCCAAGGTTGCTTTAACCACATGCCCTGCGATTTTAAACTTATTGCCTGAGGCTCTTGCGGTTTGCAGAATCTTCTCTCTGTCATTGTAGTCTTTGCACTTGATGATAAAGTGACTTGGGTTGTAGTTATGTGCCTTGAGGGATAGAATACAATGAGCCCTATCAATAATTGATGGTGTTTTAAATTTAAATACTTTTGCCAGCTCTTTCCTTATGACCTGGACTGACTCTGATTCTTCTATATTTTCCTGGCAGACCTATAAGCCTCATATTGGTCCTCCCAGCTTGATTTTCTATGTCTTCCACATTGTTTTCCAATTTAAGGGTTTGTGAGTGGATCTGTAAAATTTCCTTGGCCTTGGTACTTGTTGCTGCTCATTGATCTTTGAGTTCTGCTTTCTGCTGAGGCAGAGTCTCTTAAATGGCCTGCAATTGTTGTTTCTGGCTGGATACTTAGATTTTTACTTGATTTATATTGGCAGCTGCATCCTTCATGATGTTAGATAAGGCATCAGCTGATGCCCTTAATGCCCTCATTTCCTGTGAGACCAAAGTAAAGTCTGACCCAGTTGTAGTTTATGCCATGTGGTGCTGACCACACAACAGTTATGTTGATATTCAGCCATCCCTGTTTCAGTAGCACTGCTATCTTTGAATACTCTTGACATGGCCATATGCTAGCTGTAAATGAATATTCAAAAAAATAATCAGAAAGTTATTATAATCTCATTAAACCTTTGATGGAGGAGGCTGGCAGGGATCATGTGTCTAACTCCATGCATGTATCTGTGCTTGACCTCACCCCACCCCCAATTCCATTCCATTTTTCCTGAGATCTTTGAAGGAAAGACATGGCAATCAATGTTGAGCACAGTGCTCCTTTTAAAGCACAAAGGTGGTCTGAGGAGAAGTCACAGATATTTACTCACCTCCTTGTAAACAATTACAACCAGAGGCTACTGTACAAGGGCTATACAAAGTTTCAGTATAACACTGAGGCTTGGAATAGTTTGGACAAGGCCCATAGCTTCTAGTTGCATATGTTTCTGTTTTAAAACTTGAATGCATATTGTTCTTTCAAAGATATACAAAGTTTTAAAACAGTTTTAAGACCTTAAAATCTGCATGCTGGCAGCCTCATAAAAGCAGGCTCTAGAGATCCACTTCAAGTGTCAACACAGATAATAGAGGCTACAGTTAAACATATCTGAGCTCAACACTGCCTCTATCCCCATAAATGTGGGCTAGAAAACATTGGATAGGCTATTTATCAATAAATAATGATTTACAGAAGCAGAATACATTAAGACATCAATTGAAGCTAACTACAAACCAGGAAATATGACATTTCAACATCTCTGCAGAAGAAAATAACTTGAATCTAGACAGCCAATATATTTTCAAATGGGCATACCTTTTAAGAGATTATACATCTAGGAATTGCTTCCATGGAATAGCTTCTATGGAGTATGGTTTGGACCAGATAAGATTGTCATGTAAAAAATAGTGGAAATATGGTAAACATATGGAAATAAGGGACATGGTATTTGTTTCTCATTGGCTAGTAGCTGAAAAAAACAGTCACTCACTGACACATGTGGAAATTACGCGCATTGTTTCATCTGATGGAAGTCATCCACTCCCTTCAATCAAGAAACTCACATTTTCTAGCTGATTATAAATAATCCCCCTCCCTTTCTCATTGTTGTAAAACTATATACATTTCTATTAATCACAAATGATTGTTAACCTGGATTGCACTGGATCTCATGAAGTTAGTCGACAAAAGCTGTTATCCAAATAAAGCTTCATTTAGAAATATTACTAAAGAACAAGCATTCCTTGAAATTTCATTATTTTTTGCATGTGTGTGTGTGTGTGTGTGTGTGTGTGTGTGTGTGTGTGTGTGTGCACGCATGTGAGTGTTATAGCTTGTTGTTTTACTTAGAAAGGGGCCTATAGCCATCAAGGGCTCAAACAATCTTGGAACCATCTCCTCCCAAGACAATCCCTTTAGATTTCTGTTTCTGCTCATTCTGGCTGTAACCTCCTGGCACCATCAGGTTGGTTTAGTGTAAATAGGGTGGCACAGGTATTTGTGACCTGTACCTCTATTATTATAAATATAGACATCTTTTTCACTGCAATCCTTTATCACCAATCTGTATATCCACCATTTTATGAGCACAACCAGTCACAGTAACTCTGTCCCATTTCTATCTGAAGGGAGAAATAACAAAACTTTGCACACTAAGATACACACAAACCAGATAAAAGCAAATACATATGCATATGTCAAACCACTAGAAATAAAGTTAGAACAAAATAGTCAAAGGAATGTAATTAAAAGTAAAGGATATTCACAAATCCAACCAGAAAATCAGAAAATTACATAACTACCAAAATGCTCTAGATTTTTAATGTCTACAAGAAATGTAGATAAACTAAAAACCGTAACTAAATTGCAAGACTTGCAGTAATAATTCTCACAATGCTAGTAGTTAGTCCACAAACATATGTGTGCATGTTTACATATACAAAGTTTCATAGGTTCAGAGGTGTGTACTAGGCTAATGGCCCTGGAGCCTTTACAAGCCTAGCCCATAGGATTACCCTGGCATCATGCCACCCGACCTTAGTTCCTAGTGCCTCTGTCGAGTAGAGCCACTGGAGTGATCCCCAGGGTGAATTTTCTATTTCCTATCCACTCATCAAGATTTCTCTTAAAGAGGGCCAGTGAGGTGCTCTGCTTGACATGTATGGGAAGTCTATTCCATAACATTGGACAGTCTCTGGGTTATGAACCTGCCCCTCCAGCATGTTCTGTTGATTGTGGTAATGAGGTTGAGGTCTCTGCAGTGTGTGGTGTGGAATGATTGGGATTTCTTTAGATGTAGCATTTTTAATAGAGCTATGTCAGATATGGCTTTGTAAATCAAGCAGAGATTGCATCTAAGTAGGCGATATGAGACAGAGAATAGTTGGAGTTTTTTAAGTCTGTCCATATAGGACAAGAGTTTAAGTCCTAGGATCCTCTTTGTGAGGTACTTTTGTGGCCTCTCCAGTTGTTGCAGGTGTCTAGTGAGGTACATGCCAAATGGGGCATTGTACTCAATGATTGGAATAATGAGGGAAGAGTAGAGGGAGACAATGATCTCTTTCTTCCTGGATGCAAAACCCTTAGTAATGAGATGTGCCACATATAAGGACATTCTGACATCAGTGGCAATGTGGTGATCAAAAGAGAGGTTGCTGTCAACCTGTGTTCCTAGATCTCTTATAATGCCTTCTGTGTTCAGTGGACTACCATCGATGTGGTAATTCAAGGGAACCATGTTTTTCCCAAGGGAGAAGATGACACATTTTTTGGCATTAAGCTTAAGGCCATGGTTCTGACACCAGTTGTTGGTCTCATTGAGGCTTTTCTGTAGTATGTCAACATCACCTGGGGAGTTAATAATAGTTCACAACTTGCAATCATCTGCATACTTTGTTAGCCAGAGTCCCTTTGTGTTGGCCTGGACTTCAGAGAAGTAGATACCAAACAGGAGAGGACCCAGGACTGAACCCTGTGGGACTCCACTTGTGACTGGTCAATAGTCTGATCTGGAGTCAGCTACTTTCACACTCTGGGTTCCATCTGTGAGCCATTTTGCAACCCACCTAGTAATATAGGGGTTGATGCCTAGCTTAGTGAGTTTTTCTATGATTCCTGAGTGTGGAATGGTATCAAAGGCCTTGGCCAGATCAAGGTAGACTGTATGAACCACCTTGCCTTCATGCACAGCTCTGGTGATTGACTCAAAGAAGTCGACCAAGTTGAGCAGGCATGATCTACCCTTCACAAAACCCAAATGTGTAGTACCCAGAGTTTGGAGATTCCCTATATCCTTGTTTATTAGGTCCATGGTGATGCGTTCCATAGCTTTGCATATCAGACTCATCAGGCTAATGAGGCGATAGTTTCCGGGGTCTGTAGTCGCTCCTCCCTTGTGTAGAGGGATGACTGTAGCAGTGCATCATTTGGTAGGGACAAAGCCTGAGGTGAGGTGCCAGTTCACTCTGTAGTTCATGTAGAACACAGCCAGGGATATTGTCAGGTCCCATAGAAGCTGTATTATTGGCCTTGGACAGTGCTGTTTTAACCTATGCACCAGTAATAGTGGGTGCCTGGCAATCTACTGGTATTGTGATTGGTTCTTTGGGGGGGAGGGGTAAAGATGACACTGAATCTGTCTGCCAGTATATTGGCAATATCTGTTGGCTTTGTATAGGAGGTACCATTGTGCAATAGCTCAGAGCAAATCTGGGTATTGCCATGGAGATTCTTTACATAACTATAGAAAGCCTTGTGGTTGTCTTTACTATCTGCTACAATTCTGTTTTCATAGCTAGCTTTAGAGGATTTGATGAGGGATCTCAACCTTTTGTTGAGGCTGATAAGGGAGTTTTTCCAGTCTTGGGATTTCACCGTATTCTGCATCAGTTTCCTTCTTCTGTTGTAGAGTTTGTTTATGGCAGGGTCCACCAGATTGGCTTCCTTCTTTTTGAGGAGAGCATCTTGGTTCTACTGGGTATGGTGAGATCCATGCATTTCTGTATGTATTTGTACAGTGCATTGGTGTATGATTCGGCGGTTATGCAACTATTCTCCATTTGCATGGGTGCAGTGAAGTTAGCCACCTCTGTTTTTAGGAGCCCAAATTTAGCTTTGGAGAAGTTTTTCATGGTGGTTACCTTTGTGGGGGGATAGTGGGTGGAAGGTATGTGGATTTCCAAGGTGATTAGTTTGTAGTCAGATCTAACGAGGGAGGAGTTGACTATTGGTGTAGAGCAATGGTCACCCATGTTAGTAATATCCAGGTCAAGGATGATGCTACCTCTATTGGGGTTAAGAATGAGCTAGTCCAGGGCACTGGAATTAATTAATTCCAGAAAGTGTTGGGCAAGTGTATTTGTACATGAGTAGTTTTCCCAGTTAATGGAGGGGTAGTTGAAGTCACCCAGTATGAGAGTGTTAGGTTGGACCATAATATTCTCCAGGGTGCTAAGGAACGTGGAGTGTGAGTCTTGGGACATGGTTGGGGACCTATAGCAGGCTACAACCTGAATCACTGTCTTACCCAATGTTAGCAGCACCTGAAGCATCTCAGATGTGTTATGTTGGGCTACCAGTCTGGAGGTGTGCACATCCTTTATGAATATGGAAAAATCACCACCTTTGGAGCTTTGGTCCAAGTTCTGGGGCCAAAAGGTGTGGAATGAGTTATAGCCTGGTAGTGCAGGGGTGCTTTCTGCTGTCTTGATCCAGGTCTCTGTTACACCACAAATGTCGATGTTCTCCATTTTAAGGAATGCTTTGAGCGAGTGCATTTTGAGATTTAGACTTCTAGCGTTGAGCAGCATGACCCTCAGATTGCATTTGTTTGTAGCTGTTATGATGGTAATTTGGTCTTTGGGACACTGCCTAAAAAAGGCACTATAAGGGTGGCAAACCCTTGAGCAGTATCCGGAAGCCCAGGGGTGACAGATGCAGGCCATCTCTGGCAAAGCATCGAGGTCTGCCAATCATGATATCCCAGGTTCGTCTAAATCATATGAGAGAATCGCACAAATTGCGAATGCTCATAATGTCAAACGGACCAGACCTCAAAGGGCTTTTTCTGAGATCGCAGTACAGTGAAGAATGAGATATTTGCCCTTTTCTCACTGTAGTGCGATCTCGGAGTTGGAATATATATTTAGCGTGGGGGGTATAGCCCCCCACAACAGGAAGTTCAAGATCCAGTACGTTCGATATTATGAGCATTTGCAATTTGTTCAATTTGCTCATATGATATAGACCCTATCCCAGGCAGACAGATACTGGATCCCCTTATAATGACACCAGAAACTTAGCCAATTGTTGAAATCAATCATTTTCTGCTTGTACTGTGGTATCTTTCTGAGTGATGTTAGGATGCTGCTCAGGGCTAGGGTCTTACCCTCCTTGGCTACATAATCTGATTGTTCCTCCATGTCTCTTTTCATGTAGTCCAGGGAGGTACATCTTAGGTTATTAACACCCACATGTACAATGACAGAGTCATATTTGCACCTGATGTTGAGGGACCTGAGTGTGTGCGTTATGTGGCAGATCCTGGTGCCTGACAGGCAACTGGCTGTTACTTTCTCCTTATTCAACCTAGTGAGTGGACATCAGTGTGCCTCACTATCGAGTCACCTACGACTATTGTCTTGGGCATGCTGCTTTGCCTTAGGGGCTTTGGTTGAGTGGCACACTGTTTAGGAGAGTTATATGTCTCGTGATTAGTGTTGTGTCATGGTGGTCGAGTGCATTTCTGCCTTGGAGGTCTCTGCTGTATAGGTAGATTTTTATTGAGAGCCTTAGCAAAGGTGGGTGTGTGGTTTGTGTTTTTTATGTGAAGACAGTACTGGTGTGTGTTCTGGAGGGCTATGTGTTCCATGTGGTGTGGTGCAAGTGTTGACTTTCTTCTGTTGACCGGCTGTTCTGGTCTTGGCTGGAGAGTGTGTGGCTTCCAGTTTGGATATATAAGTGCATGTCTCGCAAGTCTGAGTGTTGGGATGTAAGAGGAGAGAGTTGTCAGTGTACATGAGGCAGTTGCTACATTGTCTCAGGATGCCCACGTTCACCAGGTTAATAGGAGAAAGCACAGGGAACTGTCCTTTAGACATGGCTGGAGGGCTGGACATTAACAGTAAGTACTGGAGCTCTTTCCTTATAGAATGTTTAGTGTTGGTAGCACTTTTCTGCTACAATAATTTCTACAAGAAGTCCGGTAGAGTGCTTAACTAATAAGCTATTAAAAGTTCAGAAGAGGAGCAAACTAGCAGATCTAAGGGAAAACTGAAGAGCAGGCTTTGGCACCTCTCAGAAGCCTACAAACAGTCCTGGATACAGCAAATATCTATCTGGACTAGACTAGTTTCAGGAAAGGCGGGAAAAGGCAAACACGGGCTTGTAAACCAGAAAGTTGAAAGATGTGGAAAAACTGCCTAAATGGTCAATAAACTACAATTTCTGGGCCAGAAACCACTTCTCTTGTGGTAGATAGGCTACCTAGTGCTTACCACTCCCACTGACAAGCTAGAAGGATTCCCTCCAACACAGAAAGGCTTGGGGGGCTCAGAAGCTTACAAACAGTCCTAGGTACAACAAATCTGTTTCTGGAGTAGACTACTTACAGGAAAGGAAAAGAAACAAGCTTAGAATTTTTTTCCAGAAAGCAGCTAAAAGAGCACTATAACAATTCAAGTGCAGTGCAAGCTAGCATACTTGAATGTGTAGCAGTATTAAAGCAAATACCCTTTAAATGAATGCAATTTATTCAAAATGTATTCTGAACTAAATTCAATCGTTGCTTTATTCAACTCTAAACAGTTAAAAAGTGCCAAAAATATATATTTATCAACTGATTAGTACACTCAGTCAGAACACAATGAGATTTTGTTTGTTAGTAAAGTGCAAAGGGAGGAAGGAAGAGCAGATGATAATTCAGGGTTAAGAACTTAAGTGGGTTAACCTTCTCAAAACTTCTCTCTGTATTAGGTAGAATGAACATTAGACTGGGAGGAGAGTCCCAGATCAAATTTATAGTAGAGGTGGGCAACTGCAAAACCGCCAACTATAACAACACCACAAGGAATAAAGTGGGAGGGAGGAAGAAAACCAGTTTTAGAACAGATCAGAAAAGGCAATGTCAGCATATACATATATATATATATATATATATATATATATATATATATATATATATATATACATATGCATATAGGTAGGTATATAAATAGAAAGGTATGCTATAAAACATAAAGTGCATAGCATGGTGGTTTTCTCTTGGAAAAAGTATAACATTGTGTTTTATTTTCTTTTTCTGTGATTGATACACTAGCAGTACTGTTATCACAGTCTGAAATGCATTAAGTGGTGTGATTATCCCATTAAAGGGAATACACGTGGTCTAAAATGGCTTCTCAATTGCAGTCAAAGGGGATTTAAAGGAGTAGGTAAATAACAACAAATAAAAAAGCCAAAGAAAAGCGATGGAAAGGTTCTGGAGTTGTCTGGAAGAGTTACAGAGAAATAGAATTGAAAAAAAGAGAGAGAGACAGTGTGTGTGTGTGTGTGTGTGTGTGTGTGTGTGTGTGTGTGCACACACACACACACACACACACACACACACACACACACACATATATATATATATATATATATATATATAGAGAGAGAGAGAGAGAGAGAGCGCAAAACAGAAAGACATTTAAAAGACAGGATAAAAGAACACCTATAACACATAATTAAGCCTGCTATCTCAAACACCTTAGCTAAGCATGTAAAGGAGATTGACAATAGTCATAGCTTTAAGTTTATGGTTATTCATAGGATTATACCGAGTATACATGGGGGGGGGGATTAGGAACCTTACAGAACAACTAGAGGCCAAGTGGATTATTAGGTTATGAGGGGATTTGGGGCATGGCCTGAATGATAAAGTTCCAATCCAACCTATGCTAAAAGCGAGACCTTTAGTTAAATGATACTATAAGTGCATTGTGTATAATTGAGTTTATGTAAATGTTTCTAATGGTCTTCATTTTATTAGTGACTGTCCTCATTGTGTACAGCAGTTAAATAAAAAAAATATATACACATTGATGTTCAGAAGGCTATTATATGTTTGTGTCACTTTTAATATACGAATCATGTGACCATTAATGGTAATGGTGTTCAGTATTTAAGGGGATTCATTTGACTGTGTTTTTTACATCTGACAAAACAGGTATACTGTGAAAGTGCTCATACTGAATTATATTTTATGGAAATAAACTCAAAATATTCTGGAGTCTTTGGCCATTTTTGAGTCCACTTCTCGTTTGGGATATCTATCTATCTATCTATATATATATATATATATATATATATATATATATATATATATATATATATATATATATATATATATATACTTAAATGTATACATACAAGTTTACACATGTCATGGCCTTTATAGTTTGTGATTCTTTAAAACATATCTACTTATATGTTTCAGTTACATTTTTAAATTGACACTGATCATTAATTTTATGGATAACTAATTCCAGTTATTGACTACATGTTTATTTTTCTTAAATGTTCTTAATAACCTAATATTCTCATTGTTACTTTTTTAGACCTTGACACACCTGAAGTATATATCATTATTCCCCTTAAACAGCGCCGTGTTATCATTTCAAGACTCGTTATTGTGTGCCCTGAAATTATAAGAAACATATCTAAAAATATGGAGTAGCCAATGTCAAATATCACTGTTCTTCTTTAAAATTGTTTTTTTCCAGTTGAAGAGCCCCCCTGCACCCCATGTGCAGGAGGTAAGACCCCATGCCAGTTAACTTATACAAACAAACTCTGTGGTTACCATATTTCAGAGAAAATGGAAAATTCTGAGAAATGGCAGTCTCAGACTGTTGTATACGTAAGTCTGCATTTTCTGTCATTCAGTCTCACTGTTCTGGGGCTTGCAGTAATGTGTTTTGGAATATCAAATGGTTATCCCTTTAAACATCAAGCTTAGGATCACCGTATGAACATGACAGAGAATACTTCCAGTCTCAACATTCTATGTATGGCATCATCTCCAATTCATCAATCAACTTTGTATATTTTTTCTGTATTCACTCTAATCTATGCATTTTTTTTTATTTTGTGGGGGTTCTAAACAGTTACTATATTCAAGTTTTGGCTGTATTAAACTATATAAATTACTTTTGATTGTATCGCTTCTTCCTGACAATGTGTATTAAGACTTATCCATTTACCTTACTATATTCTCTCACTGCATAGTTAATATGATTACTAAAACTTAATCATCAACTCCTTTTCAAAGGCAGAGCTGTAGCTAGAAAATCTGGTGTTGTGGTCAACAAGGCAAATCCCCAGACCAAGGCAAATCCCCAGAACAGTGCCCTTTTTTGACTTAAACCTGGGAAGTCTTTTTTTTTTTTTCTGAATTTGAAGGAAGACTTTAAGAGCCCCCACCCCTCCCCCAAAAATCAACTGTGTAAAGTTCTCTTTTTTAATATAGCCTCTCCTAACCGCTTGCACAGAGGGACAAGGTTTTAAAAGAAAAGCACTTTTTCAGGCTTTATAACTTTTTTGTTAGTACTTGCAGTTTTCTGATGTCTGGATGAGATTTAAATATATTTGATCTACTTGAAAATGTTTAGTACTTTATGTGCTAAGATTCTCCTTCCTATCTTACTCTGATGGATTCCATCCCTTTGTGACGTATGTGGGCTTCAGAGTAAACTTGGATATAAAATGAAATTCAACCCTCTGAGATGGTCAGTTGATCACCCACCATTCTGAAAATCCTCTGTGAAAATATTCTCTTGCACCTGACCATGATATCATTGCTAGCAAATTTCCCCAGCAGCTACCACAGTGCTTCTGTTTGTAAAATCACATGATCCTATGTAGATATAATTCTCCATACTAGTTATTTATTATCCTTAATTTTTCCAAGAAATGAGTGATGTCACTTATCTTTGCTCCTGGTACACCCATTATTGCTCTTGTTTTCAATTTCAACATGTTAAGTATTATCATCTTAATAAATGGGCAACTACAACAAAGATTGTTTTTCTCAATTATTTCATATTATCGGCTGAAGTTTTATTCACTGTATTTAATAAGATGTTTGACAAAGTTGTAATAGAGTCATTTCTGGTATTTTGTAGTTGTTGCTTCATACCTTCTCTGTGCACAATCCTTTTCAAAGCATCAGTCTTTAACATCTTGCCCTCCCTTTGCTGTCTCCTGTCTAAGGAATCTGAATGTTGATGCTTCAGAGGCTATGGCTAATGGCAAGAAAAATCTGCCTGCTTAACAATGTTTAACAATATTTAAATGTTACCACCTTCTTAGCGCTTTCGTCCAATTTAATAAAATATGAACTTCATCAGAAACACCCATACTAATTACATAATTTAAATAGCTAACAACCATATCACGTTACTAACTTGACCAATAAAAATGTATATACACACTCCATACTTTTGTCATAGTTTACAAGACACTTTAAAATAACATATACAATGAAAATTATTACTTTATAACATTTGTACTTGTAAAAAACATTTTATGTTTATCATATCATTTAATCCAGGAAGCTGGTCTGCATTTAACAAAATTTGCCATAAAGTTTCCTTACATTCTAAAATGACTTTAAAATCTCCACTGAAAATGTCATTATTAACTCTTTCTAGTATGTAAAAGGAAAACTTTTTGAAACTAGGACATGTTACAGAATGTTTTGCCAATGCATTAGACATATCATTTTTACGTATAGCCAAAATGTGCTCATATATACGTTTGTTCAATGCTCTAATGGTCTTCCCTATATAAAAATGTTCACATTAATTACACATAGCTGAATAAACCACATTAGTTGTCTTACATGTGTAATGTCCCTTGCCTGAAACAACTTTGTTCATGTGTTTAAATATTACTATTGAAGTCCCAGTAATATATCTACATTGTTTGCATGTCCCACAAGGAAAAGTGCTGACATTGAAACTAGTTTCTCCCTCTTTGTTCCTACACAATGCACCCCTCTCCAAAATAGTCTTGATGTTGACAACCCTTTTGTAGGTAAAAATGAAAGCTGACAAGGGTGGCACTATTGTAGTAATGAGGTCTACAAATTATAGTGCAGCACTAAAAACCCTTTTGAATGATGACACTTGTTATAAGAGAGTCACAGCAGACTACATCACACAGAGTTTTCAAAGGCTAGATACCTGTTTGTTTGATTTGTTCAGTCAGGGGAACTTAGATTATTCTGTCTATAACTTTTTATTTGTTGAACATCCTAAACTGGCGACACTATTTGGTATTCCCAGGTACATAAAAATAGGGAAGACTCTCCCTTTAGACCTATAGTGTCTGCCAGTTTTTCAAAGACTGAATCTATTTCTATATGGCTGGACAAACTTTTGAATCCCATTGTGCAAAACTCAAAGTTTTATTTGAGAGATTCATGGCATCTGTTAGAATCATTGAGTCAACTAGACAAAGTTGAGATGCCTGTTAAATTTGTATCATTAGATGTTGTGTCTCTTTACACGTGTATAGACCAAACCACTGGTATAAAATATTTAAGAGACTATTTGAGTCAATATACTGACTTTGATAACAATCTTGTCAGTACAATTTGTACCTTGATGGAAGTTGTATTGGAGAACAATTTCTTTAGGTATGAAAACACACTTTTTCAGCAAATATCAGGCATTGCGATGGGTTCTCTGGTAGCACCATGTTTTGCCAATTTAGTGATGGCAATGTGGGAGATCAGTTTCTTTTTTACCCACCCTTTAGCTGAAAACATCTTATTTTATAGGCGTTACTAGACAACCTGATTTTTTTATGGAAAGGGGATTTAGAAACCTTTTTGACCTTTGTACAATATTTGAATTGTTCCACTGATTTTTTGAAATTCACCATGGGAAGTTTTGGTGACAGTACTGACTTTTGGATTTACATTTGGCTTTCAATTATGATAATTCAAATTTTGAAAGCAGTATTCACAGGAAGTCCACATTTGTCAACCAATATTTACACCACGATAGTTTACATCCAAAATTTATGAAACGTGGAGTTGTAAAATGACAATTCATTAGACTTAGTCATTTAACTAGTAATGATGAGATTTTCCAGTGCAAAATATACAAACTTAGTGGGGTTTTTTTGTACAAAGGGGGTATGATTGAACTTGGTTAAATGGTATCATTAATGAGGTCATTGGTCTTAGATCACACAAAGCCTGTCCGATTTTAATGCAAGCAGATGACCAGGTTCATTGTAGACTAGAAATAGTCACAAAAGTAAATGATTATTCTTTGGCATTTCGAATTCTGATCACTAATGAGATGGTATACATCAAAAGCATAATTTTGGACAATTGGAAAGTAGTGTTGGGTAACTCAGAGTTGAGTAGAATTATTGGTGATTTGCTCATTTTTATCTACAAAAGGGTTGTCAACATCAAGACTATTTTGAAGAGGGGTGCATTGTGTAGGAACAAAGGGGGAGAAACTAGTTTCAATGTCGGCACTTTTCCTTGTGGGTCATGCAAACAATGTAGATATATTACTGGGACTTCAACAGTAATATTTAAACACATGAACAAAGTTGTTTCAGGCAAGGGACATTACACATGTAAGACAACTAATGTGGTTTATTCAGCTATGTGTAATTCATATGAACATTTTTATATAGGGAAGACCATTAGAGCATTGAACAAACGTATATATGAGCACATTTTGGCTATACATAAAAATGATATGTCTAATGCATTGGCAAAACATTCTGTAACATGTCCTAGTTTCAAAAAGTTTTCCTTTTACATACTAGAAAGAGTTAATAATGACATTTTCAGTGGAGATTTTAAAGTCATTTTAGAATGTTAGGAAACTATATGGCAAATTTTGTTAAATGCAGACCAGCTTCCTGGATTAAATGATATGATAAACATAAAATGCTTTTTACAAGCACAATGGTTATAAAGTAATAATTTTCATTGTATATGTTATTTTAAAGTGTCTTGTAAACTATGGCAAAAATATGGAGTGTGTGTATACATTTTTGTTGGTCAATTTAGTAACATGTGATATGGTTGTTAGCTATTTAAATGATGTAATTAGTATGAGTGTTGTTTCTGATGAAGTTCATATTTTATTAAATTGGACGAAAGCGCTAAGAAGGTTGTGGCATCTGTTTTCTCCTATCTACTGACAGTTGATTTATTTGGTTTCTTCGTTGTGTGTGTGTGAAATATTTAAATGTTGCAAATACATATTGTAAATACTGTAAATATTTATTGTAAAT
This sequence comes from Protopterus annectens, assembly GCF_019279795.1. NCBI lineage: Eukaryota > Metazoa > Chordata > Ceratodontiformes > Protopteridae > Protopterus > Protopterus annectens. The sequence goes on from NC_056733.1 coordinate 436,505,655, forward strand.
AAGCTACTTGTATAATGTGATAAAGGAGATAACATCATGTTATATATTATATATGTACCATTGTTCAATGGCATGCAATTGTACTGTCTGCTTGTAACATGTTGTTCTGTACTGCTCCTATGAGCCCGAGCTGTGGCTGAAAAGACCACCTGAGAAGTTAGCAATGCGGATGTTTTGATATTAAGCCCTAATTCCATCCCTGGTGGTATTTGCATCACTGAAGGAGGTACCAATGCCTCTCTATCTATGCATGCACACCAACCTGCATGCAAAGAAAAGGGCAAACATCACTAGCTCTGGTAACCCACAGCAAACTTCTACCCTGATACTGATATCTGCTTTCCATGCCCTGGGCCTCAACCAATAACATTGCTGTAGCAGAAGAGCTGGTTGAGTTAAAGCCATTTATTTCACAATCACAGCCATATCTTCCATAAGAATGAAGTCAGAAGCTTCCTCCAATAACTTAGTATTCAAACAAGTTATTCTTCTAAAACTGAATGACAACCTAGCAAAATTCACATTCCCTTCCAACCCAAAGACCTCTTGTGAAATTCTGTACCACCAAATTTTAGCTTTAGTTCCCCTCCAAAATAAATATAACATCAAATTCAAAAATACATTTTTATGTTGTTGTCCTGGAAGACATATATATATATATATATATATATATATATATATATATATATATATATATATATATATATATATATATATATATATATATATATATATATATATATATATATATATATATATATATATATATATATATATATATATATATATATATATATATAGATAGGCTCTGCAATAAAAGAAAAATATCTCATTGCATGTGACGTGAAAATAAATATATTCCTCCTAATGCCAAAATCACTCTTACCAAACTTAAAATGTAACCATGGTCCCTGATGAAATCTACCAAAACTACATATGAGGTAAAAATAGCCACCCAGACATAATAAAATCACAAAGTCTTCTTTAACTATGTCAGAAATGGCAGAAATAATGCTCAAAACTATATAAAGATAGTAGTAAATGATATCATATACTCCAAACCTGAGGACATAGCCAATCTGCGAGCAGATAACTTAAGCTCAAAATCTATACCCATTCCCTGCACTCTCAGATAACATACCAGCCTCCATGCACCCCTTAAATCTCCCAGAAACAATTCCTCAAGCCAAGATCATTGCTTCTATATGGCCTGATAACATGCGTGGATGCCTAATAATCAGCCTGAAACAGGTCCTGTCAGACCTCCTACAGAGACTCTTCAATATCAGCTCCCAACCAAAGTTTGTATTGGACAGGTAGAGGACTCCAAAAGATATTTCCCTACATAAAGTTGAGGTGTCAACTGATCCATTCAGTGATAGACCTATAAGCCTGACTAGCCTCATCTGCAAGGCTATGGAAAGGATCATTATGAAAAAAACAAGGACACAGGCAACCTACAAACTAATTACTTGAGTCAGTTCAGTTGTGTAAAGGGCAGATTCTGCCAACTTAATCTGAATGACTTCTTCAAAAAGGTTACCAAAGCTTTTGATGATGGTAAATCCATGAACACTGCATATCTAGACCTCACCAAGGTATTCAGCACCATACCCCATTCAGACATAGTTGACAACCTCATTCAGCTAAATATAAATCTTTATGTAACTCATTGCAGTTGGCTCACAAATGGAACCCAGGATCTTCATCCTCTAAAAGACCTGTCACTGGTGGTATACATCAGGGTTCAGTCTTATGGCTCCTCCTCTTTAGCATCTACATATCAGAGGTCAAAGCTATTGTAGAGGGCTTAAGGATGAACACATTTCCAGATTACTTTAAACTTGGTGCCATCATAAACTTTCTAGAAGAAACCAGGATCCTTCAAGAAGGCATTTCCCAAACAAATAACTGGAGTCAAAGCCATAGCTTAAATCTAAATAGTAAAAAATTATGTAATTGTATCCTTCAGAAAACATAATATTTCCTGCAAATATAACATCAGCATCTCACCCCTGAAAACTGATGCAGTAGCAATGGACTTGGGAGCCCATATAGGCAATGAGCTGTCATTCAATCAACATGTATTTACTATAGTAAATAATTCCTTTTTTTATTGCACAGTTTATTAATAAAGCTATGGCATCCAGGTCCTGGGAAATGACCTTTCCATTATATTCTACACTCATTGGGCCAATCATGGAGTATAATGCCCCTTTGGTATGTACATATCCATGCATCTGACACAAATCAGGAGGCCACATTGATTTCTCACTAACAAAATTTAGGCCATAAATCACAAAAGCTAGACTGATCATCTTAAAGCCTCGGCCTTCTTCTTGGTATCTTACAGGTTACAAAGGGGCAACCTCTGCCTTGTTCTACTCACCCTATTCTTCAGTTCTATAACATATCTACAAGTCTAACAGTGTTAGAAACAAACACTCAAGAGATCTCAATTTCTTCTCCAAACTAAACAGGAAATGTTAGTGGGATAACTATGTCTCACAGAGAATACAACTTCTCTGGAATCATCTTTCTCTCCATGTAAAGCAAAGTATATGTCTCTTACTCTCTTCAAGACTGATATGGATATGTGGATGGAACACTCAGACTCACCCATGAATTGGCACCCTTGTCCCTTATTGACAAGGGTAACGTAAATGTCTGCCTGCCCCTGTATTATTCATACTCATAATGCAAGGGGCTTTGGGTTAACCCTACTAAAAATACCAGGGCTAGAAACTTATTTGAAATGCATGGAGATAAGTCTCTTGTCCTGAGTGGAATTCTCCCCTAACTCTAGAAAGTTGCCCAGATATAAAGTTTGATACTTTACTTTAATGGTTAGCTAAGAAGTTGGTGACATCTTAGGGAGACTCATCTTATGCCAGTTTGAAATAAGGTGATCAGCAACCCAACTTACTTTGCCAAGGATTCCCTACATCTTTCATTCCATGGATTCTGGCTTATGTACCTGCTGCCTCCATAGTGGCATTTCTTTGTCAGAGTCCACCTTCTTGACTTTCAAGCATAACAAAATGGCATGTCATGCATTTTAATCTCGACCACATCAGACTGGTTCTGTTCAGTGTCAGGAAATCCAAACAAATGCTGATTCAGGCAGATCCATGGTAAAACTACAATTTATTGAACTGATGAAGTTCATAAGAAGTGAACCAAAGCACTAATCTTTTTTTATTTTGTGTTAAGTTCAATAAATTGTAGTTTTACCATGGATCCTCCTCAGCCAGCTTTTGTTTGGACTTTGTTTGTACATGGTCTTTGTTTTTCGTTCAGTGTCAGAAAATGAAACAATAATCTACAAAATCTTAAAGCTCTCCTGCAGCTTGAACACATCCATATCTGTATTGCAATTTAAACTTGGTTTCAGAATAAAAACAACACTTTTTCTTCACTTTTAGTGCCTATCATGTATTCAGACCTGCTATAAACTACGTGGGGTATAAATATAATAAAAAGAGTAAGGGTTGCTTTACTTATTTACATCTTTCATTAATTACGTCTTTTTGCATTATTTACACACTCATATTCATGACATAAATATTGTCATTTCTTTCCATTTTCTTAAATCTTAACATATAATTTCAACAGAAAAAAGAAAGAATGATTTCTATTTTCATCATTTCAGGAAAAAGAAAACACAGAAACTGTTTTTTTTTCTAAACCAATGTCACCTATTTTTACATTCCTTATTTACCTGCTATCCTTTCTTCCACAACCATCAATTCATTTAATCTAACATATCTTTAACATCTTGATTTTTATTATATACTAATCCATCATATTTTCTTTTCCATATATCCAGATTGCTACAACAATTTTCTGTCACAGGTTGCAGAGGTAAGTACCAGTTTAGCTGCCCTTGCGGGCCATTTTAAGCCTTGCCAATTTCCCTTCAAAGGTGAGAATCAGACTCTGCACCTTGTGTTTGTGAGGCAAACACCTTAACTATTATGCCAATTTCAAGTGCCATTTTCAATTTCAAGAGTAGGAGAAGTTCCCCAATGTCCTGGCAGAATTTTCATTAATTAGTATGAATGCCACCTTCAGCTTCCCCTGAAAAGAGGAAACTGCCCCAGTGGACCTAACCCAGACAACTGCCCCAGTGGGACTAACATAGTCAACTTGCTCTTACTGTACTACAAAAACTAAAAATACATCCTGTACTGGCCCTAACAATGTCCCAGGTTGATATATCAAAAGAACCAAACATACTCTCTTTGAACTCCTCCAACCCCGCCCCCCCCAAACTGATTAATAGAAGCTTTGTCACATAAACTGCTCCTAAGGTAAAGAAAATGGTTATCATAATGCCACTCCAAAAAAAGGTGACCCTCACCTCATATCCCTTGATTTTAACCCATCAGTATTACAAGCCTAATCTGTAAAGACATAAAACATATCCTATCCAATTTCATAAGCTCCAGTATAAACATACTTATTGTTCTAAACCTGAAAAAATACAGTTTACTACAAGTGACATCATAGCTACGTTATTTAGTAAACATCTTTGAGAACGTCACTAAAGCTGTAGGTAGCAGTCATGCAGTTCAAACAACATTCTCCAGCCTGGCCAAAGCTTTTGATGCTATTCTCCATGATGGGATTCTAAATACACTAAAGGCCCAAATTTATAGCCTTATATTGTTAAGCTCAGTAGCAAACTGATAGTCATATGGAACCCAAATAATTAAGGTAGCAGGTTCCAGCAATAAAAGCAGAATGATGACTATTCACATTCTTCTGGACTGATGCTGGGACAAGTTCTGTTAAGTATCTACTTCTTGTACCTCCAAACCACTGGCAAGGTCATACAACTAAGTGAATTTTACAATGATTGTGAACTGGGTGTTGTTCACTTAGTGTCAAATACAGCATTACTACAACAAGGGCTAAGTCATAGAAATTAATGGTGTATTTTAAATTATCTTAAACTAAATGTAAATACATGTAGCACTGTCAAAGCTTACAGTTTAGATGGCATCACAACCCAGACTGACACAGTAGACAAAGACTGAGGCAAATTCATAAACAACTCTGTACCCTTTAACCATCTCATAGTGGCAGTAGTTAGGAAATATGTCTATCTAGACAAGTCAGTAGCTAAAGGCATTTCATTTAGGTCAAGCAAAATTATCATTCCTCAATACTCTACTCTGATCACATGGATTATAAAATATAATGTCTCAGTTAATATGTATCTAGCACCTAGCCAAACACATCATGCAGCAAAACAGACCAATGAAGCTACTATGTATATAAAACAAAATAAAAAGTATGAGACAGACATGAAGAGTTATTCCTCTACATCACCTCTTCAGGACTCTTGCAAGATGATTTATGTCTAGCATTCTGCATTGTTAAAAATCCAACCCTCCTTGCTCAACTTCACCCCCAGAAAACAGAAGGCCATCCCATCTCTGGATCAGTCTTATATTACATATAAAAATACAGTGATACTCTAGCTTCTTTTAACACAAACCTTGTAGACTGGATGAGCAGCCATAAATTATTCTTGGTCATGACTTGTTTTGACCTCTCGGAGGCAGAAGGTGTAATTAGAGTTTAGGTACTAGCAAGGTGATTATAGTCAATGGATTAATAATGCCTAGTAAAGATTTATAAATCCATGAATTAAAAAGATAATTAACAGTCACATTATACTTGCAGATTAAATGGAGGATGTCTGTCTGATATTAACTAAAGTTATCTGGATCCCAATGATGTCAGATTCAGAGAGGAAAGGGAAAACTACTGCCTGATATTAACTAGAGCTAATTGGTTTCCAGTGACAGTACACTTGAGACATTAAAAATGTTAAAGGACTACCAGTGGCATCAGACTAAGAGAAGAAAGGCAGCATGACTACCAAATTGATGACTGCCAGTGATATCTCATTTACAGAAAAAAAATGGAGCAACACTGCTTAACATTAAATAAAAAGTAGCTGTCTTCCTGTGACATCAGTCTTACAGCAAGAACTACTGTCTAACATTAATTAAAGTAATTATGTAGGCAACTGTGAAGAATCCACTGATATGGTTATTTGTCTACATGATACTAACAGAATATGTTGAAATTGGCTTAAACTAAATGTAATTAAATGTAGCACTGTCAAAGCTTACAGTGTAGATGGCATGAGAACCCAGACTGACACAGCAGACAAAGACTGAGGCAAGTTCATAGACAACTCTCAACCCTTTACCATCTTATGTAGTAGTTCCCAGTGATGTTGCGTTTACAGAAGAAAAAGAGCACCTTGACTCCCAGTGCTATCAGACTCAAATAGGAAAGGGAGTGCCACAGCCAAGCATTAACTAAAGATGACTGACTACCAGTGACATCACATTAACACAGAGAAGGGTGAAACACTTACTGAGATTAATTAAAGATAAATGGTTCCCAAAGACAATGCATTACAGAAGACAGGAAGTAGCACTGCTTGATAGTAATTAAAGCTGTCTGCCAGTTACAGTTGGAGCTACCTGTCTACTCTGTTCCTTAACATTTAAAATGCTGTCCTTTGACATTTGTCCACTGATCACCATTAAACCTAGTATCAGGCATCCCTTTATGTCCCAAAACCAGCCATTTGTGTAGCTACCACCCTTGTGAGGCCTATCTTTAACCTATTCATTGCTGAGAGACAGTGCCTTTTCAACAATCTCTTATGCCAGTTTGGATATATTACCCCAGTAGATAAGATGCCAACAAGACAGAAACTGCAAGAACACTTTCAGAATTATCTTTTGTGCAGCTGCTTTGAAGATAAAAGTAACAAAAAATAACTCCTTCAATACCGGCACAAGATAATAATTCTTTCTAGTCATATTCTTTCCTACAGATAATTATTGGGACTTGAAGTCTACTTTATTTTAAACATACCTAATAAAATCACAGGATATAAGGATTTACTGTAAACATCTTAAATTGTTCACTTACCATTCAGAGTTTGTTTTGAAGATGTTATTTATTACTGCCTAAATATTTGCGTGTCAGAGTGCAGTATTTATGTATAGAAACCATGCAATGCTGACTATTCATCTGTTTGCAAGTTTTGCCACCAGCTTGTATTATTGCTGAATGGGTTCTTGGACCATTCCACCTCTGCAGTTATCAAACAAATTTGTAAATAAAAATAAATAATTTACTTTAAAAAACCCATTACTGTCTAACACATAAATCACTTTAAAATACATTACTCTTCTATGCGCAAAATTTTCACATCCTTTCAATTTACATTTTATAGCTATTGTGTATGTCTGTGTGTCTTTCTGTGTACACATTCATGTGTGTGTGTGTGTGTGTGTGTGTGTGTGTGTGTGTGTGTGTGTGTGTGTGTGTGTGTGTGTGTGTGTGTGTGTGTGTGTGTGTGTGTGTGTGTGTGTGTGTGTGTGTGTGTGTGTGTGTGTGTGTGTGTGTGTGTGTGTGTGTGTGTGTGTGTGTGTGTGTGTGTGCATGAACATATGTATCAGCATATTTTAGAGAATGAAGTGGACAGCAGGAATGAACAATAACTGCCACACTAGGGAGAGCAGTCAGAAAACCAGTGCAAGCTACGGAATACATTTGATATAATATATTCTGTAAGTATCACCTAGACAAATAACCATATCAGTGGATTCTTCACAGTTGCCTACAACATTAGCATTATTTTCTTACAAGGCCAATATATCAATGTAAGAGCAGAGCTGTGCATTCTTTTCAGAAACTGAAGCACAAGAATAAAATGGAATTGAATTGTCTGTTCATCCTGTCTCTTGTGTAATGCAGGAGTGGAGTGACTTGTCTGCATAATCTGAAAGCAAATGAAATAGGAATTGCTTGTAGTATAAAAATAAAAAATATGCAGATTGCAGATAACATAAACATCCTGAGAGACTGAGGACAGAAAGCAATAAAATGCAGCACAAAGGAAATATTAAAAAGTGGCAGACATTGCATCAGTGTGCACAAGAGGTAGTGGAAAAATAAGAAATTAAATACAATTTATAAATCTGGGTCAGTTTGTGAAGCCATTAAAAATCTCTCAGAAACTCATTTTGATTCACTGTACCAAATACAAATTGAATGTTGGAGCTCTTAATCTGCCATGTATCATCATGACTTCGTATGAAACCAGATTAGGTAATTCTCTCTGAAAAACATAAAATAAACTATTTAATATATAAAATCATTATATTGCCTCGAAATTTACTTCCTAAAACTCTCAAGGGACTGTAGTGTTTGAATATTTGTATACTCTTCTCCATTAGTTTCCAGCTGGTGTTATAAATCTTCTCATAAAAATGAAGAAAAAAAAATCACAATTCACATAATTTGTAACTATCAAGATATATTTTCCACATTGAAAAGAAAATCATACATGTTAAATGTCTGTTTCACATTTATTTAGGAATACTGCAAAATTCATATTTGATATGCTCTTCTTTTTCAATTTTTCTTTAATTTCTTTCCTTTTTATTCATAGTAGCAGTTACAATATGCCATAACAATACAGATTCAGAAAATAACCACTGTAACAATTTAAACTACCAGTGGCATATATTACAATAGGAAGGTACCCTCAAGCAGATCATAAAACTGAAATGCTAGTTGATATTTGGTCTATATGAACTCACATTTCAATGTTTTAGTGTTCTGCAATTCCCTTTCATTCTACTCATTCAAAAAAAAAGCACAATAATTTTTCATATAATTAAATAAAAGACTGCAAGAAAAAATGTTAAACTGATATGTTAGAACCATATGTATAATCTGATGAATGATAGCTGTTTGAACATTAAGAGCACAAACTATTTCTGGACTGACTTGTCAAGCCTGTTCAGTGCAGCACTTCAGCTGGTTACTGATGACCTGATGTTCAAAGCAGCTGTCATGAATATTTTTTTATTAACATTGATCAGTGCTGAATTTGGATGCATCTCCAGACAGAGCTAAAATGAAAGGACAATACTGAATAAAGAAATCCATGTTCTGAAGATAATTATTAATTCAAACCTCATACTCATCTGTCAGATTTAGAAACCTTAGCATGAATCCACTTGAGTAAAAAACAAATAAAGAAAAATGAAAGTAAATTGATAATATTTTCAAAAATCAAGTTAATTTAAAATAGGATAGTGTAAAAATTATCCCTATAGAATTTGGGAAAGCTAATTTAAGGGACACTTTCAGGTACTATGTTGCTCTATTGTATGTAATAAAGGTAAATCATAGAAAGGTACTTTGTTATAACATTGCTCCATATTTTCAGTCATGAATACAATACAGATAAAGTACAGATTATCAGGCTAACATTTTATTTCTAGGTAAAAAAAACAAATATCTCATTGGAAGATATCATGATTGGCACAGTTTCTTAGTGTTTCTCCATGAATTATCTGCCTCTTAAACTGTGCCCATAATATTCATAATTTCCCACCCTTAAATATGTTCCACCATGTTATTGCCTGGTAATGATAGTATCATTGTAGAGGAGAGGGAATTAAACATATGGTAGGATTCAATAAACTCTGTATAGGCTTTGTGTGAATCCTACATGGAGTTAACATGTTTGCAGGATGTTGGAGAGAAGATATTGGGAAGCCTGCATAAAATATATGTGTAGGGATGGGCAAGTATGAAAGCATTGACAATTTGGAACTGAAGTGGTAACTGCAGGATAGACACCTACGCTCCACTGACTTGATAGACACATGCACCTTCCAGTTGATTGCATTGAGAATAGACCCCCTACCTATCCAAGACTAGATAACTCAGTATTTTATGCAAGCATCACAGCACAAGTCTGACTTTTACAAGGCTGCAGGACAACTTATAGTGGATGACATCAGCAATGGATGGTGAAGAGAAGATGTTGGGAGGCCAACATGAAATGGATAGCCAGCCATGTCTAACTGTCAAGATATTAAAGTTCTGCATGTTATCAAATTGAAGAGTGTGCAATGTGTTGTATTTGGTGGTTGTGTTTCCAATGTGTAGGTATACTTTAAGAGACAGCTTTACAAACTATATGCAAATAGGTGTCCACATTACTACAAGTCTTGGAAAATCTGAATATGTATTGTCATTCTAAGATAGTGCATGGCATATAACACAATGTTTGTTATTTATTTGTATAGTATAGTTGAAATATTTCTGAGCAAGTATTGAGAGACCAAGGTTGAAGTTCATTGGAGGAGGTAACAGATGGCTGCATTGTAAATATGTCTCTTTTTCTTAGATAGTGCCTTCCTTTTGTTTGTGTTTCCACATGTAGTTTCATCTAATGAACACTAAATGGAAAGTAAATCGAAGTAATACATGCTAGTGTCCACTTTGCATGACGCACTGCTGAACAGCAGGTTTGCATAATGGTTGGAAAAGTGTTTGCTTATGTGAGATATGCATTTTTACTGCTTTCCTTGTTTGTGCATAATTAAGCAGTGTGCAAACACAAGCCTCATTGCTAAAATTCTGAGAGTTCTCAGTACTGAGGGTATGAAACACACCTGCTACTTAGCTAACTCTGTGGCAGCAGGTGTAAATGGATTGGCACATTTATTCTGAAGCCCAGATGATATAGGTTTGAATCCAGGTGTATGTAATACTTTTAAATAAGTAGTGATAGTGCCATGAAATTATTCTTTATACTACATTCACTGTATGTTACTGTGAGTTGACATAGTGAAGTGTGTTTAAGCAGCATTGACTGGAAGTAACCATTCTACCCAAACAAAATCACCATTGTTTGGCACTGGTGTGCGATGCCAAACTCCAGACAAACATAGAGGCCAAAATGTGAAGAGCTGCATCATTTCTTATTTTTTTTGTTTTGTTATTTATGTGTGTTGTGTGTGATTCTACTTTTTGACCAGATCATAGGTGTTAAAATGGGGTAGTGGTGAAATAGGGGGCAAGTAGGGGGAAGAACAAAGGGAAAGCAATATAGGATTGTGCAGGAGGAAGGTAAGAAAAAACCCCAGTTATCTATTTTTTCAATGCTGTAAAATGAGAATATGTGCAGAATACGAGCTGAATTTGGACTGTCATGTCCAGAAAGAGGGATGCCTACAATGCAATCATGTTGTACAGACAATTGGACCTAGTCAAGTGTGTCAAGAAGACATGTGTAAAATGGAGAGCTATGTGTGGGACAATCTTTTTTTTTTGTAGGACAGGTGCCCTTTTTTAACTTCAGTAAGAGTGGAATGCTGGATAAGAGACGTTGGTATTTGTGGGTCAGGTAACTTGGGTAGGTAAGGAAGCAAATACAAAGAGGACAAACAAGAGGAGGCACAGGGATGGTGAGGGACACAAAAGGTTGGGGGACACTGTAATTGGGGTGAGGGAGGGGACAACACAAGCTCATGGCCATCAAACATGGGGACAATGAAAATCTAGACCTCATCCTCAGGACTGTCATCACTGTCACCGTAATCTGATGGCTGCTGGAATACTTGATGCATTCTCCTCCTATGGACCATGAAGGAAATAAGTCTCTCCATCTGGCATAGGTATATACCAATGGTGTGGTGCACAACCCTATCCACCAACCCTGGCATCTCCTGGCAGATGACGAATTCCCCACCTCACAGGTATAGAGTGTACCACAGCACCAGTTGCCAGGGTATTGTTACCTAAGGGCACAGCTAGTGCAGTGGCAACAAAGGCAGCACTGACAGCTGGGTCCCAGATGTGCTGGGTGTTGGGTTGGTGCTGGAGCTAGTGGAATTGGAGCAGGATGGGCCACTGAGATTTGCCTACCTCCCTGTGCTGTGAAACATTTATTGATTTATTATAGATAGATGGCATGGAGACATTTTGACAACACTTAATTGCAAAACAAATAAAGGTTGGGGTGATAGGAGAAAAAGAGATAAAATTAGAACCACTATATTTGACATGCAATGCATTATCACAATAATACAACTATTTTATCTGAAGTTTTACATTTAAGTATACTTCCTAACAAGTACAAACTATAATTACAGATTGCTCAAAGCAATCCTTGCAATGTGCAGATATTGCACATATGCTTGGTCCAATTATACACATTATAGTTAACAGCAGGGCATTTATGCCACTTGTGTGGAATTTAATTTATGTAATATTATTAAAGAATTGCAGTATTGTATAGTTGTCACTCATAGTATTTGAGCCCACAACCTCTGACTGCAGTCTTACACTTGATTCTTAAGTTGGCTTGGGCTACAGACTGGTACATATATACCTGCTTTTACAGTTAGGATATACATGCTTACTTTGCTACTACTGTATAGAAATCAAAACAAATTTTCCTTAAATTTTAAAGCTACAATAATGCTTCTCTTGTGCTACATACATACTACTTGTTTCCCTTAGTCTCTCTAGACAATCAGCATTGGCCTGTCTATTTGCAGCTATTGCAGAATTTCACTGTAAAAATAATTTAAAAGAAAATAAAAGAAAAGAAGAGCATTATGCATACCAGTTTTGCCTATATTTAAATTCTCTTTATTAGCATACTTACACAACCGTGGGATGTTGCTAGTTTGTAGTTTGAAACTCATCCAACAACTGCTTGAGTGTGTCCCTCTTACTTCCTTTTTGGTCATTGAAGTGATGTCTCCATTGTTCTCCAGTGCTTGGGATGCCAGTCATATTAGATACAGCCTTGGGCAGACTATTCAAACCCTCAGACTTGTACTGGCAGCCAGATTAGCCTCCCTGCATTAGCCTTTGGCTGTGGCATTTTACCAGGAGTCCACTAAATATTCTAGACTCCAGAACATCCCACCTCTGTGTCGTAAATTGGGCACTTTCCCCTCTATCATCAGACATGTCTAATCCTATAGCAGTACAATAACAAATAATGATTTCCTGCTAATTACTGTTACTGCATTTACCGGTAGTGCACAAACCCAAGTGATGATGTACCAGCCATGTTTGAGTGATGTTAAGAGAAGGGCAACAGTGCCAGAGAGGAAGGTTAATCTGACACTTGACATTAGTTTGAGGGGTGTCTGCTGCTGTAACTGTTAGGCGATTTAACTTTACAGACATGCACTAGGGACATAGATCTCATGACCTGATACATATTCATTTGGCTTTATACACTGCTAAAATTAATTTTTACAGTGTGGAATTCAAACCTATGCATAAGTGACAAAACTTTTTTTTTTCCACAGCAGTGATTTTCCAGCTTTGCTACAGAAAAAGAGCTTCTCAGACATAGTAATGAACCATTTATAAATACAGATGAGAGACTGAGGTGTTAACCATGTATGTGTGTTACCTGATAAGGTCCTAGTATATACATTCATTTGTGTATGTGTCTTATTTAAGTGTGAAGGCCATCCAAGCCCAGATAGCAGTATTATACTTACAGAAACTTAGTAGACAGTACACCCTCAATCATACACCTGAACCTTCAAAACACAGTAAGGGGTCATATCCCTCATACATATAAATCATATCAGCTCCACTATTTGTAATTATGTATAAATTGTTATAAGTAATATTTAATATAATGTGAAATGGAACAACAGTAAAAATGTCTGGAATTTTCTGTATTAGAACCCACGACCACATGTATACCATACAGTTACACCTGTTGCCACAGGAATAGTGAAATAACACTTGGACATTTTCCTGTTCATTTCTATAAACTGAACTGTCACAACAGTAAAAAAATGCTGCATTTCCCATATTAGAACCAAGAACCATCTGTATTACAGTCCAAAACTTACACTTGTTGCCACAGGAATAGTTACAGAACAGTTGCATAATTCTCTATTCTTTCTCATCTGCTATGAGCTAACTTCCAAGCAACACCACTTAGCATGTCTGTGCTGTGCCCAACAGAATTAATAGAATGTATCTGTTTTAAAATTGTTGACTGTCTGCCTCCTGTCTGCAGGCATTCTGTCTGCTTCCTGTGTGGGCAATTAGTCCAGGTTTGCTCACTGTCAAGCATCACACAAATGAAATAAGCACAGCTAAACATGGCATTCATTGTGTTTGTCTGTTTCCCGTTTGCACTAAACTGTGCATCGCACAAGCACTGGCATTAAAAAAATAAATAAAAAGGAAAAATTATGAAAAAGGAAGAAAAGAAATCTATTAAATAAAAAAAAAACTGCAAAAAATTTATGTTGGTACACATTAAATATTTTCACTCGGGTTTGGATTTGAACACTCACTCCAATGAACCTTCAAAACACATTTAAGGTTGTCTCATACCTCTTTGCCACAGAAACAGCTTTGCAGCACAGAATGAAAATCATTGTGCATACAAGCAACTGCAACATCATCCACAGTATTAACAAAACTTATGACAGTTGTTTCTAAATGTATTAATTTCAGATGTAGTGCACTGAGTGATCACACAACCATTTATGACTATTGTTTGCATACAGGCAGCTCTGTTTTATGTCTCTGTGTTTGTTGCTTTTTCGTGTCTTATCTGACCAGTAATCAGAGTCATGCAGTCTTTAATACATTCTGTATTGTCTTTAAAATGTGTAAGGATATTAAATGGTAATAATGTACAGTTGTCAAGAAATGAAGGGGAGGTTGGGTGTTTCTGAACAGAAACTGTGAAATATGAGCTGCTTACTTACATTTAAAACCTTGATACAATTAGTTCTACACTTTGTAAGTCTAACATGTCTGACACGCCCACTGGAGGTAATGGAGACTGAATTGTTGTTGTTTTCCATTTCCCTGCCACTAATCATTCACAGTTGCAATCCATCAGCAACAAATACCAAGGGAGTGCCTGCATTATATTTACATTTGGTACACGGAGTCAAGTATTAGGGATTCTGCAAATCTAATGAGTTCACACCTCACCTGCATCTTTACCATGCTCACAGCCCATAATTTAGACTACAAAAAGAGCACCACATAGCTAGGGAATCTGTAGATGAGGAGACTTGTTTATGTGGATATTGCTTTGGGACTTATTTGCACAGAAGACTATTGATCTTGATAAGGTATGCTTGCATTTTCAGCTATATACTGGATTATTGGATATAATGGATATGTTAAAATGTCACTAAGAAAAATCTTATATATATATATATATATATATATATATATATATATATATATATATATATATATATATATAAAACATCAGCAAATACTACTTTTTATCTGTATGCATTTCTTAGAAGTGAACTGATGGCATAGGCATATTTGCCAGTGCATTTTACTTTCTCAGATTCACAGCCTTATTATCTGTCATCACAAGTGCTAATGTTACAACTGTTTGTTTCTTTATACTATTCTGTTGGTATTTCAGTGAAATGTAATTGTCCTATATTGTCAATGACACAGAGTTGTTATACTTCTAATATGATGCATAGACACCTCAAGTGGAGTGCTGGCCACAGGTAGATGTGACTGGCAATTGCATAAAATTGAATGTTCTGTGGTAAATATGTACACATGTTTTTGGGAGAGTTGATTTGATTGCACTTTTAACAGTTCACTGATGGTTTGTTAGCAAAATGTGTCATTTGCCAATTGTTTTGGAGTTGTGGGAGCAAGTTCCATTTTCGTGTTGGCACAAACAAAATCTGCTATTGTTCCTCTCCTTGTTATGGATCCAGCCTTGTTTTGTGTGTGACTATAATATGATACAACCACATAAGTCTTTTTTATATTTGAATATCTTGACTGTTTTATATTCCTCTAGTGGGTAATATTTAAATACTACACCTTTTACATGTTATATCTAAGCAAGACTTTTCTTAATATGATACTTATGTGTATTATCTTTCTTTTGTGTTTTATGTCACTTAGAACTATGGCACTCAGGTGTCCCAACCCCCTCAAACCCCCCTTCAGTGACCTTGAGAATGACGCCATTGTGGAAGCATTTAGGTGACATGGTGCCTTTCTGCTTGAGATGGTATGTGGGGATATGTCTGGCAGAATGCAAACTTGGCAGCAGATAGAGGTTGATATGAAGGCAGTAGGTGGCCAGAGCAGGACATATAATCAGGTGTGCCATAGGGCCACTGAATCATTTCATCAGCCTAGAGGAGAGCAGCTGCAATGGCCCATGAATGGATTGCTACTGGGAGGAGCTGCTACAGATCTCCCACTGACACCAAATCAAGAGTTCCTGTCCACTGTCAGGGATCTAGACAGCTCAGTGCAAAGTGCACAGCAACATGTTATTAATATTGGTGCTGTCATTTCAGGGAGGACAAGTATGTCCTAGGAGTAGCTTGTGGGTAGGCTTATATATCTCAATTGTTAAATATTTGTTTATAGTAAAATATTGACAGCAATACTTAAGTTTTGTTTAACATATTTTCTGGGGGACGATAGTTGTAGATTGATACAGTTAACAACACATTCTGGCTGATTATACATGAGCCTGGAGTAGATATATCATCCAAGTGCTTGTTAAAAGTATCATTAATGGACATGTAAAGGGCAAAAAGTTTTAACCCCCTGTGTTACTGTTAATTATGATGGTGTCCTTTCCTTTTACTTAACTTCTTCCAGGGCCATCCTCCATAGGGAGACTACAATAATTTGCACATGGTAAGCCAAACATTTTTATGTCAGTACTGATGAGCAGTTCAAATAAATATTTATTTTATCCATATGTGTGATGTGGGCATCAGGGCTGTTGGGTGTATTGCTGTAGTGTCTGTAATAGTGGTCCACTGTTAGTTTGTTAGCATATATTGGACTATAGTAGTGTAGGTATTAAATTCTTTCCTGTATTTGTTGCTTATTATCACAGGTGATTCTGACCGTGGAAGAGTAAGACTCTTACCACCTGATGTCAGAAGGTCAGCAAACTCTGATAATGATGATGGCCAAACAGAGGCACAGCTGGGTAGTGCAGAGGTTGTATCTGACACTTAAGTTGACATTTATTAATCCCTAAAATTCCACTGGATACAGCCAGTAGGCCTACAACAACCCATTCTAGTGAGCCCTCAGATATTGGACAGATGGACAGTGAGGCAATCAGGGTAATGTGGTTAATGTGGCTTCAGTGCCTGTTGATTCTGGCCAAAGTGAATCTGTTGATGAGGTGCCATGCAGGATTGTTGTTAGGGTGCTTGGAAGAGGCCTGCTGTCTATCCTCCACCTGATCCAGGTGACTCATCCTGTGCCACTCGATGTATGTTTAGGGTCATCATGGAAGCACAGGCACATTCCAATAGGTTCCAAAGAGAAATGTTTAGGGTTGTAGATGTGGCACAGGCTGACATGCATGATTGCCTCCATCATGCTGATGATTCAATGGCTCGGATAAATGACACATTGGAATGAGAAGTGCCTGTGATGGAATGTTTGCTGGCAGGGGGACAGCAGCCACGTGGGCATAGATCAGCCACATCATCTGATGTTAGCTGACATAGCCATGCCTGATCATGCTCAGATAATGAAACACAAACCAGGAGCCAGGAACAACAAATGCAGACAATCCAAAAACTGAAGGTATTGAAGACACCAGCAAGCCAGTAAGAAATTTGAAAATGTATTATTAATGAGCCAACAAGATTACGCACTTTCATCAATCTATAACCAAGACTTCATCGAAATCTAACAATTTAACAAACTCTACAATATATAAATAGTAAAAAAATCACATGACCACCACATCAATTAACAACACAAGCAAATTTGTTAACCCTATGTTATCAAATACAAAAAAAAGTAGTTGTTAGAACATAAGGTGCAGAGTTTCCCACATAAAAACACAAACATTGAACACACCTTGCCACATATATACTAACTCCATTGAATTGCAAGTGCAGTGGAATGAAGTAACCAACTTGTGGGTCCATATCACTACTATTTTTACCTTCAAAATAAATTTGCATTGATCGCAGAATCCACACTTGTAGGTTCCCCACCTCTTGAATGAATCCGAAGCCAGTTTTTCACTGCCTTCCAACAGTTTTTTTCAAGTTCTTCACTGTCCTATATACTATACATGGTCTATCACCAAACTTCTTAAAATCTTTCCCATTACAAGAAATAATTTTCCAGTTCTGACCTAGTATGTTACCAATTGCATCACTGTCTACAGTGTAAGTTCTAACAAATGCCTTACCATAATTTTTAGTATTGGTGCTTGTTGTAGCATATCTGTCATCAACATCCTCCATAATCTGAGTAATGGAACCCCACAAAAGAGGTTGAATGGTGCCTTCTAACCTTTTAGTACTGACCTTACTATGAATACTAACAATCAATTGCAATGGATACCGTCTTGCCTGGAACATGTCAAGAAGTTTGTTACTTTCTTGCTCAAACATATTGTCGTCAGAAATCATTTTAGCCAGATGAATGAATTGTCCCTTTACCAACCCTTTCTTAACATGCTAAGGGTGGCAACTTGTGTAGTGCAAGATGGAATTTGAATAGTGAGGTTTCCTATAAATGTTAGTAGTAAGTCTCTCCTTAACATGATCTTTGGCTATTAGCACATCTAGGTAGCTAATGCTCTCAGTGCTATATGAATAACTACATTTCAAAAATGAAGTGGTGGAATTCAAATAGTTTACCAAGGCAGTTCTTTTTTATTCATTTCCCCTGCTAAATAATATCATCCACAAATCTGGTATACATTTTTAATGCCTGTAATTTTGGGTTACTCACTATGTACTGTTTTTCCCACTGCATCATAATTATATTAGTATACAGGGAGCTGCAAGCCACCCCCATTGCTGCACCTCCTTTTCTGCTTAAAATACTGTCCTTTAATATAAACTAAATCATAGTCTAACATTACTTCCATCAATGTGACTAAAACTTCAATTTCATCAAAAGAATATATTCTTAAATCCACTAGAATTTCCCTAAACCATTTAATACCCCTTTTGGTGGGGAATAACATTAAATAAACTAACATTTACTGTTACAAAACATAATGCTTTTGAATAGTTAACTCCCCTAATTTTTGTCAAGAAATCCCAAGAGTCCTTACAGAGGTGGTGGTATCTTGCTAAACAATTTTTAAGCTTCAAATCTACATATTTTGCCATAGTATGTACCTTAGAAGTATTGTCATTAGCAATTGGCCTCATAGGAGGATCCCACCAATCTTTATGAAGCTCTGGAATGCCAAAAATGGTTTGCACATTCGGATATTTTACTTTAGGTTTCCCCATCTATTTGCCCTTGGTCAAGCATGTCTTGCAAGAAAAAAATATATTTTCCTGTATGCCACACGGATATAATTTCATGTAGTTTCTTCATACATATCATCATCAGTAATGTGAACAAACATTTTGTTAAAATAGTCTTGAATATACATTACCAACCCCCCTGTCAGGTTTCATAACCCATATGTTCTTATCTTGACAAAGCAATGTTAACAATTCACTTTCAGTCACACTCAGGTTGTAAGTATGGTCTTTAGTTTTAGCATTGAGATAATTTCTGATCTCAAATTCACATAATTTCTCAAATAAAACCAAAGGAAGAACAGTAAATGGGTTAAAAGTACTAGCTCTTTTCAACACATAACTTGGATTTTCCACATTTTCATGGTTAAACATGCATAAAAATTAAGCTTTTTGATAAACAATTTCAGGTCCAACAAAATGTTATCTGTTTTATAGGTTCATAGGTGTGTACTAGGCTAATTGCCCTGGGGCATTTACAAGCCTAGTCATAGGATTACCCTGGCATATTGCCACCCGACCTTAGTTCCTAGTGCCTCTGTTGAGTAGAGCCACTGGAGTTATCCCCGGGGTGAATTTTCTGTTTCCCATCCACTCATCAAGATTTCTCTTGAAGAGAGTCAGTGAGATGCTCTGCTTGACATGTATGGGAAGTCTGTTTCATAGCATGGGCAGTCTCTGGGTTATGAACCTGTCCCTCCAGCATGTTCTGTTAATTGAGGTAATGAGGTTGAGGTCTCTGGAGTGTGTGGTGAGGAGGGATTGGGATTTCTTTAGATGTAGCATTTCTAACAGAGCTGGGTCAGACATAGATTTGTAAGTCAAGCAGAGACCGCCTCTAAGTAGGCAATATGAGACAGAGAATATTTAGAGGTTTTTGAGTCTGTCCATATAGGATAAGTGTTTAAGGCCTAGGATCCTCTTTGTGAGGTACTTTTGTGGCCTCTCCAGTTGTTTCAGGTGTCTAGTGAGGTACATGGCAAATGTGGCAATGTACTCGATGATTGGCCTAATGAGGGAAGACTAGAGGGAGACAATGATCTCTTTCTTCCTGGATGCAAAGCCCTTAGTAATGAGATGTGCCACATAGAAGGACTTTCTGACCACAGTGGCAATGTGGTGATCAAAAGAGAGGTTGCTGTCAACCTGTGTTCCCAGATCTCTTATAACACCTTCTGTGTTCAGTGGATTACCATCAATGTGATAATTCATGGGAACTGGGTTTTTCCCAAAGGGGATGATGACACTTTTTTTGGCATTGAGTTTAAGGCCATGGTCGTTGGTCTCAGTGAGGTGATTCTGTAGGATGTCAACATCACTTGGGGAGTTAATAATAGCTCCCAACTTGAAATTGTCTGCAAACATTGTCTGCCAGAGTCCCTTTGTGTTGGCCTGGACTTCAGAGAAGTAAATACCAAACAGGAGGGGGCCCAGGACCGAACCCTGTGGTACTCCACTCTTGACTAGTTGGCAGTCTGACTTGGAGTCAGCTACTTTCACACTGCGGGTTCTATCTTTGAGCCAGTTTGCAACCCACCTAGTGATATAGGGGTTGATGCCAAGCTTAATGAGTTTTTATATGATTCCTAACTGGGAAATGGTATCAAAAGCCTTGGCCAGATCAAGGTAGGCTGTATGAACCACCTTGCCTTCATCCACAGCTCTGGTGACTGACGCAAACACTTTGACCAAGTTGAACAGACATGATCTACCCTTCACAAAATCAAACTGTGTGGGATCCAGAGTTTGGAGATTCCCTATATCCTTGTTTATTAGGTCCATGATGATGCATTCCATAGCTTTGCATATCAGATGCATCAGGCTTATGGGGCAATAGTTCCCAGGGTCAGTAGTCACTCCTCCTTTGTGGAGAGGGATGACTGTAGCAGTGCACCATTTGGTAGGGCTAAAGCCTAAGATGAGGTTGTGATTGAACAGGGCACACAGGTGAGGTGCCAGTTCACTCTGTAGGTCATGTAGAACACAACCAGGGATATTGTCAGGTCCCATAGAAGCTATATTCTTGGCCTTGGACAGTGCTGTTTTGACCTATGCAGCAGTAATACTGGGTGTCTGGCAATATGCTGGTATTGTGATTGGTCCTTTGGGGGGAGAGGGGTAAAGTTGGGACTGAATCTGTCAGCCAGTATACCTGCAATATCTGTTGACTTGGTATAGGAGGTACCATTGTGCAGTAGCTCAGAGCAAATCTGGGTATTGTTATGAAGTTAGCCACCTCTGTTTTTAGGAGCCCAAAGTTAGCTTTGGAGAAGTTTTTCATGGTGGTTACCTTTGTGGGGGGGGGGGGGGGTTTGGGATGGATGTGGATTTCCAAGGTGATTAATTTGTGGTTGGATCAAATCAGGGAGTAGCTGACTATTGATGTAGAGCAATGGTGGCCCATGTTAGTAATGACCAGATCAAGGATGTTACTACCACTAGTGGGGGTAAGAACAAGCTGGTTCAGGGCACTGGAATTAATGAACTCCAGGAAAAGTTGGGCAAGTGGATTGGTACATGCATAGTTTACCCAGTTAATGGAAGGGTAATTGAAGTTGCCTAGTATTAGGTTGGACCCTAATATTCTCCAGGGTGCTTAGGAACATGGTGTGTGAGTCTTGGGACATGGATGAGGACGTATAACACACTATGACCTGAATCACTGTCTTACCTAATGTTAGCTGCAACTGAAGTATCTCTGATGCGTTATGTTGGGTTACCAGTCTGGAGGTATGTGCACCCTTTATGGATATGGAAACACCACTGCCTTTGGAGCTTTGTTCCAAGTTCTGGGACCAAAAGATGTGGAATGAGTTATAGCCTGGTAGTGCAGGGGTGCTTTCTGCTGTCTTGAACCAGGTCTCTGTTACAGCACAAATGTCAATGTTCTCCATTTTAAGGAGTGCTTCGAGTGAGTGTATTGTGAGATTTAGACTTTTAGCACTGAGCAGCATGACCCTCAGATTCCATTTGTTTGTAGCTGTTATGGTGGTAATTTGGTCTTTAGAACACCGCCTAAAAAAGGCACTATAGGGGTGGCAAGAGTCTTGGCCAGTATCAGGAAGACCAGTACTGACAGATGCAGGCCATCTCTGGCAAAGCATCAAGGTCTGTCAATCATGTCATCCCAGGCAGACAGATACTGGTTCTCCTTAGAATGACACTAGAAACTTAGCCAATTGTTGAAATCAATTGTTTTCTGCTTGTACTGTGGTATCATTCTGGGTGATGGTAGGATGCTGCTCAGGGCTAGGGTCATACCCACTTGGGCTACATAATCCGAGAGCTCCTCCATGTCTCTTTTCATGTAGTCCAGGGAGGTACATCTCAGGTCATTCACACCCACATGTACAATGACAGAGACATATTTGTACCTGTTGTTGAGGGACCTGAGTCCATGTGTTATGTGGTTTGTGTTTTTATGTGAAGGCAGTGCTGGTGTGTGTTCTGGAGGGCTATGTGTTCCATGTGGTGTTGTGCAAATGTTGACCTTCTCCTTTTGACCAGCTATTCCGATCTTGGCTGGAGAGTGAGTGGCTTCCAATTTGGATATATAAGTGCATCTCTTGCAAGTCTGAATGTTGGAAGGTAAGAGGAGAGTTTTGTCAGTGTACATGAGGCAGTTGCTACATTGCCTCAGGATGCCCACATTCACCAGGTTAATAGGAGAAAGCACAGGGAACTGACCTTTAGACATGCCTGGAGGGGTGGGCATTAATAATAAGTGCTGGATCTGTTTTCTTGTAAAACATTTAGTGCTGGTAGCAGCTGGTAGCAGTTTTGTGTGCTACAATAATTGCTACAATAAGTCTGGTAAAGTGCTAGACTAATAAGCTAGTATAAGTGCAGGGGAGGAGAGAACTAGTAGATCTAGGGGAACAATTGAAGAGAAGACTCTGGCACAGCTCGACAAATAGGGACAAAAGTGTAGCCTCTACTCAATACTTCAGCATGTTCAGTTTGATACAAGTTTTCTATAAAGTTAAAAACATGAAAGTCACCTGTTTTGTTTGAAATTATTACAGGAAGTTCATTTGAAGCATTTTTGTCTATCTGTCCATCTTTCACCATCCATACTACTTCTGTTGGTACCTCTGGTTCCCTTGGTTGTAGTTTTTCCTCTCCTGGTTCACATTGTAGCTCACTCTGTTCCTCAACTGCTCTGAACACCTCAAGGGCTCACTCCCTAAAGGGGCATCACTGTTGCACTCAGAATACATCACTTCCTCCTCATTGCTATGCTGTCCTTCAATAAATGCCTGGTTCTCATTGGTCTTCTGTGGTTGAAGGTAGGCTCGCCCCTCATTGTTCTCAGTTCTATCCCTTTCAAGTTTCTTTTCTTTACATTTACTAATGTCTCTCAAAATGTTGTCAGTTTTAGTATACACATTTATGCTCAGATAGTGGCACTACTTCACTGCTCTGCCAGTAGTTGAGGTGTCCATACCCAGACATGACAGGACATGGGTTGTGGTCCTGGGAATCCTCATGAGGAGAGCTCATCCTGCAGATATCAGTCACATTCAGGTCACAGCAGTGCATCTGACTGTGGGGATGGATGTGTCAGTGCAACTCATGGCAGAGCCAGTTCTTTTGGTTGGGTATGACAATAATGATCTGCCACCTCTACCATGCACGACTCACACCTGTCCAACATATGTTTTCTTGCAGACACTCACATACCAATTTCACCTGGAGGGCCCATACAGATCTACATTCAACAGTTACATGGTTCAGCAGTGAAGCTTAAAGCTCATTCTGTCTCAGTGGCTATTTGTTACTTTATCCAAATGTCTGCCTGTTTCTCTTTCTTCTTCACACCAACTCACTCACCTTTTGTGTCAGCCTAGGCTTCCTGAAACCCCACACAACACCCTGTATAAGTAATACATGTGTTATATATTTGTTTTCTGTCTTTTGGAGTCAGGAATATATAAGCTTTGTCTCTGATGCTCAGGGTGCATACCTGACTTAGTGCTTAGAATATCTGTGTTTGTTATGTTGTTTTGTTAATTGTACTTTTGACATATTTTGGTCTTACAAAGTTAAGCAGTTGATAGAATCAAAACAGTTTTTTGCATCAGTGTTTTTTAAGAATCTTCTGAGGGTTATGAAGTCTGAAATTGAAATGTGTCTCATCACTTTCTAACTTCTCTCTTTAATGATTTTCCAGTAAATCAGTATGAGGCCAAACTGA
Source organism: Protopterus annectens (assembly GCF_019279795.1). Classification (NCBI taxonomy): domain Eukaryota; kingdom Metazoa; phylum Chordata; order Ceratodontiformes; family Protopteridae; genus Protopterus; species Protopterus annectens. Next base: position 436,530,009 of record NC_056733.1, read on the forward strand.
GGATATTTGGTGACCATCAGTACTTTTGAGAGGTATGAATGTGTGAATCTTTGATGCCTGTGGCCTATTACTTGACAGAGGACATGTATTCACATAAGTCTCTGCTGTCATATGTTAAAGTCATTGATGTACAAACCACTCACCTTTTACTTACTTACATTACCAAGTAACAACATGCAAGGATATGCCATTCATTTCTATTATTACACAATTCTGTTTAAACACTCTAGGTTCAACACTTACCTTGTAAATCCAGAAGTTGCTACAGTTTTAGGTCAGGGCTGAGTTTGTCTGATGCTAGGAGTACAAAGCCATTACATAGGTAGGTAAAGGTTGTGAGTGTTGCCTGACATCAGTGTTACTATATGCATGTGCATAGGATAAATGTTTTAGACCCTTAAGTGGTGAGACAGTGTGTCATGCATTGCCTCTTAGACAATGCAAGGGCATATTGAGCATGCTTACTTTTGTCTACACACACAGCAGCTACTGGTTCTCCCTCTGACTCCTCACCCACATGTGGCTGTGGTGCCCTTCCATTGGTGGTAGGATGTATGCCCCTTCTCCTTGTTGATCCTGCTGAAGCTGTTTTCTCAGGATGATGTTGTGAAGCATGTCACTGATGGTAAAGATTTTAGTACATGTATGTGGATTGTACTGCAGTGCTCCCTGAGATGTATCTAAGCATTAGAACTGTGACTACAGCAGCCCATACACACATGTTCTATGATATTTCTGGTTTGAGATTGTGCCTCATTATGACATTCTTCAGTGGGTGTGTGTGCATTTTACATGGGAATCATCAATCATGGTTCCAGTGCATAATCTGCATCCCCCAGTAAATGACCTTGTGGGATATCCTCCCAGTAAACATCTGATGCAGTTGGAGATGTGGCAGATATGTGAGTCATGGTAACTGCCCGGGTTGTTAGAACAGACATTTAAGATGATTCCCTTAGCATTGCATATGACTTGGCACTTAATGAAATGGAAGCCCTTTTTGCAGACCCTTCCCTGTTCCCCAGATGGTGCCTTGATTTCTTTATGTGTACAATTTATGGCACCCAGTACTTCAAGGTAGTGTTGAATACAACACTCATATGTTTAGCTTTAAAGTTTTAGAGAAAGTACCTTTAAATCCTAGAGAAGGAGACAATAATAATCAGCTAGCTATTAGAGAATTAAAATGGATTTTGACTTTGAAAGCTCATATACATCCCGGGATCAATCAATTTGTATCGGTTAAGCCCGTTTTGAATAATAGAAAAAAACATTAATATAATGGTAGGTTTTATGTTCTCAAGTCATTTTTAGGCAAATTTACTGTAATATTTGATCATAATTAATAAGTAAATGTTTACATTAAATTACAGATATATATACATGTATTGCTGGACTAATATATGTTTTATTATTCATTTTTTGTAGGTGTTTTCCGTACATTTGCACATTTACATTTATTTTATATTTATTTTATATTTATTTAGTTCATATTCTTCATATATAAATATTGGTCATTTTTTATTTAATACATCATAGTGATACCTATATACCTTATTCCTATAGATTTTCATGGGCAATATTTTTATTTTCATGTTATTGTTGCCATCAGAGTGTTCCATGAAGTCTATCATGATATGTGAAAATAATGATTTTTAGAAGAATCCCCTTTCTGGGCGTTTTTCTGTGTGTTCTTTTTTTCGCCTTATTTCCACTTCTCTAATAACAGTTGGCATGTAAATAATATGGTATTTTATTGTTATATTGATTTATATATTGATCCATATGCCTTTCATTTTTTAATTTTCATTATTTTTTATTTTCTCATCTTGACATCTGTTATAAGTATCAAATATTACCTTAGGTCATTTTCAACTGCTGTTGTCAATATAGTTCGAGTTGAACATGGTCCGATGCATAAATATTACCTCAGCCGGACAAATTGAATTATTGTTGGCCTTAGATTTTAAGTAATGAGTTTAACAAATGTCATAGGTAATTTGTGATTAAAGTTTGACTTGAGATGTGCATCAAACACCTTTATATACATGTTTTTGAATTCAAGCGCTTTATAATATAGCTATGGAATACGTAGCTCTTAAGAATGCTATGAATATTATGGCCTTCACTTAGTTCATAAAGTGAATGATTTTAGTAGCAGGTATTATTGTTACTAGAGACAGTTTTGTGATTTACACCTAGTGATCGTGCTTGGTTTCTTATGTGCACATTGTTATATTGTTTTATTGACATGCGATGGTTTATTGCCAATACGCCATGTTTATTTTATTTTATTAATATGTGGCTCAAACAAATAAGAATAGGCATCTCCTGTTAAAAGACGTTTTACATTGACTGATTTGTTAAATGCTTCTAAGAAATTACACTCATACACACTAGGTGCAACTTTGTCAACTGTTTCATGCACTCTAGTTTACATATAGATAGAGCATACTTATCTGGATTTATGTTGAAGTGTCTTGTAAGGAGAACTTCAGTTTTTTACACATTATGTTTCAATTTTGGAAGAATTTGGATTCTATGGTTATTTTTCTAAGAATTTGGGAAGCATTTCTTGTTTCTGTTTCTCCAGTTCTTTGAATTGCTTTTTTAACACTCTTCGTAGCTTACCAGCAGTTGATCCGTGTTTTAATTACATAAATTTTGGAGAATGCAGGTTTTAAAGCGGCAAGCTTTTTTAATCACAGATTATTTGATATTGAGACTTATGCATCATTTTGCACAGGCTATATATACACTTGAGTTTTATGTCAAGCCAACTTTGACTTGTTCCATCTGTTTTATTATTATTAACATTGTAGCGGATGTTTAGTTGGTTGGCGTTACAGAATGCAAACTATCATGTCAATTTGTTTAATTCTCCAGAAAGCCGGTTACATTCCTATACCAGTATACCGGAATTTTGTGTTTCAAGGTTTACACATGTTTCCAGTGCTTTTTGCACAGAATTAATTTGAAGCAACATTTCAAATACTTGGAGTACTATATTTAATATATTTAATATGTGTTTAGTTCTTATGGATTTGTGCTTTTCACTTATCGAACAGCTGTTCTGTTCAGAATCCATATTGCCACTTTAAGAATAGCCGTGGCCAATTACACTATTAATCAATGACTGTTTTATGCTTTGGCTTGCGCGCCAAAAGTACTATTTAATAGAAGGCGAACATTTATTGATATTTACACCTGAAGAAGTGTAGTTTACCTACGTGAAAGCGCTTGTGTGTTTTTATGATTCAATAAAACATTTTACATCCATTCGACTTATCCATGTGGTGACTCCTATTGGGATCTGATATCATCAGTACTTCAAGGTAGTATGCTACAGGGTAGAACTCTTGTATATTTGTGTTCCTGTCCTCAGGAGTATGGGGAAAATATATGTGGTCAATGGCATGTTGTAGCATAGCATTCAGGAACTGATGGAGCATCCTGGATGCTGATGTCTGTGACACCCCAACATGTCCTCTGTTGTTCTCTGAAAGGTTCCTGTAGCTAAAATTCTAAGTGCTGCACATATCTTTGTATCCACTGGAACAGGATCCCCTCAGTTTGTCCTGGGTCTGACTTGAGGACAACAGAGGTTGTAGAGTTTTTGTAAGTGTCTCTATCCACCCTGTAGAATTCTAGTATTTCCACCTCATGCAGATTGTGATAAGTTAACCATAGTCTGAAAACTCTTCTCCTTCTTGGCCATTGTCTATTAGCAGCAACTGCAGCATAGACTTCAGCCTGTTGCACATACACATGAATTAAAGCAACAGCCACCACTAACATTCTTTTTGTGTAGACTCCTTCTGTGGATGTATTCCAATAGGTTTTGGAATTTGCAGGAAAAACAGGACTGAGTATACATGGTTGCTTTATAACTTGTTGAATAGCTCCTCCATCTTGGATTGGTTGATTAGCATACAATTCAGCTGTTTATGCTGTAATTAGCATGCCACAATGTTTGCCATGGTTGTGCAGCTCTACATAGCATGTAAGGACACTAACTGAATACAAAACTGTGTGCTACAGTGTATAGCATGACACACACAGTTTTAGCAGACTGTGTAGAGTTTATTCTATCTGTCCTATATCTGTGTGTGTGTGTGTGTGTGTGTGTGTGTGTGTGCGTGTGCGTGTGCGTGTGCGTGTGCGTGTGTGTGTGTGTGTGTGTGTGTGTGTGTGTGTTGGAGGGTTAAGGTGACATGAATACTCTCTAACAAATACAAAGGTAAATACTATACAAAATGCAGAGCAGCAGACATGCTTCTGTATATCAGTGCATTACAGAAAATGCTTTCTTGTAAAATGCAGTGCACCTTCTTGTAATTAAAACTATGCAGAGCAGGAAGCTTGCTTCTTCTTTTGAAGTAAAAAAAAAACACCAGAGAGTTGCTTAATAATTAATAGAACACAGTGTATTTATTGTTTCAATCATTCACTCATTTATTTATTGTATTTGCTGTTTGCTTAACTGGTAAGTGAGCTGATTGAGCTACAGCCAATACAGATATATCATTTTGACAGCATTGGTTGTACACTTGCTTAAATTATATAATATGACAATGCAATTCTACCATTTTGGAGAACAAGTTTAGCTAATTAAAATAGAATATGCTCCTAAGAGCTGACCCACTTGTTTGGGATATAGGAACGTATGTGGACAGTGACCTAACTTTCAATAAAAATGTAGCATTGTAGTAAGAAAGTCCTAGTATATTGCATAACTTATAAACAAAGAGATTGTGTTTAGCTCTAGCAATGTCATTGTCCCCCTTTACTCAGCCCTCATTAGGTCAACCATTGAATATAATGCCACCTTTGGCATGTATCTGTCCAGATACATGTAGCAACTGCAATGCACACAGAGATACCTTACTAAAAGGATACAAAGCCAAAACAACAAGTCCTGCAAGGACCAATTCAAAGCCCTGTCACTATACTCTGTATTGTGCAGACTGCAAAGAGGCGTCCTGCGTCTGGCATGCAATGCATCATTAAAACCAATACTGATAGACTTACCGCACATGAACATGTCAAATGGTATCAGAAGTACTTGGTCTAGGGATCTTCTGCAACATCTACAGAACAGTTTGGTGGGACAGATATATCTCATAGAGGATTCCACTTCTCTGAATAGAATCCCCATCCACATTAAACAAAGCTCATTTCTGTCCATATTCAAGCATAACTTGAATCTATGAATGAGAAACAGAAAATGTACAACAGGACTTCTCCCTAAGTCCCGTGGAGCTCATAAATGCATTATCCCCTGCATGGATGCCTACAAATTTTCTATGGCATAATCCCAGCTATTATCATTAAGGGTGACATATAATATATAGGCTCAGATTAATGTGAGATTGTCTCTTTAAGGGAAAGACTTTTAATGAACTCTGAAGGATACATTTTACATTCTGAAGAAGTTCTGGTTCACAGAAAAAAGTGCTTAATCTAATAAAGTAATTATGTTTTATGTAGTGCTTTTGAAAGATTATTTCAGTGTTCTGGGAAGGATATTTATTGGTGGTGGAGTGACTTCTGTGGTTTTCTGCTATACGGCATCAAATAATTATTGAGCATGGGATGGGAAAGGCCAATCCTTATCCAAATAGGATAGGTAAATTCAAGCACAGAAATGGAAATTGGTTAGGCTTAAAATGACTCCATAAGGGTGGCTAGCCTAATACTTACCTATGAACCTATAAGACAGACACTCTAGTAATCAAAGACAGAGCCTTATTAAGCAGTGTAATTATAAATGACATAAACATACAGTATTGACGTAACGAATGAAATCTCACTGACATGCAGTTATACAGTCTTAGCTAATTTAACTGTCTAGCTATGAGAAGACCTGCTTGCCTTAGCTTAGTTTATTGTTTAGAACTAAAAACATCATAGGTTATTGTTCAGAACTGAAAATATTGATTGCACCAGTATATGCAACATTTGCACTACTACATACAGCATATATATTATCTTAAAGAGTTGGTTATACTTCAGAGGAGTTATCAGTTTAATATGCCACTCACATTTCAGGGTGAGATTTGGGTTGAGTGACCATGGACTGAGTGAACCTGTTAATCATTACCCGTGAAGCACTTACAAGATATTTCACTTTAGAGATGTTCAGTAAGGGATAAACACTATCATGGAGAGGTAAGGCTAGGCTTCTTAAGATCCTCAGAATTCAGTAGCCTAGTAAGTTCCTATGAACATATGAACCCATAAGGGATGACTTGACTCCTTGTAAAGAATATTGGTCTTTATCTCTGGTAGGAGAATGTTCTATAGGAGAGGGCCCTGTTTGGAAAAGACACAGTCTTCTATAACTGTTTTGAAAGGGGATCTACTCAACAAGATATTTTCTTGAATGTTATATAGAGAATATGATTGCTTTCTCAAACAGATTATTCTCCTTAATGGAGGCAGTAACCTTCATTTAAAACTTTATATATCAACATATCTATTAACTAGGTAGATGTTTCAATGACAGGTAGTCAACTGATTTTCTTAAGTAGGTTGTAGTGGTGGGTGTGAGCATCTGCAAGCAATATATATTTGCAAACTTTGTTGTCTGCAGTATGAAGTCTGCAGATTTTGTGGTAGGAATGAAAGACTAGCAAGGGTAGCCCATATTTTTGGAAAAAGAGCATTTTCAGCAGAAAATATAAGAAGCAGGTAAAAAAATGAGTGATATTCTATAGCATAAATTTAGTTGTGGCAGTTCTTTATTAACTGCATTTGCAATATGAATTGCAGGATGAGGGTAAAGTCATGAGTATGACCTAAGTACTTGTATTCGGACACAGTGGGAATACTTTTCTATGGTTGGCAGTTACTCTGCCTGCAGAGATACAGTTGCTACACTTTGTAAGGGATGAAAAACAGCATCACATTAGCCCTTTTGTGGCTAATAAGGAGGTTGTTATTTTCTGTTCAGGAGTAGAGGCTAGGGAAGGACTAGTGGAGATAGCCTGGTAGACTATTGGAAGACTTGTGAGATTCTAGTAGTATGTCATTAGCATATAATGTCAAGTTTGATAAAGGAAAGTCCCCCGTGAGGTTATTATTAAAGAACGAGAATAAGAGGGGCCCTAAACTAATCCCTGAGGGACACCTCCGCTAAGTGTGCCATTTGATAAAAGGTGGTTGCTAGAAAGGACTTAAAAAGCTCTATTTTCACAATAACTTTGGAATCAGTTTATGATATTAGATGCAAAGTTAATGCTTTTCAACTTGGTGATGGGTAGTCTGTGATTTACAGTTTAAAATATGCCATTGTTGATTTAACAGTGATGAGAACATTGTTAAAAAAAGATAGTTTATGTGTATTGCAGAGAAGAAGGTTGTAGTGGTGCTAAATATATTTCAGAATCCATGCTGCCTATCTGACATAAAGAAAGAGTTACTGAAATACTCGATCATCTGTTTGCATAGAATTTTCTCAAAGATTTTTGCTATAGGGCAGAGGTTGGAGACTGGTCTATATTCCTTTTTGAGTTTGAGAGATTGCACCTTTGAAAGTGGTATACATATGGAATGCTTTAACACTGGGAGAAGAATTAATTTAGTAAGCCAAAGACTGAAGATAAAGATAAGAAATTTAGCAAATGCATCAGCTGCTCTCCTATGAACGATAATATGTAGTGTTAGAAGAGGAAAATTTCAAATCCTGTACTAAACATTTTATATTCTTTAATGAGATCTTTGTGTAGGTGAAGGGAGTTATATAGTCTGCTAAAGGAAATGATACTGGTAGCAGGTTGTAATCTGAAGTACTATTTGTAGGTAAAGAGGGGAAGGAGTTAGTTTGGGCAGAGGAAATAAAAAAGTTGTTATAATCATCTGCAGATTTGTTGACTGAATAGTTGTTTTAGACAGAGAATTATGGGCTTGCAGTGTGGTCTTTGAGTGATTTATTTCCCTCCAAAAATGTTTTTGATTTCTGGTGTATTTTGTTTCTTGATTGTCTATGCCTTATCTCTCTGTTTAACTTAGCAGCCTGCACACATCCTTGCATTCCAGATCAGGTGTCTGTGAAAAATAAACTTAAAAAGTGTAAGGTAAAAACATATAAATATTTTATGAAAAATAAAAAACTATTAAAACCTGCATAAATAGCTATGTTATCAGTAAGAGGTTTTCTTTACAAACATAATAGACAATGCATTCATAGTGTCTCTATAATTACTATAATATATTATAATGCACACAAATGCAGAATTATATTTTTTGCTAAACTTTCATAAACAAATTGTCATACCGTGGAAACTCTACAAACTACACACATGGGTCTACCTGATAACACCGACACACCAAAACACCGACAATGAAATAACTGACACAACAAAACCAAAAGTTCAAAAACACGAAACTTCACATGCCCGACAAACCACAATTCTGACAATCAACAAAACAAATACCTTTCCCAAAAACACGCATACAACACAAGCACACCGAAAACCTTACAAACCTACACTAAACCTTACATACACAACTATCTATGTGCTAACCTTAACCCAAACCCTAACCCTAAGGTCCGTCACTATCGCACACTTACCTTACCCGCACCCTAACCCTAATTCACTTAATCCACCCCTAACCCTTAAGTCTGTCACTATCACACACTTACCTTACCCGCACCCCAACCCTAATTCACTTAATCCGCTCCTAACCCTCAAGTCCGTCACTATTGCACACTTACCTTATCCACACCCTAACCCTAACTCACTTAACCTGCCCCTAAACCTAAAGTCCATCACTATCACACACTTACCTGACCCGCACCCTACTCTAACGTCCATCACTATCACACACTTACCTTACCCACACCCTGACACTAACGTCCATCCCTATCGTACACTTACCTTAACATGTCGGTGTTCTCAGCGTCGGGATTCTCAACTTTCGGTCTTCTTCGTTGTCGATCTTCCAGTGTCGGTATTCTCGTTGACGTCATTGTGGACTTTCGGAGTTTTCAGGTAGACCCACACACATATATTGTTAGAGCACTTCTGTTAATTAAGCAGAAGCTTTCACAGAACAGCAATTAATTCCTGTCGTATTGAAATATTTAGAAAAATATGATAACATATGCTTAATTGTATAAATAGCAATATAAATAACACCAAATATCTTTAAAGATGTGCATCTTATGTGCAAATATTTATTTGTTTATTTATTACAGTTTGATGACCGGGATAGTCCACTGGGCATGGAAGAGCCTGTTTTCAGTGGAGGCCCAGGAAGAAAAGCTCCACAAGGATATAAACAATTTCAGTATCAATTACAATCTTCTTCAATGACATCTAAGGTTTTACCCAATGCCATGCAATAATATGTAATTTCCTTGTTTTTTAAGTATTAAGTACTAAAGGAAATACTGATGAATGTCATACCTGTTAACAAACAACTATCAATATTTCCAGTATAATATGATATAAGTGGACATTGTCAATAAATATTCCTGTCCCTCACCATGGCGTTTCATACCATACCTATCAATAGCACGTAGACCTTTCAGTTATGAAAATATAAACATGAAAATATGAATAATAAGTGGCAAACTGTGACTAATTTCTCTACTGAAGGATCTAATAGATTACTAATCTTAGTATAATTTTGTAAATTAAGTATTTGCCCTTTCAATGTTATCCATTATTAGAAAGGAAGTCACTTACTTAAAGAAGCCTTACCCCAAAAAAGATCTGGACACCTTAAGGAGCTATTGGGATCTGGACTCTTTAAGGAGCTATCGGTGTTAATTGGATGTATACAAAATGAAACAAGTTAATGAGATTCCTGATATCATTTTTGATCTAAGGCCATTTCTGCCACCTCTATCTTATATTTGTAGTAGGGAAAAGTGAATATTGGGTTGTAGTAAGGGTTTTGATGAAAAGTGAAAGACCAGTTACTGGACCTTGCTTAAGGTAAAAAAAGTAATCAGTTTCAAGTCAAGAGTGTTTAATTTTTGACCAAAGAATGGTCAAACTTTAACTATGTGGATGTTAGGTTTTATTGACTTGAAGGACCACAAGATAATAGTGGGCAGTGGTCACTAAGACCATTGAGTAAGATGTTAATACCAGTTTGACTGTTGTCCATTTTTGTGATGATATTACCTTAAGGCTGCTAAGTTCAGCTGAGGGTGTGCAGTTTAATATCTAGCATAGGATGTAATTAGGCAAATCACTTAGGCCTGCTTATTTCCTAATATATTATACTTCTGCTGGTTTGCAAACAGAAGCATACAGAATCTGTGAGAAGAAAACCACATCTGACTTTGCATGATGTGACATTCCTTATGATGTTACCTAATATTCCAGTAAACTTTGATAATCAGTATTATGCTGTTTAGTAACGAGTTATGATTTTGCTTCTAAATATTTGCATTATATATTACTTGCTTGGAATATAGATGTAAGTGCAGATTTCGGTCTTAATTTTTTTATTATTTCAGCCGTCTATATTATCATAGCTGTTTTCACAAGTTGCATTTTCAGCAAAGAAGAAAAAAGTATGATTTTAACTTAATGAAGAACTGCAGATTTCCTTATATTTTCTTATCTGCATCAATTAGTTTTGTTGAGAGCTTATGTCATAATGATTTCTTTGAAGTCTGCCAATACAGTAGTGTGAACTGTTTGATAACATCAAGTTCACTTTCTTACAAGCCTTTAGCACCTGAGGTCTTCCTGCAAAAGCTGTGTATAAACAGAAAAAGAAAGAAAAAGAAGAAAGAAATCTTGTCTCCCACATAACCACAGAAGATGCCCCCGGTATTTCACAATAAATGTAAACATGGTAGAGTTTAATCATCTTTAGTGCTGCAACTTCAAGTGATAGATTGGTATTCCAGTGGGTAGAAAGCAGCACTTTCACCCTTCACTAAACCTGCAGTGCATTCATGTCTGCTTTCTTGAGCTTCCACTGTGACATCATGATGGTGCATCTGCTGAGCCTCTTATTAGGGTGGTATTATTAAGCAATGGTGTGTTGGCACCACTCACCTTATATGCAGCAGCTTCATTTGAGGGTGTCAGGTTCTGCAGTGAGCAAAGTGCCTTTGCTGTGCTGCAGTTAAGTCTTTGCAGCTGCCTTAGTCTGTTTACCATTAGTAATATGGCTAAATGTCATTTTCCAACAGAAGTAATTCAAATACTTCCCCAGTGAATCCCGGTACCTTTTTCATTTTATTTTGTATGCAAGAAATGACTGCTTTCTCAAATTTGCATTCAACGTCCTTATGCATGCCTTTACCTAATTATTTAGTTGACTGATTTATCATTCTGTAATGTGTCCAGTGCAGACTTTCTGAAACCTTAGCTAGATAAACACTATTTATTTTTAAAATGAACACATCAGCAGCATAATGAACCATCTGGTTGATTATAGATGTCTGCCATGAGTGTTAAACTAAAGTAACTTTTTTGAATGTTGACTACCATACATGTGTAAAGCATTGTTAAATAATCAGTAAGCTTTACATGTCTGTTTTTTTATTTTACGGGCTATCATTTTTTTTTTATATTCCTAACTGGAAAACACATTGCAAACTGTGTGCTGTCAGAACAGCTAAAATATTGCATTTGTTTTAGTTTTCCAGATTAATAAGCAACAATCTCGATCCACTTGTGAATCTTCTGATTATCATGGTCCACAGAATAATACCCAGTATATCTGTTCTATCCATGGTAAGCTTATCACTTTGCTCAGTGCCATGTTATACAGATATAGGCACACTATGCAGTAATTCCTAGCAGTATCAATAGCTTGTCAAAAAGCCTGGCACCAGGCACGGCTTATATATTCTCTGCATAGTAGAGAATTATTTATCGCATATGTTTAACTCTACCTCTTTTGGGCAACTATGTTAAATTTCACAGAATAAAATAAAATAAAATGCAAGAAGAAGGTTGTCTACTCAGGTTGTGTTGTATGTTTTTTAAATCACTAATAACTGCATTTAATGCACCTGATTTTAAATGTAGGCAAGATATGCTCTATATAAAGCCTTTATGTCCAAGTAGTTTAAATGAAGGGACTGCTCTCTGGGATCACCTTTTTCTCCTCACCTAAGCTTACAGTTCTCGACACATTTATTAGTACATTCTGGACTCCATCTGAAAACATAGCTAGACAGCTGTATTTCTTCTCCTGTGATTAAACCTCTCTCCTTTTCCAGCACCTGATTCCTTATAACTATCACTTAGTTTCTATATTATAAATTTGCTAATCTGTATTTAAGATCTATAGCTTTTCTCTTAGTTGCTGAGTTGTGAACTTGCTACCATAAAGCTGAAAGTTTTTGTTTGAAGTCCTGATGAATATATTTTCATTAATCCTAGGCTTTGTTATATTAATGTTTGCTCAGCATAATCTTTAGCTATAAAAAGTGTGTTGTAATGTGAAAAAAAATTGCAAAACCTAAATTCTACTTCAGTCAGATTCACTATCACATATTGTACATTTCTTAGAAAAGCAGCTGGTTACATTGCCAAGCCCCTTACCCACATTTTAATGTCTCACATTAGGGGTTGTACCACCTACATTCAAGCATAGTATTATTATTTCCCTTCCTAAGGTACCCTCTCCCAAAAACTGCAGATATTACAGCCTATCTCCAATCTCTGCCCTATTGCAAATAAAAAAAAATAATACAATAAAATAAAAAAATGGTACTATATAAGTAATTACTTAAACATATTAGTAGTTATGAAAAATAAACAAAATGAGACACAGAAGGCTGTAAACTCCAGAATAAGGCCTTTACTCAGTGCATAAACACAAACACTTTCACAAATAAGCTTCTTCAGGTGTACATAAGCACTAATAAAACACACCTTTATATCCAAGAAGTATATCACATGATACATAGTTATATGACAATAGACCTATGTGGTTCAATTATATCATAAAAACATATCAAAACTTTATTCATACAAAAATATATATGAAAAATATATATAAAAAATATATATAAAAAATTTTCACATGAAAATATATAAAAAACACATATAAAAAACTGAATAATTATCGTTTCAAGGGCCTCATCTTTAATCTTGGTCTTAAAGGAATACATTCATTAAGACCATGACCATCAGTACTCCTAAGTCTGGTAATCCAGACAGCTTCCAAACTCTCAGTTCTATTGCTAATGTTACCCTGTCTCAAACTCTCATAAGTCAAACCTATCACTCTAAAACTAAAAACATGACAGCTATCTGTATTAAGCACATGTCTAGCAAGTGCATTGGTCTTGTTGCCCTTCCTAATATTATAAAAATGCTCCCTAATACGTTCCTTGAGACATCTGTCTGTCTTACCAACATAGAATTTGGCACAGACCATACAACATGCAAGATAAACAAGATGTTTACTATCACATGTAGCAGATACCCTAAAAGTATAATCTCTGCCCTGATCAGGATGATGAAATATCATATTGCTATCTATATAACAACACCAATTGCATTGTCCACAAGGGTTAGTACCACTATAACCACTATCCTGTCTACCCTCTTTAGGATAACACAATCTCCTCTTGCGGGATCTCTCATTTCTAAAACTAATCCTGGGGACATGATCAACAATACTGGCAATCTCATCATTTATCATTAAAACATGCCAGTGTTTCTTAATAATATCAACATATTTATTCACATCTGTAGTATATTTCAAGGAAATCCTTAAATTAGTCTGTGTGGGTAATCTATTAACATCACCAGAAGATTTATTCCTCATAGAGAAGAAAGGTCTAGCTTGTTGACCTCGCCTATCCATTGCTCCTGGTATCTGTTCTGTTAAGAACCTGTCATTGTATCCTCTCTCTTTCAAATGCCTCATTACCCTACCTACTTCACACTTGAAGTCTTCGTCTCTAACATTAAGTCTGGAAGCCTTCATTACTTGATTAGTGACTATGTTCTTAACTATGTGAGGTGGATGTGCACTACTACGGTGTAAAAGATGGTTAACATGACATTCCTTCCTATGTTGCTTAGTGTACACTTCCCCTCTCGAGTCTCTCAACACAGCTACATCTAAAAACTCCATACTATCATATGACATCTTATGTGTAAAATGCAAATATTCAGTCATATTATTGACATACGCCATAAATTCAAAAAACTGATAACCGCCATCCCATAGAATAAAAACATCATCAACAAATCTACGGTAAAACAAAACATGTTCCTTGAAGGGACCTTTAAAAATATAATTCTCTTCCCAAACAACCATTACTGCATTGGCGTAGCTATTGGCACAAGAAGTGCCCATAGCCACGCCATTGCATTGTTTGAACACATAACTACCAAATAAAAACAAATTGTGTTCCAACACTATGTCTAGTAGTTGGAGTAACAAAGTAATAACCTTGGCAGTGTATTTTGTATGGCATTCCAAAAACTGTTGTGTAGCTGTGACCCCAATTGCATTGGGTATCACAGTAAATAGAGAAACTACATCCAAAGTGACAAATTTAACATCACAACCAGTATGTGTCAAAAAGAACCCATACAAATCTCTTAAAAAATGCTCAGTATCTCTAAGTACATGTTGTATGTCATTCAAAGCAGGTCTGAGGTGTTTCTCCACAAAAATGGAACTAGGTTCTGTACACCAGCCCCTGCTAGAGACTATCAGTCTCATAGGTGGATCATAGACTGACTTATTAACCTTAGGTAGGCCCTGTAATATTGGTATAATCAGCTTCACAACCACAAAGTAATCAAATAGCTTCTTGTCAGTTAACTGTTGATCAAATAAACTTCTCAAATTAGCATAAACATCAGAAATATAAACTGAGACCTGCAATGTGTTTAGTGCCTCATAAAAAGAACTGTCCCCCAAACTCTCCATCATCTTGGTCTCATACCAACTCCTATCAAGTATCACAATGAGACCGCCCTTGTCTGCTGGTCTAAAAACAAGGCGACTGTCAGTCTCAAGTTCCCTCAGGGCAAAAGCTTCCTGTCTGGATAAATTAGAATGTTTGTTGCCCATAGAATCTAAATTAGAAGCTACACATGTATCATAAATATCACGTATGCAGAGCTTCTCAAAGGCACTTATCAAAGAATTACTATTGGGAATAAATGAGCTTGGTTTGACAAAAACATTATGAGCACTTTGAGCATTACTATCAGTGTCTTTATATATCAATTTCAAAGTCAAATTCCTAGTAAAATTCTTAATGTCCAAGATGACATCCGCATAACAAGAGCGACTAGTAGGAATAAACGAAAGGCCCTTGCTTAACACTGCTAAATGATGTTTACTCAATACAACACTAGATAGGTTCAAAATTAATCCCTCTTGGCATTGGAAAAGGCCCTTTTTATACTTATCTGATTGCCCGAAGAATTGTCCGATTTCCTCTTGCCTCGTACACGACTTCTTCCTCTTGACTGATCCCTGTTCAGCCTGTACGAATTCTCTTTCATCGGTAAAGGGAATTCAATGTTGTAACGCTATAAAAAATCATTAGATCCAGTAATTGGTTCTAGAGAATCAAGTCTTTCTCGGTGCACTTGTGCTATGGTAGTAATAGTCTTCCTCTTAGCTCCTAGGTCCGTGGGACACATTATCGGAGCTATGGTGTCATGTATTGCATCCGCCTCTCTCATTTGCTCCACACTTGATTTTCTCTCATCATCTACCTCTGTTTCTATGTCTAATTCTCGGAATATTAAGCTGCAACATTATTTATCCAGTATCAGATAGACTAATAATCCATTAGTCAACTGTAAAGAAACAGCTGTGGAGAAGAGATGTGAGAATTTTGACGTTATAGCCCTTAAAACTCAATTTTTTAGTCTGGAGAAGGAACTCTATAAGTTGAAAAGAAGTCAGTTCCAGAAATTTCACCTCGAGGTATGCCTTGCTGAACAGATAATACCTCGTGGGTTACGTGTACTGAAAATGCCCTCATTTCACAATGGGGATAATACCTTGTTAATGGAATGGCAGAAGACTAATTTACAAACCAGTTTCAGCTATTTACGCCTCTTAATTTCAGCAGCAGAGAGGGAGATGTCTGCCTTGGTTAATTCCATTAACAGAATGTACACAGATTTACTTAAAGACTATTCTACGGATGTATTAGATTCTTATATAGAGGATATTTTGAACTCTCTTGCTCTATATGAGAGCAAGCTACAGAAAATCAAGATTGGTAAGATTGTTAGAGATAGGATGGATTTTCGAACTGGGAACATCTTTACTTGGCCGAGAGAGGAGCGTGGTTAAGAGGGAACGAATTCGCTGAGTGCTACATCTCCAACGGAAGTTGTTGTGAATGCAACTGAGAGAGCAGAAGCATTGACGGCTTCACATGTGGAGCAATTGAGAGAGGCGGATGCAATACATGACACCATATCTCCGATAGTGTGTCCCACGGACCTAGGAGCTAAGAGGAAGACTATTACTACCGTAGCACAAGTGCACCAAGAGAGACTTGATTCTCTAGAACCAATTACTGGATCTAATGATTTTTTACAGCATTACAACATCGAATTCCCTTTACCGATGAAAGAGAATTCATACAGGCTGAACAGGGATCAGTCGAGAGGAAGAAGTCATGTACGAGGCAAGATGAAATGGAACAATTCTTCGGGCAATCAGATAAGTATAAAAAGGGCCTTTTCCAATGCCAAGAGGGATTAATTTTGAACCTATCTAATGTTGTATTGAGTAAACATCATTTAGCAGTGTTAAGCAAGAGCCTTTCATTTATTCCTACTAGTCGCTGTTGTTATGCGGATGTCATCTTGGACATTAAGAATTTTACTAGGAATTTGACTTTGAAATTGATATATAAAGACACTGATAGTAATGCTCAAAGTGCTCATAATGTTTTTGTCAAACCAAGCTCATTTATTCCCAATAGTAATTCTTTGATAAGTGCCTTTGAGAAGCTCTGCATACGTGATATTTATGATACATGTGTAACTTCTAATTTAGATTCTATGAGCAACAAACGTTCTAATTTATCCAGACAGGAAGCTTTTGCCCTGAGGGAACTTGAGACTGACAGTCACCTTGTTTTTAGACCAGCAGACAAGGGCGGTCTCATTGTGATATTTGATCAACAGTTAATTGACAAGAAGCTATTTGATTACTTTGTGCCGATTATACCAATATTACAGGGCCTACCTAAGTTTCATAAGTCAGTCTATGATCCACCTATGAGACTGATAGTCTCTAGCAGGGGCTGGTGTACAGAACCTAGTTCCATTTTTGTGGAGAAACACCTCAGACCTGCTTTGAATGACATACAACATGTACTTAGAGATACTGAGCATGTTTTAAGAGATTTTTATGGGTTCCTTTTGACACATACTGGTTGTGATGTTAAATTTGTCACTTTGGATGTAGTTTCTCTATTTACTGTGATACCAATGCAATTGGGGTCACAGCTACACAACAGTTATTGGAATGCCATACAAAATACACTGCCAAGGTTATTACTTTGTTACTCTAACTACTAGACATAGTGTTGGAACACAATTTGTTTTTATTTGGTAGTTATGTGTTCAAACAATGCAATGGCGTGGCTATGGGCACTTCTTGTGCCAATAGCTACGCCAATGCAGTAATGGTTGTTTGGGACGAGAATTATATTTTTAAAGGTCCCTTCAGGGAACATGTTTTGTTTTACCGTAGATTTGTTGATGATGTTTTTATTCTGTGGGATGGCGGTTATGAACAGTTTTTTGAATTTATGGTGTATGTCAATAATACGACTGAATATTTGCGTTTTACACATAAGATGTTATATGATAGTATTGATTTTTTAGATGTAGCTGTGTTGAGAGACTCGAGAGGGGAAGTGTACACTAAGCAACATAGGAAGGAATGTCATGTTAACCATCTTTTACACCATAGTAGTGCACATCCACCTCACATATTTAAGAACATAGTCACTAATCAAGTAATGAGGGTTTCCAGACTTAATGTTAGAGATGAAGACTTTAAGTGTGAAGTAGGTAGGGTAATGAGGCATTTGAAAGAGAGAGGATGCAATGACAGGTTCTTAACATAACAGATACCAGGAGCAATGGATAGGTGAGGTCAACAAGCTAGACCTTTCTTTTCTATGAGGAAGAAATCTTCTGGTGATGTTAATAGATTACCCACACAGACTAATTTAAGGATTTCCTTGAAATATACTACAGATGTGAATAAATATGTTGATATTATTAAGAAACACTGGCAGGTTTTAATGACAGATGATGAGATTGCCAGTATTGTTGATCATGTACCCAGGATTAGTTTTAGAAATGAGAGGTCCCGCAAGAGGAGATTGTGTTATCCTAAAGAGAGTAGACAGGATAGTGGTTATAGTGGTACTAACCCTTGTGGACAATGCAATTGGTGTTGTTATATAGATAGTAATACGATATTTCATCATCCTGATCAGGGCAGAGATTATACTTTTAGGGTATCTGTTACATGTGATAGTAAACATGTAGTTTATCTTGCATATTGTATGGTCTGTGCCAAATTCTATGTTGGTAAGAAAGACAGATGTCTCAAGGAACGTATTAGGGAGCATTGTTATAATATTAGGAAGGGCAACAAGACCAATGCACTTGCTAGACACGTGCGTAATACAGATAGCTATCATGTTTTTAGTTTTAGAGTGATAGGTTTGACTTATGAGAGTTTGAGACAGGGTGACATTAGCAATAGAACTGAGAGTTTGGCAGCTGTCTGCATTACCAGACTTAGGAGTACTGATGGTCATGGTCTTAATGAATGTATTCCTTTAAGACCAAGATTAAAGATGAGGCCCTTGAAACGATAATTATTCAGTTTATATATATATATATATATATATATATATATATATATATATATATATATATATTTTCATGTGAAAATTTTTTATATATATTTTCTATATATATTTTTCATATATATTTTTGTATGAATAAAGTTTTGATATGTTTTTATGATATAATTGAACCACATAAGTCTATTGTCATATGACTATGTATCATGTGATATACTTCTTGGATATAAAGGTGTGTTTTATTACTGCTTATGTACACCTGAAGAAGCTTATTTGTGAAAGTACTTGTGTTTATGCACTGAGTAAAGGCCTTATTCTGGAGTTTACAGCCTTCTGCGTCTCATTTTGTTTATTTTTCATTATTTGGCTTGCAAGAGACGTTTTGTGTGGGTTACTTTTAGCAGTTGGTTTTGTATTTATATTAGTAGTTATGACCTCCTTTCAGACAATCAGCTAGGATGTCTTAAAATGCTTGTAGCACCTCCATTCCACTATTTTCTATAACCAATAGTGTTTATTGTAATACAAATAATGGTCTTATTGCAACATGTAACCTTGGAAATATGACATGCTTTTGAGAGAGCCAGACATGAAATATTGTTGAAAAAATTCAAAAGCATAACTTTAGTAGAAATAGCATTACATGGTTTTAAAATTAACTCACTGAAACCTCCTTCTAAATTTATACTGCAAACCAGTACTCTGCAAAAGGTATACTCCACACCGAGTATCCCAAGGATCTATTCTTGTACCTCTTCTTTTCTAATTGTTTATCAGTGATACAACAGAAGACTTACCTGTTGTCAATTTCACATTCTATGCTGATGATATTCCAACCAATAAATCATATAGAAACCTACAAGCACAACTGCAGACAAACTCCTCTAAAGTATTCTTTTGGATGACCACTAACAAACTGCTTTTAAATCCAACAAATGCTAATGTCATATTATTCCCTATAGCCCAAAAAATAGTACTTTCCATCCTTACTGTCCATCCTTCTCAGGGGCACTATCCCTTGGATTCTCAAAAGCTTGCACAGAGTGCAAGATTGGTGCAGGTGCTCAAACAGGCAATATGTCTGCCATGTGTTTAAGGAACAGCCCGCAGGGGCATGCACGAGCGGTCCTGCAATAATCTTGCACAGACTAAGCCCTGGTATGCAAATCACCCCATCTGCAGGTAAAATCCATGAAAATGAGGTGATTTTGCAATCCAGGAAGCTCGCAACAGTCCGTGCAAAACTAGTGCTATCTGCAAAAATGTACTCGGTTAGTAACCGAATAAATTTCTGCAAAATCCAAAACGGAGCTATGACGGCACCGAATAAAGGTTGCATATCAAGTAGTAATCATTCCAATAGCCAAATATAAGGCCATTGGCATTGCAAACAAAACAAACAAAAAAGACAACTTTCTTTTTTTTACCTATCTTGGCTGTTTAAGCATAGGGCAGCAGCGTGCAAATGGGATCGGGGGAAAATAATAAAATAAACCGAAAATAAGCATTGTAACTAAAATCAGTGTTCTGCCATGCAAGTCAATGGCAGGCAGAAGACAACCTGGCCAGTGAGCAGTGGTTGCTAAGGGGGAGGCTCAGTGTGAGACATGTAACTATGCATTAGCAGGCAATCCTATGCAAATGAGGGGAAGGATAGTGAATCCCAGTTTTCCCCAGGATGTAATTCAGGTTCCAACAGTGTAAGAGCTGGAATAGCTTGATGCAAGCCTAGGAGGTAGGTGACATCATGGGGGTGTGTGTCAGGCATACTGTAAGTGGATTGGGGCTTTGTGGCTCGTGTTTGCTCCTAGCTTAGCAAATGTAAGCTAGGGGGTGTGGCTAAACCTGCCTAGCACTCTTTACAAAGCCTAAGTGGGTGTGCACGCCGCTCAGCAGGTTTTACAGAAAGAAAAAAGAAGTTAAACCAGGAAATAGCAGCAGTGTGCACATTTGTGCACTCTGTTGGCATGGCGCACACACAGGCTTAAACAGGGAGACAATGGGAAGGGAAAACAGCAGTAGGAAGGTAATCAAGGAGAACTAACATAGCTGGCAGGTGAAATGTATCAGAATCAGCCAATTACACAGGTAGCAGACCAGCCCAGCCCAGAACACTACTATAAACTAAGCAAACACCTTCCGCTCTGGTTTTTCCCACACTCTACACCACCAGTGTATACAAGCGGGGACATTTTAACAAACAAACCTACAAAATGAGAAGGGCTGCATCAGGCAACATTGAAGAACATGTGCAAGAGGCTGAGGGTGGTGAGGATGTGAATGCTGCCAAACAACCCACAGTGAAAAGATAGAGAAGAGTGTCTAGACTGAGCTAAATGAGCTTTACCAGAAAGGCTCATCCAGACTCTGCTACACTTTGCTGTGAAGGAAAGGTTAGTTTGCTGTTATTTTTTGTATTTCTGTATTGCCTTTCTATATTTTGAATACTGTAGTTTGTTTTCTTTATCTTGTGTTTTGCTTGCATTCTGTTCTAACAGCATATTAAAACTTCAAAAGAGACCACAGCTCTCTCTGTTCTGAGTCAGGCAGAATTTTTTCCCTCCCTCCCACCCATTTAAATTTTTATTCTATATTTTGAATACTGTAGTTTGTTTTCTTTATCTTGTGTTTTGCTTGCATTCTGTTCTAACAGCATATTAAAACTTCAAAAGAGACCACAGCTCTCTCTGTTCTGAGTCAGGCAGAATTTTTCCCTCCCTCCCACCCATTTAAATTTTTATTCTATATTTTGAATACTGTAGTTTGTTTTCTTTATCTTGTGTTTTGCTTGCATTCTGTTCTAACAGCATATTAAAACTTCAAAAGAGACCACAGCTCTCTCTGTTCTGAGTCAGGCAGAATTTTTTCCCTCCCTCCCACCCATTTAAATTTTTATTCTATATTTTGAATACTGTAGTTTGTTTTCTTTATCTTGTGTTTTGCTTGCATTCTGTTCTAACAGCATATTAAAACTTCAAAAGAGACCACAGCTCTCTCTGTTCTGAGTCAGGCAGAATTTTTTCCTCCCTCCCACCCATTTAAGTTGTCTTGTTAAATACCACTGTCTTTCTAGTTGCCCGCCTCTTATGTTAATCTGACCATATATCTCATTTCTCTCTACTTTCACTGGCTTATGTGAGTAATCACAAAACCATCACTTTTGAAATCCCACCCCTTCAATTATTTAAATTTATTGGCCATCCTACAGTATTTCATAGCACCAAAATACAAAAGTAACCACCCCTTTCAGTCCATCTTACTGTTTTAAAAATAGTAACTCTCCACTAAACCTTAACTTTTTAAACAGGTAAAACTCAAGTTACCTACTTTCATATCTAACTTTTCTAGTGCACACTGCAGAGTGCATTCTTTTCAATCTTACCTTTAAGCATCCCTGTTACTAGCACTTTCTCTAATACCTAAAAAGATCATCTCTACTTGACTTCAAGTAGACTTTTCTCTATCTGTTAAACCTAGCACTTGCTCCTACAGTACTTATTACCTTGATACGGCACTCTTATAGATAGCATCCCAAAAAGGCAAACCCCATTTCTCGGTCACCCACGTCCCCGAATCTCTTTTAAAGTTTTTTGTCTAGTCCTTCTAGCATGTCGAGGGATCAGTTGCTAGTGTCCTCTCCTGCTCAGCTGGTGAACCTGGGAATATTGAGGCAATGTTACAATTGCCTCATGTACACAGACAACCCTCTCCTCCTCCCACAAAACACAAATACATGCGAGAGATGCAACTATACGGCCAAACTGGAGGCTGAGCTCTCTCAACATAGGACTGGCAAGACCAGTCAGGAGGAGAAGGTTACCACACACACTATAGACCCAGTCTCACATAGTACCATCACAACCTCAAATCATACACATAAACACACAAAGACATACTCGGCTCTGATCAAAAATCTACCAAAACAGCAGAGGCCACCAAAGCAGACACCCAAACAACCACCACCTCAGAACACAACACCTGCAACACATAGACCTCACAGTCAGAGTGTCAAACAGTCACAGCCCTTAAGGCCAAACACAATGCCAGACACACTAGTCATTGGTGACTCCATAGTCAGACACACTGACGTCCTGCTCACCAGACTGAGTAAGGAGAAGGTCACAGTAAGCTGCCTGTCTGGCGCTAGAATCCACATAACGCAAGCACTCAGGTCTCTCAACAGCAGGTACAAATACGACTCAGTCATTGTCCACGCTGGTGTAAACGACCTGAGACGTACCTCCTTGGACTACATGAAAAGAGACATTGAGGAGCTCTCTGATTATGTAGCCCAGGCAGGTATGACCCTGACCTTGAGCAGTATCCTACCTTCACCAAGAATGATGCCACAATACAGAGATAAGATGATCAGCTTTAACAATTGGCTTAAACTCTGGTGTCATTCAAAGGGGATCCAATGTCTGTCTGCCTGGGATGACATGCTGGACAAGCCACGCTGCCAAGGGACGGCTTGCACCTGTCACCCTGGGATTCGGATATTGGCAAAGGCTCTTGCCACCCCATAGTGCCTTTTTAGGCAAGGCTCAAATTCTAAACCTACCACCCTAGAACACAAAAAGGAAAAAACTAAGGGTAATGCTGCTCAATGCCAGAAGTCTAAATCTCAAAATGCACGACTCGAGGCCCTTCTCAGTATGGAGAACATCGATGTCTGTGCAGTGACAGAAACCTGGTTCAAGGCTCCTGAGAGCACCCCAGCACTATCAGGTTTTACCTCTTATCATGCGATCCGCCCCGAAAATCCGGACAATACCAAGAAAGGAGGTGGGGTATCCATATTCATCAAAGACACCCACACCTCAAGACTGGTGGCAACGCACGATGCATCGGAGACCATCCAGGTGCAATTAACCATAGGCAAGACTGCTCTACAAATTGTAGCATGTTACAGGCCACCCTCACAAACTCAGGAACCTCACATGGCCTTCCTGAAAACACTAGAGGGGATAAATGTATCACCAAACACCATCATACTAGGTGACTTCAATTACCCTAATATAGACTGGGAACACTACTCAAGCCCAAACACCCTAGCCCAAAAGTTCCTGGAATTCATAAACTCAAATGCCATGGAACAACTAGTCACCATCCCACAAGAGGAGAAAACATACTTGATCTCATCATCACGAACATGGGAGCACAATGTTCAACACCGAAGTATACCCTCACTGGTGAGATCAGATCACAAACTAATCTCGCTGGAGGTCCTCATCCCACCCCACCTGAAATAAAAAGACCACAGTAAAGAACTTCTCGAAAGCCGACTTCACACTTCTAAAGACTAGTGTGGTCTCCTTTAAGGCCCCGAGCCGGCAGAAAACAGTACTCAAGCCGCTGAATCACTTACAAATGCCTTCTACCAGCACCTGCAGGACTGCATGGATAAGGCAATCCCAAGCAAAACAAAGACTCTTTGTACCAAAGGCAAGCGTCCAGTCTGGTGGACCCCAGCCATAAACAAACTCTACAACAAAAGGAGGAAGCTACTACAAGATAGAGCAAAATCCTTAAAAGGTAAGACACCCTTGATCACTATAAGTAAAAACTAAGAGCTCTCATAAAATCATCCAAAGCAAATTTTGAGAGAAAATAGCTAAAGACTCAAAAGACAATCATAAGGCCTTCTTTAGCTATGTTAGAAACCTGGGAGGAAACTCCCAGATATGCTCAGAACTAGTTCAAAATGATGTGAAGATTACTGATCCTACAGACATTGCCAACATACTGGCTGACAGGTTCAGTGCAAACTTCTCCCCCCCACCCAAAAGGAGAGATATCTATACCAAGCGATTGCAGCCCCCAAACATCTCCAACGCCCAAGTGAGAACTGCTCTCTCCAAAGCAAAAACACAGCATCCATGGGACCTGATGGTGTCCCCGGCTGTGTGCTCCACGAACTCAACGAGGAATTAAACCCACAGCTAGGACAGCTGTTTAATCATAGTCTTACCTCTGGATACGTACCCAGGAGTGGCGCACTGCAACTGTGGTCCCACTTCACAAAGGCGGTGCCTCCACCGACCCTGGAAATTACCGCCCATTAGCTTGACAAGCCTTATCTGCAAAGCCATGGAGAGGATCATAATGGACCTCATAAATAAAGACATAGGGAATTTGCAGACTTTGGATCCATCCCAGTTTGGCTTTGTCAAAGGCAGATCATGCCTTCTGAACTTGGTTGACTTTTTGAAACAGTCACCAAAGCCATTGATGAGGGAAAGGCAGTCCATACAGCCTACCTCGATCTGGCGAAGGCCTTGATACAATACCCCACTCGGGTATCATTGAAAAACTCATCAGCTTAAATGTTAACCCATACATCACAAGATGGGTTGCAAACTGGCTGAGTGACAGAAACCACAGGGTCAGAGTTGCTGGCGCCATGTCAGACTCAAAGCCTGTCACAAGTGGTGTACCACAGGGCTCAGTCCTGGGCCCACTCTTGTTTGGCATCTACTTTTCAAGTACAAGCAAACACAGGAGGGTTATGGCTGACAAAGTTTGCAGATGACTGCAAACTGGGCGCCATAGTAGAAAACACATCTGACACAGATATCCTTCAGAAGGGTCTCACAGAAACGGATAACTGGTGCCAGAGCCATGGCCTAAAGTTAAATGCCAAAAAATGCATAGTCATACCCTTCGGAAAAAACAAGGTTACCCCTAGCTACCAAATAGGTGGCAGTCCACTGAGCACAGAAGAAGTTATCAGGGACCTGGGGACCCAGGTTGATAGTAGTCTGTCATTCGACACCCATGTAGCTAAAGTAGTTAGGAAGACCTTCTACATTGCCCACCTTATCATGAAGGGATTCTCATCTAGATCAAGGGAGGTCATAGTCTCCCTATACTCATCACTCATCAGACCAATGATTGAGTACAATGCCCCATTCGGAATGTATCTGACCCGACACTTGCAACAGCTGGAGAGGCCACAAAAGTTCCTCACCAAAAGGATAAAGGGTCTCAAACATCTGTCCTATGCTGCCCGACTGAAAGAACTCCAGCTCTATTCAGTCGCACCGCTTGCTCAGAGGTGACCTTTGCCTAACATACAAGGCCATGTCAAACCCAGATTTGATGAATATGCTTCACCTCAAAAATCTAGATCCGTCAGAGTCACAAGGGCGGAGACTTAAACCTCGACACGGCTATTAATAGGACGTGCTGGAGGGATAGATTCATCACCCAAAGACTCCCTATGCTGTGGAATAAAATCCCGGTATATGTGAGGCAGAGCACCTCGCTGGCCTTGTTCAAGAGAAATCTTGACCAATGGATGGGAGATCGCAGCTATACCCCAGGGATTACCTCAGTGTCACTGCTCAACAGAGGCACAGCAAAATAATGGGTATAGTTCCCCATACTAAAGGGGTGGCGTAAGCCACAAAACTATGGGCTAGGCTTGTAAATGCCCTCGGGCAGATAGCCTAGTATGAACCTATGAACCTATGAACCTATAGACCCAGGGTAACATACCAAGGGCTACATGAGCTGGTGATAGTGGAGCACTATAGGGTGGACAGAGACCTCCTACAGCAAATTGTTGAGCTGTGCCGGCCACACCTAACACACCAAACTGACTGAGGGGAACCCATCCCAGTGGATACCAAGGTATGTGTAGGCCTAGGTATACTAGCCACAGGTACTTACCAAAGCACAACTGGGGTTATCATGGGGATCTCACAGGCATCAGCATCCAGAGTATTCCACCAGTTCCTGGATGCCATGTCAGCACATGCCAGTGAGCACGCATATTTTCTAAACACCTGTGAGGTGTTGACCAGCAATATGCTACTCTTCCACCAAATAGCAGAATACCCTGGGGTAGTGGGTGCTATAGAATGCATGCACATACACATCAAAGCACCACCCGGTGAGCAGGGTAGGGCCTACATCAACCACAGGGGCATCCCCTCCATCAACTGCCAGGTCGTATGTGATGCCCAGTACATTATAATGAATGTGTGTGCTGGCTGCCCTGAAAGCTATGACAATTCCCACATATGGCATCTGATGCAGCTGTACCAGAGATTTCCCAGTGGGGACATCCCATACGGTCATCTAGTGGGGGATTCTGGGTACACACCTGAGCCATGTCTGATGACACCAATCAGAAATGCACATACACCTGAACAACAATGCCATAATGAGGCACACACACAGCCCAGACATATAATAGAGTGTGTGTTTGGGATGCTCAGGTCATGGTTCCAGTGTCTGGACACATCCAGTGGAGCCTTGCAGTATTCATCAGCTACATGTACCCAAATTGTTATGGTATATGCTATGCTACACAATATGATCCTGCGGAAACAGCTTCAGCAGGAACAGCATGGGGCAAGGCAACACAGCCCCCAACAATGCCAAGGGCTGCACAGGCATAGAGTGATCCGGAGGAGGAACAACCTGAGCCTGTCCCAGTAGGTAGAAGGAGGTGTGCCCAATATGCCCTGTCCTTGGCATATAGGCAATGTATAGCACATGCATTAATATAGTAGGGACCCAGGGAATGACACCTCTCTCTGACTCGCACATACAGTAAAAGGGATGCTAAACATGACTCTACCTGTGCTCAACCATGTATAGGAAGTGTACTATGTGCATCCGACATAGGCAGCCCTCCAGCACCATTCACAAGTCTGGTACACCCTCAAGGTAAGTCAATTAACCTACCAATTGCCAAATGGAGTAGGATGTGTCATTACCTGTAGCTATGGCATGGATGTGAGCATGAAAGGGAATTGAGTGGCTGAATGTTTTGGCAGCAGACAGTAGACACCCATAATGGCACCATGACATCTGTAACACATACTGGAGTCACCAAAGTAGCCAGTATTACACAGGGTGACAAAACCCACTGCAGGAAATGTGCTGAGTGTCATGTGTGTCCATATGACCCACACATGCCAGTCAGGACGGTTCACATACCCAACAACAGTCTCAGCCAGCAGTAGAGGTGTAGACAAATCCAAAAAGAGCCTGTGCCATGGCCCCAGAAAGATGGCTATGGTTAACCTTCCCCCCAGGCCTACACAGACAGACTACAGAAGGGCAGGCAGTGGGATGTTAGTTCTAAAGGGTAGGAAGTCAAACAATAATATGTAGGACAACTAAAGCCACATTCTGTAGTACACTGGTATGCCGCTAGTCAGCATGATAGTTAGCAATACAGAATGAAATGGAGTACTTCACATACCAGTACAGTCATAGCAAATGTGTACAAGTGTTACGTGTGCCCCCCACATCCTTCATAGTAATGTAATAACAGTCAGGTGTGCCCCCCAACCCTGTGTAGAAATGTAGAAATAGTCAGGTGTGCCTCATCATCCTACATAGTAATGTAATAACTGTCAGTTGTGCCCCCCAACCCTGTGTAGAAATGTAGAAATAGTCAGGTGTGCCTCCCCATAGTAATGTAATAACAGTCAGGTGTGCCCCCCCCACTCATTTGTAGAAATGTAGAAAGTCAGGTGTGCCCCCCTCGCTATTCAGAAATGTAGTAACAGTCAAAGCCAAATGATCGATTGATACCCTGCAGAGAAAGCGTGCTACCTGTCATTGTAGAACACAAAGGTCAGCACTGCAGCACAGACTACCTGGACACGATCCACACATTCAATACAAATGGACATACTGGGCATGCTCACACACTTAAACACATGAAGGCCATTTCTGCAAACACCAGTGGACTGGACATATCTGGCAGTTGCAGTTGTTAGTGCAGACAGTCATCAGTATGCACCACTCATTCCATGCACACACAGTGGATAGAAATACAGACATATATATCAGGACAACACACTATAAAAAGCCAAATGTAGACGTACATAGATGTGTGGAAGAGGGTGACTGTGACAAGGAGCCATCCAGGCCTGTCCCACACAGCACACAGCCAAAGGGCCCCAAACACATGAGTTGCAGATGTCACTCACTGCAGGTACTAGCCGCCAGTATCTGTCAGCATTACAGACTATTTGGTGCACGTGCCAGCTGTGCAACTTGACTGTACAAGGAAGTAGTCATCTAGCAGCTGTATACACGTACCTGTGACATATGACCCCATTTGTGCCTTCATGTGGTGTGTCAACCCCTAGATGAATGGATTATGGCCCATGCACACACCACCCTCCCCATAGCCCTACTATGACAAGCCTGCTGAGGTCATCCAATGTGAAATGCACCTTTGGGAGAGATGTAGCCCAGTCATCTCTGTGGCATGTCCCATAACTGCGTACTGCTGTAGTGTGAAAAACTAGTTAGGTAGTAGTTCTAACCCCAGACTTGGCAATTTTGTGTGTGTGTGTGTGTCTGACTGTGTAGACAGCAATGTTTTTTAGGGTACTCACACTCCTTACAATTCATATACTCAACTTTGGCAAGGCTGCCGATGTCACCCACCTAGAAATACACCTCTGGGAAGGTCATAGCCCAGTGATCTCCCTAGCATGTCCTGCAGCTGCGTACTGCTGTAGTGTGATAAAGTAGTTAGGTATGGATTCTAACCCCAGACCTAGCAACTGTGTGTGTGTTTGTGTGAGTGTCTGTCTGTCTCTGACTGTGCAGAGAGCAATGCTTTTTAGGGTACCTACACTCCTTACAATTCATATACTCAACTTTGGCAAGGCTGTTGATGTCAACTACCTAGAAATACACCTCTGGGAAAGTTGTAGCCCAGTAATCTCCATAGCATTTGCCGTAACTGCGCACTGCTGATGTGTGATTTAGAACTGTGGTAAGGTTCCATCCCCACCCATGGCAGTTCTGGATGTTTTGTGTGTGTATGTCACTGTCTGTGTAGGGAGCAATGCATTTTAGGTTAGTCACACACAGTACATTTCAAATGGTCTATTTTGGCAATCCTGCTGATGTCATTCATTGTGAAATACACCTTTGGGGAAGGAGTTCTCTAGTAATCCCCATGATGTGTCTTGTAACAGCTCCATGCTGTAGTGTGATATAGATCTGTGCTAGGGGTTCTATACCCACACATGTTGGTTGTGGATATTTCGTGTGTGTTTCACTGTCTGTGTAGGGAGAAATGCATTTTAGGCTAGTCACATTCACTACAATTTGAATGTCCTACTTTAGCAATCCTGCTGATGTCATCCAATGTGATATACACCTTTGGGGAAGGAACACTCCAGTAATCTCTGTGGTGCATACTATAACTGTGTAGTGCTGTTGTGTAATAAACTAGTTAGGTAAGGGTTCTACTCGCAGACATGACAGATGTGTGTGTGTGTGTGTGTGCATGTTCGTAACTCGTATCCTGTGTGGAGGTGTTTGTGAGTGTGTGGCCAATGTGGAGAGAGTTTTGCATATTTCTTATATGGTGGCTCTACTATATATCACAATGTCCACCAAACAGGGATAACAGATGTTAAATAGCTGAGTGGCTGGGGTGCAAAGCCATACCCATACATGCGACATCAAAGCCAGGCAATCAGTTAGCAACCCCAGTATTACCCAGAGCACACTCTCAACCCATGTCTCATATACAGAGACACATGCCTAGGCAACAGCCAATATGTGGGTATTACACTGCATACTGGCCACTGATAGTAACTATGGGGTGATAGCTGTGGGCTACAGAGGGCATGGCACCCTGTCCATCTATCCAATATGCATGTACATGCAGACAGTGCACCTTCCCCATGTTCCCCAATGGACACCTAAAACACCTGTGGTGCCATCACATGTGACCCACAAAAGCCATACCATGCCTGACAACATGCCCTGTATTGACAGATGCCACTGACACCAGGGAATGCCGTTAGTATGCTATCAATGTAGGTGTAGGGTAATCCTGCTGCCCATTACCAGTTCCCGCCACAGGTGGGCAAGACTGGCGCATCTGATGATAATCTGTGTTCACAACATGGGCCACACACCCCAGGTACAGTTCCACACACCTCTGTACATGCATGTGGGAGATGTGCACATCCCAGACACTGTCCATGTCATGGACTAAGAAACACATACATGACAAGCAATGCACAGCATTGGCCACACACAATAGTCACCCAGGTGACTGGATGGGGGATACAATACCCACCTGTGTGGGAAAATGCAGACACTACAGCCCTGAGCCACAATGCAGACCATTGTCATGTGGCCTTATTACAAGGTATACCCATCGCCTAGCCTTGTACAGCTGTCTGGCACAGTCGACCACCACACACCCGTGCAGACATGCACCCATGCATGTCAGCACTGGCACTCTCTGTGTTTGTGTGTGTGTTGTATGGGGTGTATGTTCACATCCACACTCCCTACAACTCCCATGGGCATACTAAAGCATGCTGTCTGATGTCAGAACCCTCCCCATACCATTTGCCCGTACAACCCCCGTGTGACCCATGTGGTGCATGTGATACCTGCACAGTGATGAGTTGTGGCAATCCCACTACTGATGAGTTGTAATCCTGGCCCTGCCAAGTGTGTCAATGTGTGTGCGTCCCTGTGAGAGTGTGGCTGTGTTGATGCTGGCACCTGTTCATGTGGACAGGCATGTATACATCACCTACCATATAGCTACTGTATTCCTGTTGCAGATGTCAGTCACCATCACATATACATTCTGAGGGCTCCACTGCAGATAAACCATGTGGCACATCCAATAACTGCATAAAACTATAATAGCATTACATAGTCATCAGGGGTTTGATACCCTGTGCTGGTAGGTGTGTGACATAAACATGCTTAGGTTTTACTCTCCCATGATACCCTGGCTTGTCTTTGCCTCTGTCTGCCTCACCAACTCCTTCTCTGGTGGATGTGGAGACCTACAACTGCTTTGCTTGGCAGCAGCATGTGTACTTTAAGTGATGCTCATGATCAGCTGATGGCCTCTGCATGAATTGCAGCCCTCTACAAGCTGACTGCATGTGGAATAGCTGTGGTAACACTCCCATAGCCAATTGCATGGAAACAAACTCCGAAATCTAGGAACATTATGTTGGTGTTGGCCGTTTTCAATCACTGTTAGCAGGAACTAGATCTGTTGTTTGACAAACAGCATTTCAGATAGATTGGGGATTTACCTCTAACAACATACACTGTGGAAACAGGGCAACACACATGAGGGGGATGTGGCTGACCTGACTACAGGCTATAAGTGCTGTTATACTGCATTTGGAGTACTGATGGTTTAACAGTGTGCGTGTGTGGATATGACTGTTCTACATGACTCAATACCTGCCATGTCAGTTCCATGTTTATGAGGAATCTCCATCTGCACGGTCATCTGCAGACAGGGCAGTGTGTTGTACCTTTGGTTTCATATATTACCAATGGATCATCTATCTGTGAACTGCAGAAAGTAGTGTGAGGATTGCAGTCTGTAGATGGTGAAAGCCGTGAGATTTACTGGCTTCATATCCCTCATAGGGCATATGTTGCAACAAACCCTATTACATCAGTAAATGTATGAGGTTACCAGAGCAACATGTCATTATTGGTCCTGTGTATGTGCTTCCAGCCACAACTCTGTCAACCTGTGTACATATGTCATGCATGAAGTGGTGCATATGTGCCGTACACCATAATTAGTGTCCTCATATCTGATAACAAGCCAGTGAGTTATCAGACTGCTACACATGTTATGTACAGTAAGGGTTATATTTGATGACATAAACTGGACATTCTGTGGATGTTTGTACAGTACTGAGGTCTGTGTACTTATGGTGAATGTCCACAGTGTGTGTATTGTTAAGATGTACTTTAGCCTGTGTACAGACTGTGGTAGATGTCATTGTTCTATGTCCCGTCCTATCTGATGTTACATGCTGCTCCACCTTATGGTACTGTATTGGCGTACATGTTTGTAGGGCCATGCACACACATGTCCCATACCACAGACACCCATCAAACCAAACTGGGTAGCAGCCCAGTATATGTAGGGTCAGTCTGTGAGTGGCATATTTGAGGATAGTACATATACTGTAATATTATGCTAACTTAACATATATGGCTGTGGCTGTGTTCACATTTGTTGTGGTTATGCACTTTCACACAGGTATATCTTACCCTGTGCTGTGACATGCCTGTTGAGCCTGCTATATATGCAGGTACATGTGCATTCCCCCATAGGAGATGTAGGCCAGTGGTGAGCCATTCTGCCTATAACCTGCATAGTGCATTGTTACATGCCTAGCAGCTTAGTGTACTTACCCAGCTAGATGTCATGTGCAGATACTTGCCAGATGTACTGCTGCCAGGCCTCCCTTAACAGTCATGTATGTCAGACAGAGCAGTGTTATGCTGTACGGATGTATGTCAATAGCTAGTGGGTTGTATGTGGCCATGGCACCCCTGTACCAGCGGTTATTATGTGTCAGGCCAGGCAGAGGTGTGTGAATGCATAACCTATGGTGGCAAATGTATTCCAGTCGCTATGTGTTATACCCATCTACATGGCTGTGTACATCCATATTGTCAGGCATGGTACACATGTTTAGCACTAAGGGGTTATGGGTATACCTCTGGACTGTACAGATAGTGTCAGAATGTCCACGTATATTGGCCAATATCTCTGCTGCAGTCCACAGGGGCATTACATGCTAGCAGCAGTACTTTACTATGATGTCCTTAGGATGTCTGTCAGTAGCCAATGGCACACATGTTATAAGCAGATGTGACCTCAAACACACACCATGTCTATAAAGACTATCCCAATTACAGTAGCAATAGTCCACTAATATACATACTATACATACCTGACATCCCCTTGCACTACGACTGTGGGACTATAGAGGCTGGGGTAGGACTACACTACATGTTCAGGACATATGGTGGAAATATATGTACATATTATTATCCAGATAGCCATATATGTATGATTACACATGTGTAGTACTTCCAATCACCACTGTCATGGCAACCACCTACTCTAAACCCCTACATCATGTGGGTGTGGTCCCTTTACATTTCCTGAGTGATGGACATCCTTCCTGTGTGTGGGCATCAGTGTTACAGACAGCAGGTAGCAATACCTCTTACAGGAGAGCTGGCACACTCAGGACAGCTACATATTTGTAGGAGGTTCAGGAACTACAGACAGATTGTGAGTAGAATTGTGTTATGCTTTGTATAATACTGGTGTTAAAGGGTGTGTGTGTATACATACTACTTTACCTTGGAATGCAGTCTGTCTGCATAGCTCTCAACTGTGGGCCTATCCTCTTGGTGGCCAGAGGTGTGCCTATCATGTAATGTTTGTCCACCACACAGGTCCTGTGCCAGATATTTCACTGACAGTGTGTGTGTTGAGTGCTATCAGTACATGGCTACATCCATTTCTGTTTCTAACCTCACTTCCCTGACTAAGGGTATGTTGCAGACTATCCTGTTACACCAGCAACTTGCTTAGTGTATGGCAACAGTTTTCCACATTTGTGCCTGTGTTCCAGCCTCTGTCCTCCACTTACATACCAAGCTTTTCACATATGACATAATGTCGGGGGTTGTTCTGTAGTGGGCTGTGAGTATATCACATTGCCATTGCTGCCATCAGTCCACTGCTGTTGTATCCCCCACACATAAGGTGGGCTGTGGCCATATATGTGTGGGCATCACCTACACAATACATGTCTGCTCTTATGCACTCCAGAGGCCAGTGATATATGGCCCTGTATTATTGAGTCAGGGGGGCACCATAAATTACACTGGCTGTTACAAAATGTGGGGGTATCAAGGGTGAGCTACCTTAAGGTATCTGGATGTACAGTACCATATACTTCACCTATATTTACATTACTTACATAAATTGGGTTAATGCAAGCCTACTGCCCCCTGCCATACAGACTGTTCTGTTTGTCAGTGTGCTTGTGATGGTGTCAGTTATGCCTTGTTATGTAACAGTTACAACCCATTTGGTCACATGACGTATTTACCACCTAGTGATTTTGTACAGAGTGTAGATAAAGGCTGCTGAACTATACACCTGCATTACATACTGTTAATTGTTTGGTATCCTGTGGCCCGGTCTGTCCTCACTATTGTACAAACTGAAGAGCTTGGCCTGGACAGCAACAGTTGTGAACCTTTCCAGACTACTGTATTAGTATAACTGTTTCACAGTTGCATTACTCTGTTTATATGGATGTCAGTGTCTGAACAGCTATATGACATGGCATATAGACTGTAATAGTACACAATTAAAGGTTTTCCATTTCTGCAAACCTGTATGTGGTGTTTTTTCCTATGACCTTTCTGTGAGTATATGTTGCAGGCAGCAGATGCCATTTGTATGGGTGGCCCATACAGTGTCCAGTTGTTCAGGTGTTAACTGTAGGCATAGTGGCTGTTCCATATTGTGTGCACCTTCTACATATGTATCTTACTGTACATATATCTGTGTATGTATGTGTAGCCACATGTATATATATATATATATATATATATATATATATATATATATATATATATGAATCTGCATATCTGTGTCTGTGTATCTGTATCCTGGGGATGTTGATGGCTTCCACATTTTTAATTTCCTATGGGAGGCAGATTGTACTGCATGATATGTTAACAATACCAGATTGACATCATACAGGTGGGATGTGGTACTGTTAACATCTTGTACCCATGTCATGTCAGGTCCTAGTTATGGGATCTGCAACACCTGGTAGTGTATTGCAGGGTGGACATGTTTGGCTATGGAGGTGGGATGCCTATTTGTACAAGACATATAGTGTGTGGGGCCTCTCATCCCCATTAACAGTGCATGTGGACATATGTGTTTTTGTTAATCTGCCATTGCTATCTACAGATGTATGGCCATATATACCTATATAGATATATAGATATATATATATATATATCTGCTTACATATATATAAAACTATGTCCATATATACCTACATAGATATATATCTGTGTACACATATGTAACTTGCTGTGTATATGTAGATATATAGGTGTAGACACATATATGTGACAATGTACGCATTTGCATGTATATATGTTCATATATATTAATATATATGTATTTATTTTTAGAAATATATATCTACATATATAGATATGTTGTATCTGTTTAGATATTAATATGTTTACGCACACATACATCTAGATGTTGGTATACATTCTCTTTACTGTTGCATGCCTGGATTGGAGGTTATGTTTCTGAAAACATCAGATTTTTTTATATCTGGCATGGCTTAGTGGTAAATCACTTTGTCTATGGTGTGTAGGGTCCTAGTTTTGAGCCTTGCAGAGGCTATTTATTTTGTTGCTTGGCAGAACACAGGCCATTGGATACAGAGTGGTTAAGGCACTTTAAAGCAGTTGTAAGCGGGTTTGCATGGAGCTAAGCAGAACTTACTTCATGTTACAGTTTTTTTACACTCAGATAGCTTCTACTTTGTTTAGTCTGTGTAGGCAATGCTTACCCCCACGTAAATGCACTTAAACATGCTTACTATTGCTTAGACATGCATACTACTGCTTATTTGTGCTTAAACCTGCTTACTAGTGCCTTATTCATTATGACACTTGCACTTCATATGTGCATTTCCTGCAGTACTCCAGTTCATACATATATGTTTTTTCATGGGTTTTGCAACATAAATATTGGTTATAACATGCTTTGCCATGTAAAGTAGACTGTGCTGTAGTGGGACTCGAACCAGGAATGCCTGCTCGTTAGGCGAATGCTCTGTCCACTACACTATTACTGTACTGCTTCATTTGCATATATCTTCCTTGCTATCCTCTTCAGCCTTTTAAGCTGCTTTAACTGTAGCTAAGTGATAGGCACACCCTCGCACCTACGGTTAGCTGTACTCGGATTTTTAAAATAAAAATAAAGGGGTTTCTTCATTTGATTTTTATGTACTGTTGCTGTTGTACACACGGAGGACTGTTGGTGGGAATATGAGGACACCTATGAGAGATCTCACTCATTTCTTATCACCTTCTGCTGTTCTACATTACAGGGGAGTGTTTATTCTGAGAGCTCTGCTCTCAGACACGCCCCCTGCACTCGTACATGCTCCATGTAAGCCTAGGAGCTCAGGCAGCATGCCTTGTTCATATGCATGGCGCACTGCCATCCTGCTCCTAAACAGGCACTTCCGTGCAGGACTACGCTAGTCCTGCATGGAAGATTAGTGAATCCAGGGGTATGCTTAGTGCAATTACTAACATCCCTGCAGGCATATACACAAGCTTGAATCTTGACCAATCTTTTACTTTCATAACCTGTAATGACAGTATTACAAATATTACAAATAAGGTACTTTCAAATCTCAAGCTTTGTTACAGAATCTCTCATGTACTGTGACCTGCAGCCAATGTGCCAATTGCTAAAAATGTTCTACTACCCAGAACTGGGTATAGGCTACTCTGTGTAGTCCTACATTCTGCCTACAATACTCAAAGGATTCAGATTGTTGAAAACAATTTTTTTAATGTACACTTTTGGCAGATTATCAGACTCACATTTGTAATGTCATAAAGGATCAATCCAGGTTACTGCTGATTGATCAGGCTATCTATTTAACTGTATTATTTTAAGAATGTTAAAACTAGAATACTGTCCGTCACTGAGATGTAAATTATCATTCAGTGAACAAACTTGTTCCCTAGGACATAGCCAGTATGACAATATAACACTAATCAGACAACACTTCAAAGGTTAAATAGGGAGAAAAGCATTATATGACTAAAACCTGCCCATTGGAATAATTTGACTACTTAATTAGTATACTGAAAGTCTTCAAGGAGACACTACAAAAATATCTTCTTGATTAAACCATCTATATGTGCCATAGTAACAATGCATAATGTATCCATGAACCTTCACTACATTTTAAAATGCACCTATATTAAACTGTACATACTACATATAATTTGTACTGCCTTATGATTTATGTTTTGTCAGCTAATTCTATCTTCCACTGTGTACTGTATTGCTAAATTGTTTGCTATATACCTCAATTGCATTATGTCCTTTTCTGTTACGTTCAGTATGTTAAGTTTGTTCTATCAAACCTAGGACGTGGCTGATAGGGGTCAATAGATCAGCCCACTTACCCAGTCAGTCAATAAATAAATACGGAGGGAAAGAAAATAATTAATTAATGTCTGCAATTTTATTACAGGCCAGGAACTGCTTTCACATTATTGGTCTTGTCTAGTTATTGTTCTCCCATATGAATCGTGACCTTAATATATTTTTGCAAACTGAGTTTTAATGTATTATTAAATTTACAATCTGGCATTAGCTCCATATACCCTTTTCTAATCTTCTCACCTTTTATAAATCATTTCTTAATCAGTCTCTCTATCTCTAATAGGTTCATAGGTAGGTACTAGGCTATCTGCCCGAGGGCATTTATAAGCCTAGCCAGAGTGTGTCGGCTTTCGCCGCCCCATTGATTAATTAACTAAGCCTCTGTCAAGCAGAGCCAATGAAGTGATCCCAGGGGGTGTACTTTCTGTAACCAATCCACTCGTCAAGTCTTCTCTTGAATAGTGTTAGTGAGGGGCTCTGCCTAATGTACTTAGGATTTTTGTTCCAAAGCATGGGGAATCTCTGTGGCAGGAATCTATCCCTCCAGCATGTTCTATTTATTGTTGTGGCGAGGTTTAGCTCACTAGAGCACATGGCTTGCAGTGACTTGGATTTCTTTAGGTGGAGCATGTCCATCAATTCTGAGTTGGACATGGCTTTGTAAGTCAGGCAGAGATCACCTCTGAGTAAGCGATATGCCACTGAGTACAGCCGGAGTTTTTTCAGTCCGGCTGCATAGGACATATGTTTGAGGCCAGTAATCCTCTTGTTGAGGTGCTTTTGTGGTCTTTCAAGCTGTTGGACGTGTCTTGTGAGGTAGATCCCAAATGGGGCATTGTACTCTATGATGGGTCTGATGAGTGATGAGTAGAGGGGCACTATAACCTCTTTATTTCTAGATGCGAACCCCTTAGTAATTAGATGGGCCAAATAGAAGGATTTCCTAACTACTTTGGCAATATGATTGTCAAAGGAGAGATTACTATCTACCTGGGTCCCCAGATCTCTTATTACCTCTTCTGTATTAAGGGGGCTGCCGCCTATGTGGTAATTCGTGGGTGTTTTGTTTTTCCCAAACGGGATGACTATGCATTTTTTGGCATTTAGCTTGAGGCCATGACTTTGACAGCAGGTATCTGTCTCAGTAAGGCCTTTTTGGAGGATGTCCGTGTCAGCCGGAGAGTCAATTATGGCTCCCAGTTTGCAGTCATCGGCGAACTTGGTTAGCCATAGTCCTCCTTTGTTTGCCTGTACTTCTGAGAAATATATGCCAAACAGTAGGGGTCCAAGAACTGAGCCTTGCAGGACACCACTTTTGACTGGTTTAGAGTCAGACCTGGAGCCCGCTATTCTTACTGTGTGAGTTCTGTCTGTAAGCCACTTGGCAACCCATCTTGTGACGTAGGGGTTTATGTTCAGGCTAGTGAGTTTTTCTATAATACCCGAGTGAGGAATGGTGTCGAACACCTTGGCGAGATTAAGGTAGGCTGTGTGAACCACCTTTCCCTCGTCTATGGCCTTGGTAACTGTCTCGAAGAAGTCAACCAGGCTTAGTAGGCATGATCTGCCCTTAACAAAGCCGAACAGGGTTGGGTCAAGTGTTTGGAGGTTCCCAATGTCTTTGTTAATGAGTTCCATGATGATGCTCTCCATAGCCTTGCAGACCAGGCTAGTCAGGCTTATGGGGCGATAGATACCAGGGTCAGTTGTGGCTCCTCCTTCGTGGAGCGGAATAACCATTGCTGTGCGCCATTCTATGGGCACATAGCCTGTGGAGAGGCTGAGGTTGAATAGCGGGTTTAGGTGGGGGGTTAGTTCGTTCTGTAGTCCGTGCAAGACGCAGCCTGGGACACCATCTGGCCTCATTGATGCTGTGTTTTTGGCTTTTGAAAGGGCTGTTTTCACCTGTGCTTCTGTGATTTCCGGTACACTACACTTTTCTAGTATTGTTGTGGGCCCTTTTGAAGGTGAGAGGGAGGTGATGTTTGCACTGAATCTATCTGCCAGTATGTTGGCAATATCAGTAGGTTCAGTATATTTTGTGCTATTTTGCACTATCTCAGAGCATATCTGTGAGTTGCCACTTAGATTTTTGACATAGCTAAAGAAGGCTTTGTGGTTATCTTTCAAGTCCTTGGCTATTTTTCTTTCGAAGTTAGCCTTGGATGATTTTATGAAGGACCTTAGTTTCTTACTGATACTGATCAGAGATATCTTTCCTTCTTGGGATTTGCTTTTTTTTCTGAACTAGTTTTCTCCTTTTGTTGTATAAACTGTTTATGGCAGGGGTCCACCAGACTGGTTTCCTTCTCTTTGGGAAGTGAGTCTTGGTTTTGCTAGGGATGGCACGATCAATGCATCCTTGTAGGTGCTCATAGAGTGCAATTGTAAAGGATTCTGCATCTTGGGCAGTGTTATCCTTTAGCATGGGGGCTGTGAAACTTACGACCTCTGACTTAAGTATGGTGAAGTTTGCTTTAGAAAAGCTTTTCACTGTGGTTTCCTTTCAGTCTCCAAAAAGGTTCTGTGCCAGAAGAATGGAGGACAGCAACAGTCATTCCCTTCTACAATAGATGGTGCTTCAATGGTCCCAGGTAATTGTAGACCCATAAGGCTGACAATCTTCATCTGTACCTGATTTGGGAACCCATGTTGACAATGAAATGTTCATTAATGAATTAATAAATAAGGACATAGGTAACATCTGCAAATTCTTGATCCAAACTAGTTTGGATTCATCAAGGGCAGATCCTGCCTACTTAACCTGATCCACTTCTTCAATTAGATTACTAAAGCAATGGATAAGGGCACATTAGTTCATATCTAGACATGAAAAAGGCATTCAACACAATCTCACCCTCAGCTATTGTCAATAAACTGTCCCAGCTAAATGTAAATCTTCATATAACTTGCTGGAAAGCCAATTGGCTTACAAAAAGAACCCAGGAAATTGGAGTAGGTTGTTCTACCTCCTCCAAACGACCTGACACTAGTGGTATACTTCTCAGAGGTCAAGGCATATGTTAAAGGTTTATGGGTGACTATGTTTGCAGATGACTGTAAACCTACTGCCATCATAAACTCCACAGATGGCACCAAAATCCTTCAAATCGGCCTTTCCAAAACAAATAGCTGATGTCAAAACCATTGACAAAAGCAACTGCTAAAACATGTATAATCATATCCTTCAGAAAACATGACTTCCCTTGTAACAATCACATTGACATCACAGTCCTAAAAGTTGATCCCATATTCAGGGATCTGGGAACCTCTATGGACAATAAACAGATCTTTGATCACCAATTTTCGACTATTGTAAGAAATTACCTTTCATCGTACAGCTTATATCAAAAGGTATGGTGTCCAGGACCAGGGATATAATAATTTCACTGTACATGTTTCTCATCAGGCTAATCACTGAATAAAATGCCCCACTCTGTATGTACCTGTCCAAACTCTTGTGTGAACTGGAGTGACAACACTTTCTCACTAAAAAAAAAAAAAAAATCAAGGGCCTTGGTCACAAAAATTTTGCAGACCATCTCAATGTTTTTTTTTTCCTCTTCTCAGTATAATAAGAGCTACTAAAAGACAACCTCTGCCTTGCATAAGAATGTCAGCAAACCTTATCCTGTCAGACCTATTACACATTTACAATTTTTATGGCAGCATCATTACTCTCAGTCTTTTGCAACATAAATAGAACATGCTGGAGAAATGGGTATGCATTTATCTAGCAAACTGGAAGCAAAGCTCTCTCAAACCAAGACTGAACATTTCAGTGAAGAGGAGAAGGTAAACACTTGCACCACACCACACCACACTCATCACATAGACCCACTAAACCTACACCACCAAAACCTACACATAGATACACAAAAACATTCACGGAAGCTCTCAATAATATTTTACCCAAACAACAGAGACCTCCAAAGCAGAAACAAAACAACCTCCACCCCTCAACACAACCCAAAAGACACACAACCCACAGACTCAGTCTGCCACTCAACTACAGCCAATAAGGCAAAACAATGTACCCAACACTGTAGTCATAGGTGACTCTATAG
The DNA here is from genome assembly GCF_019279795.1 of Protopterus annectens. Taxonomy (NCBI): domain Eukaryota; kingdom Metazoa; phylum Chordata; order Ceratodontiformes; family Protopteridae; genus Protopterus; species Protopterus annectens. The sequence continues at coordinate 436,571,935 of NC_056733.1, forward strand.
TCAGGCAAACTGATGTTCCACTCACCAGGCTAGACAAGGAGAAGGTGACTGGCTGCTGCCTGTTAGGTGCCAGGATCTGCCACATAACCCACACACTCAGGTCACTCCACAACAAGTGCAAATATGACTCAGTCATTATCCATGTTGGTGTGAACAAACTGAGATGTACCTCTCTGGACTACATAAAAAGAGACATGGATGAGCTCTCTGACCTTTTAATCCAGGCAGATGTGACCCTAGCCCTGTGTAGCATCCTGCCTTCACCCAGAATGATACCACAGTACAAGGACAAACTGATTGACTTCAACAATTGGCTAAGCTTCTGGAGTCATTCTAAGGGGATCCAGTATCTGTCTGCCTGGGACAACATGGTTGACAGGCCATGATGCTTTGCCAGAGATGGCCAGCACCTGTCGCTCCTGGGATTCCAGATACTGGCTAAGGCTCTTGCCACCCCTATAGTGTCTTTTTTAGGCAAAGCTGAAATGACAAGCCCACCACCATAGCAGGTACATGCAAACTAAAACTGAAGGTAATGCTACTCAATGCTAAACCTCAAAATGCACTCACTCAAGGCTCTCCTCAAAATGGAGAACATCGATATGTGTGCTGTGACAGAAACCTGGTTCAAGGCTCTGGAGAGCACCCCTGCATTACCAGGCTATAACTCATACCATACCTTTTGACCATCTAACAAGAACCGGAACACCAAAGGTGGAAGTGTGTCTATATTCATCAAGGATATCCACACCTCCAGCCTAGTTCCCCAACATAATGCACCCGAAATTATTCAAGTGCAACTAACTCTGGGCAAAACTGCAATCCAGATTGTAGCTTGCTACAGATCCCCCACTATACCCCAGGACTCCCACTCCTCTTTTGTTGATATACTGGAAACTATTAGGGTCCATCCAAGCACCTTAATAATGGGCAATTTTAACTGACCCACCATTGACTGGGAAAAATACTCATGTACCAACTCCTTCACTCAATGTTTTCTAGAACTCATAAACTCCACTGCCCTGGATCAACATATCCACATCCCCATTCAGGGCAACAATATTCTAGACCTAGTCATTACCTACATGAGTGACTGGTGTTCCACACCTGAAGTCAACTCCTCATTGGTCACATCCAACCATAAGCTAATCACCATAGATATCCACATCCCGCCCCCACCCCCAATTAAGGAAACCACTGAATCCTACACAAATGCACTCTATAAGCACTTACATGAGTGCATGGATCATGCTATACCTAGCAGAACCAAGACACTATCCTCCAAAAATAAAGTAAGCCAATCTGGTGGTCCCACGCTATAAACAAACTCTGCAACATAAGGAAGAAACTGTTGCAGAAGAGACTAAAATCTCATGAGTAGAAGAGCTCCCTGGTCAGCCTCAGTAAGAAACTGAGATCCCTCATAAAATCCTCCAAAGCTAGCTATGAAAACAAGATTAACTCTGATTCTAAGGACAATACAAAGCACTCTATAGTTATGTCAAGAATCTCAATGGCAACACCCAGGTCTGCTCTGAGCTACAGCACAATGGCACGAAAATTATAGAACCAACTGATATCGCCAACATCCTGGCTGATATAGGTTCAGTGCTAACTTTACCCCCGTCTCACCCCCTAAAGGGCCCATATCTATTCTGGAAGAATGCAGAGCTCATGAAATCACAGCTGCACAGGTAAAAACTGCACTTTCCAAAGCCAAGAATACAGCTACCATGGGACTGGACAACATCCCAGGCTGCGTTCTACATGAACTTCAGAATGAACTTGCCCCCCCACTGAATGGTGCACAGCAACAGTTATACCACTCCACAAAGGGGGAGCCACCATGGACCACGGGAACTATTGGCCTATTAGCCTGTTGAGCCTGGTCTGCAAGGCCATTGAACACATCATCATGGAACTCATTAACAAAGACATAAGTAACCTCCAAACTCTGGACCCCACCCAGTTCAGGTTTGTGAAAGGCAGATCATGACTCCTGAACCTGATTGACTTCTTTGAAACAGTCACCAAAGCTGTAGACAAAGGAAAGGCAGTTCACACAGCCTATCTTGACCGCACCAAGGATTTTGATAACATCCCCCATTCTGGAATTATAGATAAACTCAATAAACTGGCTATAAATCCATATGACACTAGATGGGTTGCCAACTGACTCACTGACAGAATCCACACTGTAAAAGTTGCAGAGTAAAAATTGGATTTCAAACCAGTGGCAAGTGGAGTACCACAGGGTTCCGTCCTGGGTCCTCTCCTGTTTGGTATCTACTTCTCTGAAGTAAGGGCTAACACAGAGGGCCTCTGGCTGACCAAGTTCGCAGATGACTGCAAACTAGGTGGCATAGTCGAGTCCCCTAATGATGTTGACATCCTACAGAAGGGCCTCACTGAGACAGATGCCTGGTGTCAGAGCCATGGCCTCAAGCTAAATGCCAAAAAGTGCATTGTCATCCCCTTTGGTAAAAACTCTGTTCCTATGAACTACCACATAGGTGACAGTCCTCTTAATGCCGAAGGTGTGATAAAAGACCTTGGGACTCAGGTTGGCAGTAGTCTCTACTTTGATAATCTCATCACCACAGTAGTCAGAAAATCCTTTTATGTGTCACACCTCATCATGAAAGGGTTCTCATCCAATTGTTCCCCAATACTCGGCACTCATTAGGCCCATTATAGAGTACAACACCCCTTTTGGAATGTACCTCACAAGACATCTGCAATGGCTGGAAAGGTCACAGAAGTACCTCACTAAAAGAAATATGGGTCTCAAACAGTTGTCTTATGCTGACTGTGTCAAAAAACACCAGCTTTACTCCATAGCATATTGCCTACTCCGAGGTGATCTCTGCGTAGCATACAAAGCTATGTCAGACTCAGAGCTGTTAGACATGGTACACCTAAAGAAATCCCAATCCCTCCAGGATACATGCACTAGGGATCTAAAACTTGTCACCGCAATAAATAGAACATGCTGGAGAGATACATTCCTGTCCCAGATACTTCCCATACTCTGGAATAAGCTACCTATCTATGTCAAGTAAAGTTCCTCATTAGCACTCTTCAAGAAAAATCTTGATGAATGGATGGGAATTAGGAAATTCACCCCAGGGATCACTCCTGTAGCCCTGCTTGACAGGGGCACAGGAAAATAACTTTCTTGGGTGGTGAAAGCCAGGGAATCTTGTTGGCTAGGCTTACATATGCCCTAGGGCCGATAGCCTAGTACCTACCTATGAACCTATGAATCTATGTATCACAGAGAATACCTCATGTATAGAAGTGTCTTCCACTCTGTATAAAGAAAACTACTTCTCTTACTCAATTCAAATGTAATATAGATAAATGGATGGGAAACTGTAAATTCACTTCCTGTTGAGCATTCATGTTCTTCATAGATTGGGGCAAAAAAGTAAATGTCCAAACACATCCTTCTTCTGAAGATCCTTACAGATCACCAGCCTAGTAAATACCCATGAAACTATAATTAACAGTTAATCCATTGCATTCAAGTACATGCTGCATGAGCCAACACTTAAAATGAATTACCTTAAATTAATAATTAGAATTAATTCAGATTTAATTCACTTAAACTTTACACTTGATTAAACACAAACTGATGATAAATTGTGTCTGGTCTGCCAACTGCTGTTAGCAAAATGCAGGGCAGTTTAAATGGTATAGTTTGGACATATAAGTGAGGCAATGGTTCTTCTAATACAATACACACACAGTCATCCAGCAGGATAAAATCCGTACAGCCTCAAAGAACACTGGCTTTACATGTGTACATTGGAACGAGTACTATAGATTCCAGTTCTAAAATGATGTATTTCTAGAAGTGTTGCATATATTTGTTTTAGTTTATGAATAAGTTAAGTAGAAAGGGTTGTGTGTTTTTTTTTTACAGGGTAAACTTAAAGCACAGAGGGATACAATCATATTGTATGAACAAAAGTGATAATAGAATTCAAACCAAATAATTCTGTATCATATACTAGGGTCTTTATAATTATGACATGGTGCATTTTCATTTTTCATTTTTCATTATGCAAATGTAAGAATATATGCTTCTGAAAATTATATTGATTTTTGTGTGTTCATTAAGAGAGATTTTATTTTTATATATACACAGGTACCGAATCCATGGAGCCATATTTCAAACATTTGTTAAATCTACTGCATCTCAACAGAAAATACATTTCAAATGTAGCAAAAATGCATTGCAGCCTAAGACATTGCTATGATAAAAGTTAAAAACCTGCCTGGCAGTTTTTATTGTCACAGGGAATTAAATGACTCTGTAAGATCATGAAACATCAGAACAGCTTGTTCTAGGAATTAGTAAATGAATAACCTTTTTTCATAGCACAGTTAAAAACGTATTATGTGTGAGCAACTGTAAAGAAGTAAAGGGCTGAGGTGAGCAGAAGTGATTTCTACAAAAGAACAGTGGCAGCCTCTGAAACAAGAAACAAAATTGGTTTTTCCAAGGTGTATTCTTTCATTATAGAGTCATGCTGTAGAGCACGTTCATGCAATTAGGAACCTGGAGCATGCAGTGAAAAGTTAAAGGCCACCCACTACTGCAACTGACGGATTTTCATCAGTTCATCATACTGTGGTTTGTATGTGTAAAAACAGTCTACAGTGGTAAAACAGTCATTAAAAATAATGCATCCTGATGTTTGTGACTTCATAAAGTCCACAAGCATGTAAAATTTGCAACTTTTTGCACTATGCTTGTTTATATGTGTAATGTTCTGTTTACATGCGTGTGTTTTCCAACATATTTCCATCTTCTGGGATTATATGATTCCTAAATGTATTCGAGTAGCCATTAAAGACACTGAGGTGAATAAGGATTAGATCATTTACTAATATTTGTCAGAGAAAGCTAACAAGTCACAGGATTATTGTGCAGGCTATAAGATCCGAATAAGCCAGGAGGCAAGAATTTATTGGAAAGGAAATTGTGATTATCCCTGTATTAGTTTAAGAAGAAAATATATTTTTGAAACAATATTCCTGTGCTTTTTTAACTGTACTTTTATTTGAGCATAGATACTGTACTCCATTTTGATGTAAAAGACATTGGTTTTAAGGAATAATGCGGTGTTCTTTGCTCTTAATTATAAACATGGCACAATAAAACAAAAGATTGCAAATAAAATAAGAGTTGCAAACCTCTATACTTATATCATTTGAATTTTAACTTTTTTCCTAATTTATTTCTTTCTTATTGTAGCCAATCATTTGCTAAAGAATAATCAATGCACTAATTATTTCTGTTAGGTTTTCAAAATGTCTGTTACTGTCCCATGTTTTTCCATATTGTCACTGTAATTTATTTGCATGGTGGGATGCCATAATAAACTGAGATGCATAAAGTATACACAATAATAATAGATCTTCAAAGGAGATATCATTTTAGAAGTAAATCATTATGTTTAGATTTACTCAATGACAGCATGATGACATGATGGGATAAAGTCCTGGCTGTGACCCAAGCAATCCACGTTTGAATAGCATACTGGGCACCTGGTGGTCTCAGCATGGTGAAGGACAGGACAAGATTCCTGTGGTATAGCAATCTCACCTTTCATTGAGATGAGGGATAAGAGATGCATGTCTCAGATGCTGCTAGTGTTGGATTATGTGAGAAAACCAGGAAAGCATAAGGTCAAACATCTCAAGGAGGAGTTAGGTTCATGAGATATCACTACAGAGAGAGATGACCTTTGAAAAGAGACCACTGCATACAGACACCCACCCAGGTAGTAAGCATACCCAAGCAGATCAAATAAATTATACCATTGTGGTGCACTGGCAATCAACAATGGCAGGTTTTGGAGTCACTCTCTTTGTGTAGCACCCCATCATTGTCAACCAAGGAGGAGCTGGTAGCTCTGACCCAAAATGATTAAAGACATGAGTAAAGCTGCAAATATAAAGTCCATAGGCAAGCAGGTAAAGAGGATTAGGAGAGTCACAATTCTACAAAGGGAGAAGCCTGACAACTAATACTCAGACTACCCCATTGATGGTAGATAAATTCTGGTATATATATCTGTATGTGTGCATGTACGTATATGCAGTTAAAAAATAACTCTGTAGAGAACAGTAAAGGTGCAAACCAAACTGCAGGCTGGTTTATAAAGTATGTATCACTGTAGAAGTGGAATGTCTCATGCAAATGTACCATCTTAGTTTAGAGGAAGGTTACTACAGCAGTAAATCACAAGAAGGAATTCCACATAATAGGCTCATATCATCATACATTGCTACAATGCAATTTACCAATTAATCTTTTTTTAAGCCTAGCCTCTCTATAGCCACCAATACACTTAATATCCCGGTTCAAAAGAGATAGGGAGGCAGGCCTAAGGTAAATTTGTGGTTTCTCATCCACTTATATAAAACTATGCTTTAAGACATTAAGGGAAATGTTTTGATCATTAAGATAAAGTACTGAAGTCACATTGATCAATTCAAAGAAAAAAAATCAAATACTATTCTTGATATCGATAATTGTTTACTGATACTGATTATTAACACACCATGAATGAAGGTTTACACATTACAGGTTGAATTTCAGAGATTCTTTGATTCTTCTATCAGGAGCTTGCCATGAAAACTTCTTAAGCCTGATGTATTTTGTCATTTGTTTCAGAGGAAGGCAAAGTTAGTTTTTTCAGGATAAGGGTCAGATCCCAGGAAGGAAACACTTTCTTTTTGGGAGATCTTATACAGTGAACTCATTTTAAAAGTCTTTTGATTGAAGGACTACCTACCCCCTGATAAATTACAGGAGTACAGGCTTATATTGCATGTGAATCCACCTTGACAAAGGAGTAGGCTAAATTAGCATTAAACACATAGTTTAAATAAGCCAACTGTCTAGAAATGGGGTATAAAAGGGCATGCCTTGCAATTCTTTTTTCATTGTGAAATTTTTCTTTATTCCTGAAATGTTTTTATGAAATATATCTCTTCAGAAGACACTTCACTGTCTGGAATCAACATTCTATTCTCTAGGCTGAAAGAATGATAAATCGCAAGTCTGGCTAAAGAACCTTCTGTTGAAGCTATATTAACAATGTCTTGTCTAGAGGAAGCTGAAAGATTTAGAGCATGAGCAGGAATGGATTAAGCACAAGGTGACCTAGTCAGCTAACTATAGTGGAGTTGTCTGTGAGGACAAGCCTGTCCATTAAAAAAAAATAAAAACTGTCACAGCTATGTAACCTGAATGATAGAGGGGAGGTTGGTGTAATAGTTAAGGCGTTCACCTTACAGACACCAAGGTGCCAGGTCTGATATTCATATGGGGTAATTGGCTAGGCTTAAAATGGCCCACAAGTGCCGTTAGCCTAGTACTAATCTATGAATCCATGAACATCTGAGACTTCCTAGAGTGAGTTCAGAGCAGCTCTTGACGTCCGGTGATTGAGCTGCCACTCTACAATGTGATTCAAGTTGGAGTTTTTGTTGTACTTTGAAGTGCATGCATTTGCAAGAGTTTGAAACTGCCCTACCAAACGGCATGTCAGATATTCTTTTGCTGAGGGATGATGTAGAGGTGCATGTGCATATGTGTGTGTGTGTGTGTGTGTGTGTGTGTGTGTGTGTGTGTGTGTGTGTGTGTGTGTGTGTGTGTGTGTGTGGGTTTGTGCGCGTGTGTGTGTGTCTGATTGTATATGTATGTGTGTGTGTGTGTGTGTGTGTGTGTGTGTGTGTGTGTGTGTGTGTGTGTGTGTGTGTGTGTGTGTGTGTGTGTGTGCGTGTGTGTGTGTGTGTGCGTGTGTATATGTCTGCTACTTGAACCTCTAACTTCCAACCTCCTTCTTGTTCAGAAAAGCATATCCTCCAACAATGAGATGCACGTATGTGGATGAATGTGTGTGTGGGTCCATGCGCATGTTTGCTTGAGTATTTTTGCTAATTGAAACTCAAACCTCATTCTTGCTACTTCTTTCACCTCCAAACTCTTTTGTATGTATGTGTGTGTGTGTGTATTTTTCCACTACTTGAACCATGGACACTCTTTGTGTTACTTCTTGAACCTCAAAACCCTAACTTCCTTCATATTCAAAAAAACATATCCTACAAGGAACAGGTGGACTGTCAAGTTAAATGACTTGTACAGAGTCACACAATAGGCAAACAGAGCTAGAAAATATCAAACTCTGTACCTTTGCCTACAGGAAGCACATCATTAAGACCTTTTTTATGTTTTTCTTGACCAGGTTAACCCCAGAAATTCAATCATCTATTTTTAGGGGAGTCCTAAGTTGGTGCTCATACTAACTAGGGGGAAATTAGCCACAGCACTGGGAACCTCCTCCTCTTTTTTCAGCAAGTCCTATGGTATCTCTTACACCCACCTGAACTACCACTAACTCAGGCAGTCAGGCAGAAGGAGTGCTAATGTCTCATCCAAAAGAGCCCACACTCAGGAGTGTAGTACTTCCCCATATGATACACTGTAGTGTCAGTATTGGAAATGAATCCAAGCAACTTGGGAATACAATCTTCAGCCTTTTGATCTTCCAGCATCAACGGCAAATATGATACCTGTTAGCCCACTAACTCTAACAATAACTTAGATGTTCATTAACTTCATTTTCTGATATATCTCTGAGAATTATAATCAATTAATGTCAGTCATTAGAATTTCATAGTTGTTGTCAGAAACTGTATGTTGATTAAAAAATACTGCTAACTTTGCAAGTAAATTTGAGGGGTTTATATTGTAACATCAAAGTCTCACAACTTTGAATGCTACAATATCGAAACCACTACATTGAAAGCAGAAAATAGCAAAGCCGCAGAACATCAAAATCCTGCCTAGGGCAAGATTTCGGAGGGCCATTCCACAGCTTCGCTATTTCCTCCACTGTGGTGTGATAGTTACGGACCTTAGGGTTAGGGAGCGGGTTAAGGTAAGTGGATAGGTAGTACTGTATGTATGGTTTAGTGTAGGGTTAGAAGTAGGGTTTTGTAAAGTGTATGTGTGTGGATTATTTATTTTTGGTGTGCTTGTGTTGTGTGTGTGTTTCTCAGAACAGCAATTTTTTTTCCCTGGGAAAAAGATTTGCTGTTCTGAGTGTTCGATGTTATCACATTTCGAACTTCCAAGTTTGAGCTTATGGTGTTTGATATTTTCGAAGTTTGATTATGTGATATAAACCCAATTTGAGACGGTAGTCAAAAGTACAGGGTTTAAATTCATTCATCTCCATTTGCCTACTGAGTCATTCAGACAGTGGTCCTGGGTCTCCACCTGAAAAGGGGGACTGCCCAGTGAGTTTAATGGTTTAGTATATAGACAAAACAAAATAATGTTGGAAATGTATTCCCTCATTATTTTTGGCTTTATCCAGAATTCTTCACCAAAAATGTTAAATGGTAATTTGTTTTTGTTTCTTGTAAAATTTGCAGCTTTCTGGCAAATTGTTGTGGCCTGCAGCCATTAAATAATGACAGAGAAGTTTGTTTCAGAATTTGCAAACTTCAAAATATGCTTGCTAATGCAAAACAAAACTTGTTATTCTAGCAGCTTGCTAAGTATATGAGAAACCCATTCCTGATTTCTGTGTTTTTGCCTCTGATTCTAGAGCAAAAAGGTTAAGATGGAATAGAAGGGTTGCAATGGGATTTACTGTATGGTTCTGACCAGACCAAACCGAGATATACTTCTGGTCCATTATTTATGAACATATATATTCACCTGATCAATATCTGAGGTGGACAGTCACACAAGTGGCTTCAATTGGTGTGTGTGTGTGTGTGTGTATGTGTGTGTGTGTGTGTATGTGTGTGTGTGTGTGTGTGTGTGTGTGTGTGTGTGTGTGTGTGTGTGTGTGTGTGTGTGTGTGTGTGTGTGTGTATAAATACATGGCTCCTGCAACCAAAATACAAATGTAAACAAAATAGTTCACTGTAGCAAGCAGAAGCCATGTTTTTTCTTGGAATAATCCCTGGTTTCTTGTTTTGTTGACTAATGGCAGCGTGCTTATTATTTGACTATGAATAAACTGAACAGCTTGAAGTCTATGAGCTTAATGTTAAAATTCAATGATTACATTTATTTAGCTTGGGGTTTTTTGCAGTTATTCAGGTGTTAGGCCACAAGAGTCTGGCTGGTACTTAATGCAGATGAGTGAGGCTGTGAGCTGTTAATGAGCTGCTTCTGGAGGGCAGGGTTTCAATCCCAAAACCTTCATTCGACTCTGACCAAGTTAGTCCACCAAACAATGTTTCTGGGCTCCCTCTGAAAAGGGACATTTGCCTCCAGTGCAATACACCAAGCCGTTAACAAATGCAATACACATTTGTATTTTGAATTCTTGCACCCTTTACATAGCTGCAAATTAGTGAGTCACTATATGCTGTTTGACTATGAATCCTAGTATTTGTCTTGTTTAATGTGCTGCCAAGTGTATTTTTAATAAATGTGAGTTTCAAAGGAACCATTAAATTCATGACTACATTTCAGTTGACCCAGGTTTGATTAGTACTCAGCCAGCTGACAGAGTGGCAGGGTAGGATGGGTGTGCCCCTCACGGCGGGGTGGGAGGTTATATGGGCATTCCTTGTGCTGATCCTGGTGAAAACTGGGGACGTCTCATTTGAGGGCATTATCTAAAGAAGTGAAAAGGTGGCTGCCATAAGTAGCAGACCAGGGGTAAACTTACAATTCCTCATCCAATGATCCAAGTTGCACTTGAGTAAGTGCAGAGCAGAAACTCTGCTTTACATGGATAAGAAGTCTGTTCCAGAGAAGGGTTAGTCCCTGAATAGTATACCTGTCCCTCCAACATGTCTCATTTAGAAAACATTAAATGTTTAGTTCACTAGATTAGATGTTTCTGATGCTATTTGTTATTGGGATGTGCAAGAGGTCTATAAGGAATGCATCAGAGGATGCTTTAAAAACCAGGCATAGGATAAGGCTTTGAGATAATCTTCATAGAAACTTTTGTCTACACAATATGTTCTTTGTGAAGAACCTCTGTGGATGCTCTAGGTGTTGTATATGCCTATTCAGGTACATAACAAAAGAGCCATTGTATTCAATGGTTGGTCTAATGAGGGCCGAATTCTAAAGAACTAGAACTTCCTTGGATCTAGATGCCATACCCTTGCTTATAAGTTGCGCAGTATGGAATGATTTCCTTACTGCAGTATACGCATGATAGACAAAAGGCCAAGTTACTGTCTATGTGTGTTTCCAAATCTCTGATCACAGAGTCAAGTCTTATGGGTGTATTATCAATTCAGTAATTTCCAGGGATGGGGATCTATCTGAAAGATACTATTGCACATTTTTGGCATTGAGTTTTAGACCGTGACTTTGGCACCATTTATTAGATTTTGTCAAGTCTTCTTGGACAATGTTTGTCTGTTTGGTGGATTATATTTCTATGCCTAGTTTGCAATCATCTGCAAACATGGCCAGTCAGAGGTTTTGATGCTGGTATTGACAACAGAGAGGTAGATGCCAAAAAAGGACCATCTCAGCCAAAATTTCTAGGGAACTCCTCTAGTGACTTGCCTTTTTGTGGAAATAGACTCACTGATCCTGACTTCTTATATCCTATCTGTGAGCCAGCTCGCAATCCAGTGGGTGACATGGGGATTTATACCTAAATTTGTGAGCTTGTCTACAATGCCCAAGTAGGCCATTGTGTCAAATGCTTTGGCCAGGCTGAAGAAGACAGTATGCCCCATTTTACCCTCATCCATTGCTTTGGCGACCTCCTCAAAAAAATCAACCAGGTTGAGTAGGAATGCCCTATCCTTGATGAAACTACACTGGATTAGATCCAATGTCTGAAAGTTTTTTGTGTCATTATCAATTATGTATATGATTATTCTGACATGACCTTATATATGTGAGTAGTCAGACTTATGGGTTTTTAGTTTTCCAAGTCCATGGATGGCCTACCTTTATGTAGAGGGATAATAGTTGCAGTCCTCCCTTCCCTTGGTATGAATCTTGGTTGAAGGTGACAATTGAATAGTGCTTCTAGTGGACCTAATAGATCATGTGATATTATCAAGTCCTACCAATACAGTGTTTTGGGCCTTGGAGTATGAATTGTCGAACTGCTCTCTAGTGAGAGTTGGATGAGTTACATTTGCAGATATTTCTTGAGAGGCATCTGTGGAAGAAAGTGGAGTAAAACTGGACTGAATTTATTGACCAGTATATTTTTTATATTATCCAGCTCAGTATAGGTGGCTTTGCAATTAGTTTGACATATTGTTGTGCATTACCTTTGAGGTTTCATATAAACTTAAAAATGCTTTGTGGTTGTGCTTAGACTATGCCTCAAATGTGGCATTAGTAGACCTAATTTGTCCCCTTAGTGCTTTATTTAGTTTGATAAGGGAGTTATTACCTTGCTGGGCATTGGTCTTTCTATTTTTGGCCACAATGTTCTTCCTTTTGTTACACTGATGCTGGAAATCCACCCAGAGTGGCTTGTTTTTATAGTATGCACTGTGCTTATTTTGGGTGGGTAATGCTGCCTGTAGGCAGCAGTGCATATGATTGTAAAAGGTTTGTGAATAACTCAGTATAGGTAACAGTGTTCCCTGGGTTTGGAAGGGCTTGAACCTTTACCGGGGTGTCAGTAACCTTTGCTTTGAAATAATTCCTAAGAGTACCACGGTTACCTAGTGTGCCAAGTTTTATTTTCATTTTGAAGGACACAGCTTCATGTCCCAACCAAACCAGTGAGGACATTACACTTAGAGGGAGGGGGAGTGTTCTCCTATGTTTGTGCGGAGTAGGCCAAGAATGTTGATACCTCTAGTAGATGTGCAGACTAGCAGATCTAGAGCATTCAGGTTACAAAATCCAGGAATCTTTGTGTCTACAAATTTGAGGCCATGTATGATTCCCAGTTTATAGAGGGGTAGCTAAAGCCAACTATGCTTATGGTGTTGGGTTGAATGGACAGTGCCTCAAACTCAAGGTCATTTGTGTAAGAAAAATGGGGCTCCTGGGTCATAGAGGGGGACCTATAGTTCATAAGGATATGGTACGGAACCTTGCTTATGGTGTGTTGTTCATAGAGGAACTCAGATGCATCATACTGCTTCACCAGTCTTGAGCTGCGTTCATTTTTGATATGTAAATTGAGACATTTCACCTTTTTTCCCTTTCTGTAAAAGAAACTGGTCTAAATATGTTGAATACATTATAGCCCTTTACTGCCAGGGTGCTCTCAGTGGCTTGTGGTGTCCAGTAACTCAACTGGTTAAACAATATGGCAATTTGAATGTTCTTTGTCTATGTATGGGTTCAAATCTCAGTGCAGCATATATTTTTAGGTTATTTAAGGTATTAACATCACAGTTACAAGGTGAAGGTTTTGATTCTCACCTTTGAAAGGGAAGTTGTCTCAGCTTAAAGTGGCCTGCAAGACCAGCTAACCTAGTACATATCTATAAAACTATGAACCTTAAATCATGTCTTTGTAATGCACAGATGTCTACATTCTCCATGGAAAGGAGAGCTTGCAGGGATTGAAGATTTTTGTTTAGACTCCTGGTATTTAGCAATATTACTTTTAGATTATTCTAGGTTAGATTAGCTATGCCAAACATTTTATCAGGTTAACAATGCTGAAAATGTCAGTATGAGGTGATGATTTATCCAATATTTGTCAGCCTAGAAGTGCAGACCATCCCTAGTGAAGGCATTGTGGTCTGTCAACCATATCTTCCAAGACCAACAAAAATTGTACCTCTTTTGAATGACACCAAAAACTAAACCAATTATTAAAATCAATTATTTTGTGTGGTATCATCCTATGCTCATACTAGCATGGGTTACATAGTCTGAGAGCTCTATCATGTTTCTCTTCATACAGTCCATGGCAGTACATCTCAAATCATTTGCTCTCACATGGATGATGACTCAGTCATAATGGTATGTGTGGTTCAATAACCAGTGTGCACGTGTCATCTGGTGGATCCTGTCCCCTGATAGGCAATTGACTGTAACAATCTCCTTGCTCAGCTTGATTAATGAGACATTGATGTGCCTCATAATGGAGTCTCCTTTGACCACTGGATTGTGTGGTGATCTGACTTATCAGCTTAGCTGTAGAGACACTGAGTTGAGACTAAATGTGTCATGGTAGATGCTGCTTTGGTAGTGTGTTTTAGAGGATGCTGAGGATACTTATTGTAATTACTGCATGTTGGAGGCCTTTGAGATCTTGGTTTGGGTAGATTATTTTTAAGATCCTTAGCATATGTGGGTCTATGTGTATATCCTGTAATGTGTATGGCAGGTATTGTTTCTGACAAGTTGTTTTTATTTATAGTGGCTGAAGATAAAAGTCTTTCTTGTAGAGACAGTGAATAAATATATATTTCGTATATCATATCAGATTGTTTGAGAACTCCAGGTTGTCAGAAAACATAATACAGTTTTCTACAATGTCTCAGGATGCCCATTTCTACTTATATGGCTACAGAGACAGTAGGAAAGTAGAGATCCATTGTTTCAGGTGTATCTATAGTGTGTTACAAGGAAAATGGTACCAAGGGATTTTATTTATTTGTTTATTTATTGACATTTGATTACTGGAAAAGTCTGACTGGGTAGAAGCCCATTTTCAGTGGAGGCCCAGGGAGAAAAGTTTCAAATTATTACAAAACATTTCAAGAACAATAATTTTATAGTCTTCAAAAATAAAACAAAAACATCTGTAGTTTAAATAATTATAACAAATTAGACATAATGTAAAAACATTGGTTAAGAATCGATACAAGTTATATGACAATCATTTAATATTTAAAGAAATTTTAGATAGTTTGCAGAGAAATTAAAGGTAAGTTAGTTTAATGCAAACAGGAATTGCAATATGAAGTGAGGGGGAAACAGGCTTATGGTATATTTATAGAGAAAATTAGGGAAGATGATTTTATAGAAGTAAGGAAGTAAGTGAAGAAGGGAAAGTAAGGAGGTATAACAAATGAAAAGGTACTTGTTCACATTTAAGGATACAGTTGATCTTGGTTTTAAGCAAGAAGAGAGCCAGATTTTAGTTAGGAAGTCTTCAGAGTGGTTTTGAAAGATAGGAGGGAGGGTATCAACCTGAAGAATACAGGTAAGGTGTTCCAGGCCTTAACAAACTTGTAACAGTACAGACAATGCCCAGCATATTTCATATGTTTATAGGCAGACAGACATGGTCCTCTTTATGTAACCACTGTGAAGGAGATCAAATTTGTTAGAGAGATAATTAGTTAAGAAGTACAGTCTTAATCAAATCTAATGGAGTAATGCCCATCATCACACAAGCCTGGTGCTCTTTGAACAACTAAGGGCTCAGAAACTCTTAGGGGTAATTTTATGGGAAAATTGAGATTCTAAGAATTTGTTTCTATACTGGATACTGCTAACTGCTGCTGCACAAGGAGCAGTGCCGTACAAACATAATGACTTTATACAGGTAGAGAAAAATAACTGACAAGCCAAGTTACAACAAACACACTTTAAGGTTTCCTCAGTGATTCTCACCACAGAATAGACGAAGCTACACTCTACACTTACTAGAGGGCAAACCTAACTTTTCTATCTTTAAACAACTAATATGAGATCCAAAGTGCAGTAAATAATCAGGTTAAACACTAAACCAAACAGCTTATGCTTAGAATGAAGCAGAAATATAGAAATCCAACAATTACAGTGGCAAGAACAAAAGCACTTTAAAATAGAAAACAGTAACACTAGTATATTTTAAGATAAAGTATAACATGACAATGCAGAGTAATTATTTAGCTGTGGGTGGGTATGGATTCAGTTTAACAGTGAACTATAGTGGCAAAACAATAGCACTTAAAAGTAGTTAAAAGTGCAAAACTCTGAAATAATGCACAAATATAACAACAGCACTTACATATTCCAAAATAAAGTTCAAAACAGCATTGTAGAGTACTTATCTCGAAGTGAATTGGTATGGATTCAGCAGAAAGCCTCAACAATGAGTTGTCTGCGTTATCTGGTTATCTGAGGAAGGTCTAGTTGAAAGTGTATTGAAATGCTTACAGACCTATTTCTGTTGCTTTTGTTCTTTTATATTGATATGGATAGGCCATTTTTGTTGAAAACTTTATCTTGGTATCAGAACTCATTATATTGGCTTTCCATACATAAGCTCAAAGTGAAATAGAGTTTAAAAAAAACAGTGATATTACCATTGAAAAAATATGTGGATTTTGTCATTAAACAAATTCTGTCCTTACTTCAGTGATAGATTAAATGTACCTTGGACCCTTGGCGGTTTTCAAACCATGTCCCATCCCAATATTCATACTTTTTTGGGGGGAAACCACATCTAAGTCCATATGCCCTTTTGGATTCACCTCCCTAATTGCTTCAATCCATAAATGGCCATTTAAACTGCTGAAATTATAATACATCAATATCAGTACATGTCAGATACAACTAATTGACCATGTACACCTCAGATGTCTGACCATAATAAAACATGGCCATATTAAATTATTCTAAGTGTTTTTTTTTCAAAAATACAAACTAGTCTTGCAAAGCCAGGATGAAAAGAAAGTAGGATGTTTTTATCTACTGACAGCCCCCATCCCCAGCTCAACAGTTATAATTATGTTACTATCTACAAGTCATCTAACTATCTAACTGTATTTAAAAAAGAAAAAAATGATAAAGAAAAATATCTGACAGTCTCTTAGAAGAAGAATCAGAAACAGTTGAGAGCTATGCAACTTAAACTTTTTTTCACACAAACTAATAGTCAAATGTACTTCAGCTTTATTTTTCTTTTTACGCTGCAATAGTTCTGCAAAATCAATCAATAAAGTGAGGAAACATTTTGATCTCAATCTGTTTCGTCTTCCCCACTTGGCAATTATAGCCACATTGGTTTACTATATACACCTTGTCTGAGGGTGATACCAATAAATAAATAAATAAATAAAACGCTCAACCTCTTAGCAAAAAAAAATAATAATAATCCAGGAAACAGCAAATAAGTGATGAAGGTCAGGACAGATACCCCAAAACACAGAAAATTTTAAATATTAATTTGGATATTCAACAAGTTGCTAGATATGCAATTTTTGCATTAGCATGCATTTCCATTGGTCACTCTACACATCACAGTAAAAATGTGGAATGCTGCTTTCCCTAAGTGGAATTGCTAACAATTTACTAAAAACAATAATTGGGAAGCTCACAGCACAATTTAACTGTCATAGTTTGTGTTTGATGAAACAATATGATTCAGTATTATTTGCCATGGATAGTAGTTAAAAAAATCTTAACAACTGTCTGACAGACCCTTCAACGTGTAATATAGACATTTTAAAACTCAAAATAAGGAGCATTCCTCATAATGAGATACAACTGAGTGATATGCACTTATCTGTACAATTCCCTGTTCCCTTCATCTTCTAGTCTGCTGTTCCTGATTCACAGACACATGATTACAACTCTGCCAAAAATATTCTAACAAAACAAGTGACTGCAATCCTCAATGAGTTCTCATAAATGCATGGTTTTATAAGAAATTGGATACATATTCAAAATAAAATTGGAGATATTTTGAGAAATCAGGGACATTTTACCTTGCTTGTAGCCTAGGTTTGTTATTTACAATTTCCATTTAACACCAAGGCACCTACCCTGACTGCTTTCATCACTAAGCATGCGCATGCACAAACATTACACTCAGTAACTTGATTATAAACAAATGTATGCAATGGCATTTAAATAATAAAACAGCGTATATGTTTAGTGACAGTTTCATCCAGCACACACGTTAAATCATTATAGTTAATTTATATGCTGAACATAAAATTATTTAAGTTGATCAGTTTAAAAGACATCTTGAATTGCATGGTAGTCCCTGCTGAAATGTGCCCCCTTGAAGTCACACATCCTGGTAGGATACCCCAATCACCCCTGTTATAGTCTGCCTTGCTTTATTACTAACTTTAGTACTGGAATCAAGGATTCAGAAGAGTCAATTTCTTTATTCTAAATATTCTTTAATATGTACTAAGGCTCATTCATGCATATCCTAGAAGTCATCAGAGTGCAGGAAAATGTGTTTACCAGAGATATTATGTATTGTCTTGCTGTTATAACTTTTAAGGGGATTATCTTCTCCATGAAAGAAGAGTCTATACTGTGTTTAAAGAGAACCTTCTCATCTGTTGAACTGAAATCTAGTCTCTGGAAGTATATTATCTATGGATATGCCCAAAAGCTGAAAAGGTTTTACAGTCTGTTAGCCACTAGTGTAACGGTTAAGTTTGGATGGCAGCTTAGTTCATCTCGCTTGTAGTAGGTTAAACAGCTTATATATTAAACTACTTTATGCATATGTTTGCACCTTCCTTGGAGTCTGCATTGTTTTGTTTTTCAAATTTTTACAGTTGCAGATAGAATTTATGTTTGATGACCTGGAAAAAAGTAAAAGACCATGCTTACATACAAACATCACTACTGCTGAATATTCAGTATCTTGCTCCAGCTTATGAAGCTCTCGAGACTGGAGAAGAATATTATGCAGTACTGATGATGTAAAATATTTTTGTTTTGGTGGTTTGACTTTGTAAGACTACAGTACTAGTGCTGGTGACACTTACTTAAAACTTCCTGAGAGGTTTTTGTGATACACAAGCCAGTAAAGTTGTTGCCATGTCTTCAGTGAATTTCTTTTTTTTTTTTAGTATGCCAATCCCAATATACTTTTTGATTGATTTATCTTGTTTCATTTAAATTTCTCTGGAAGAGTAATACAGTGATGCATCTGTTAGCACCTGTCCTGCTTTTTGCCCACTTCTACAGTTGCGTTCCTGGCAAATTCACTGTGAAGTCTGTATGTCTTCCATTGGTTAGATAGAGTTTTTCCTAGGTGGTCCAATTTTCTCCCACATCCCAAACACATGCTGCAGGTGAACTGCTGCTACTCCAACATCTCCATAAGAATAACCCTTTTTAATCATTTGTTTTAGGCATCTTTTACAGATATCTGAGTTCTAATCCCCAAAAAAAATCAGCTGTGTGGAAATCTCATTGGGATATTTGTTGACCAGAACCACATGTGTCAAACAGTTTTGAAAATGGTGACATACTACCCAGATGGAAAGCATAACAAAACTGAAAAAACAATAATCTGATTAAAATGTGTGTGTGTGTCTTTTGGCTTTTTCCCGGTTAGGGGTCGCCACAGCAGAACTCCGGTCCACTAATGATTGGCAGTATATTTTTACGTGCCGAGTTGCTGGCCCTGATGCACAACCTTCAACGAAGGTACACCCATTCATGCATGTCTCCACACAGAAGACGCTCTAGCTGAGAATCGAACAGGACAACGTCTTACTGTGAGGCGACAACGCTACCGCAGCACCACCACCACAGTAATATGATTAAAATGTAAGAAAATAATAAATGTGGGGAAACTTAAGCAACTGTAAAATATGAAGGGAAAATAGAACTCATGGTCAAATAGCTTTTAAGCAGTCACAAAACTAATGTATTGATAGTCATATGGGAACCCAAAATCCCCCACATGTCAAATACAAAGTCAGCACAAGAACAGTGCCAGCCTTCTCAGGTAACCAGGTTAGTTAAAAAAATGTGGACATACCAATACAGCTTCACTGATGAATAAACCAAAATGTTATGACTTGCTATCACAGTGACCCTCACTTGAATTAAGATCCAAGGTGTCTTGCTATATGATTAGAAAAGTGTCCAGATATGCCCCTACAGTGTCAGAGATCTGTGCACCAAAGTAGACATATAAGCAGTAGGACAACTAATGAGTGAAGGAATGACAGAATTTGGCTGATCTTCTTACCTATAAACAAAAAGCCATAGGCAAGAAGTAAAAACACCACTCAAATTTAATACACTTTAAAAGCAAATGTCATATGAAGTGCTTTTCGTCCAGCCAGTTGACTGTACTTCATCAGATAAAATCAGGTAATTTAATACAACTTTTAAATAAGATATACACCCCACCCCTCTTGTCCGTCCACCAATAACAATCGCAGAACTTTAATTGATGTTTAATTGTTGTAATGACTATAAGAACGGGGTGGCATTTCCTAAACCACCCCCATCACAAAACAGGAACTTTATTCGCCGATTGTTGGCACAACCCCCTCAGTAGAACCGGAATCCCGGGATGTCAAATGACTTGGTGACATCACCTGGTTTAGGAGTAGTGAACTGTAATGAAGACGATGGGTTTGGCCAGGTTGCAAGTACACCGATTTGTAACACTAACAACAATTCGAGAACAAATAAGGATTCCTCGCAGCAGCAGAACTATGAGACTCAGGATTTTTTCAACAACAGAGGACAAAACCACTAATGGAGTTGCAACATGAGGGGGGCCAACAGGAACCACATGAACAAAAACAACAAAAAGACAAGGTAAATGACTGTTTAACAGATACACAGGGATGCAGTGTGACTGATAGTGACTGTAAAATCTTGTTTAACCAGGATGGTGATTTCAAAATCTTTAATTTTACCAGTTATGAGATTGACCCTGTGTTAACTGAGCTATTTTCTAAGGATCTTATATTTGCATCTTCTTGTCAGTTTGATCTTCCAATGACACTCATAGACTTAAAATATTTATACGAAAATTTAACTTGCCCATGTTGCTGTCTAAGAACACTGTCCAGCAACAAAAAGAATTGAGGGTTCTGAGTACTTTTACCCTTCCCCCACACCCTTTATTAGCACTATTTGAAACTATGTGTGAGTTTGATTTGAGGTCATTGTCAAACTATACAATGGAAGTAGGAGTAGGCAATCTAACTAAAAGTGAATCAGAAGCACTGCGTATGTTTAAATCTTTACTGATTAGGGTACTTAAGCCTGTCAAGGAGGTGGTTTGGTACTTTTTGAAGTAGATGAGTATAACAAGAGAATGAGGTGGGTGGTTGAGAGTGATACATATACTAGAGCTAGTTTGAATGAACTTAACGTTGCTTCTAACTGTATTAAAGTCTTTAAGGGCGACTTGTTCATTGATGGGAAGATTGATGTACAGACGTTGAACTATGTAACAACACTTACACCAAGAATACCTTCACTGTTTGGCATCCCTAAGGTACATAAGAGTATAAATAAATCCCCTGTGAGAGCTTTAGTGGATGCCAGATCATCTATAACATACGCTAGTGCAAAATTAGTGGACTCTCTTTTGAAGAAATATGTGGTTAAAGAGTAGCAGATATGCAGGGACTCATGGGCATTCCTTGCTGCCATTAGTAGATGTGAATATAGCGAGGATGTTAATTTCCTCACAATAGACGTGACTGATTTGTACTTTTCTTTACCACAGGATATAGCGATAGAATGAGTACTGGAGAGACTAAGATGGCACGGGGCAGAGCATTTGGAGTTTCGACTCATAGAAGAACTTTTAGATATTATTCTACCAAATAATTTTGTGATGTTTGACAATGACATATATTTGCAAAAAGTGGGTGTAGCAATGGGATCACCATTTGGGGTGAGTTTTGCCAACTTGGTTATGGCCCATTGGGAGCACAAACATATTTTTAACAGTAGCTATATGGGTTCCAAAATATATTTCTACACTACATTCCTGGAAGACATCTGTGTCCTAATCAGAGGAGGCATTGTTGCAGCTAGTGAGATGATTGATTATTTAAACACCTCTACCAGTTTCTTGAGGTTGACTAGTAATTTTCAGATGGAGAAAATTGCATATTTGGATGTGAACCTCAAGAAGGATAGTAGTAGGAAACAATATTCTGCAACGATCTTCCGTAAGGAAACATATTCAAACTCGTTACTGCACTACACAAGTTCACACCCTATGCAACAAAAGAGGTCCATAGTCAAGGGTCAATTGGTGCGTGCAGCAAGAATGGTGAACAATGATGAGGTATTTTTAGAAGAAAATTAGATCTTGAAAAACATGTTTTTAAAGAGAGGGTACCCAGGACCTTTGATTACGGAATTGACTGAGGAAGTGTATTATAAAAAACTGGTGTTTTTAGACCTACTTTAGGTCCTGAATCAAGGGCATATGAGTATGAGTTTTAGAAGCCCCTTTTGGTTAATAGTCCTACGGGTGTCAAGGGGTTGGAACAGGAGGGGCAAACTGTGTTAACAAACTTTATGGTGAGTTTTATTACACCATTTAGTTTGGATATGGACAGCATTAGGAACATCTTGGTTAGGAACTGGAACCTACTCCTGATGGAAAGAGTAGTAGTGAATAGAGTGGGTGAACATCCCATTATAATTTTTAGGAGAGGTAGGAATATGAAGGCTGTCTTAGAGATGAATACCCACGTGGTTCATAGAACCCCAGGTATGTTCAGGTGTGAATCCTGTAACTTCTGTAGATACATGGCTACTGGGTCTATTTTACCTTCAGAGACAGGATATTTAAAGTGGAAGGGAGATTTAATTGTAACTCTAAGTCAGTGGTTTACCTTACCCAGTGTGTACTATGTACAGTTTTCTATGTCAGGAAGACCGACAGGAAACGTAAGGAGACAGTGTATGAGCACACATATTGTATGAGCAGGGGGAAATCAGAGAACGCGTTAGCAAGACACTGCCTTAGTTACCCTTCTCATTACTTCCAGTTTAGAGCTATAGAACAGATTACACCTGTTACCGGGGGGGGTGGTCCCTTTCAGCTACTACTTGAGAGGCAAGAACTGATGTGGCAGCTTCAGCTTGACTCTTGTAGGTATTCTGGCCTAAATTAAATTATATTGATCACCTGTATTTTAAAACTGAGAAGTTTGTCTAGGTAATTCTAAAATAGTACCTTTATAATTTTGAAATGCATTACAGCTTAGTTTAAATGGGGTTGATATGTAGATACATATACATATAGACATGTTTGGCATTGTTTTATTTTTTTGTATTGAAAGAATGATTGACCTGTTATACCATGGATTTAAGGTTACAATGCATTAATATGTTAACATATTTTATGTTGTTTACAACCATAGTGATGTATACCTTGTGGGTGTACATAACTGGGGTTAGTATGATAGAGTAACTATTTTACAATATTCACTGACTATATGTTTTACATACTTTTTGGTCTCACACTTGTAACTTGTCTGTACCTTATAAGATTTGTTTTGGTGAGGTAGTTTGACTACTTGCCATTATAGGTTTTCTTGGTAATTGGGTTGTAAGGTGAATTTTTACTTGTATGAAACAATTAAAGTCCTGCGATTGTTTGTTATTGGTGGACGGACAAGAGGGTGGGGTGTATATCTTATTTAAAAGTTGTATTAAATTACCTGATTTTATCTGATGAAGACTGGTCAACTGGTTGGACGAAAAGCGCTTCATATGACATTTGCTTTTAAAGTGTATTAAATTTGAGTGGTGTTTTTACGTCTTCCTTGTGGGTTTTTGTTTATTGGTTGTTTGTGTTTTACCCTAGTTTGTTCATGATCTTCTTACCTGCTGCATATGTTCATAGGCTAATGACCACCAGGGCCCTTACAAGCCTAGTTACACACCTCAAACCATTTGGGTCTCGAGTATCATGGGTCTCTTTACAGGGGGCATATTAGTAGGGCAATAATTAAGTATTTGTAGGGGGGGTATTAGTTAGGATAATATTTTTCTTATTGATGGTCTCTGCCTATAAGGGAAATGGGGGAAGTCCGGGGAAAGATTTATGATTTCCCATCCAATTGTTAAGTTTTCATTTGAAAAGAGTCAGGGTAACCTTTGCTGTACATTGATGGGGTGCCTATTCCATAATGTGAGAATTCATTAGAAAACATATATGTCTCTCCAGCATGTCCTGTTTATGAGATAAACAAAGTTCAGATCCCTGGATATAGTGTTTCTGGTGTTGTTTGCTGTGTGTATGTGCATCAGCTTCATCAGATCTGGGATTGAGGAAGTCCTGTAAGCCAGGCAAAGATCCCTTGTAAATAGCCAGTAGGAAAATAAATACAGACACAGATTTTTAGATGACCAACGTAGGGCAGGCTTTTCATGACCTAAATTCTCCTGGTGCTAGTGTCTGGTTAGATGCATGCCAAAGGGGGCACTATATTCAATGACAGGTCTTATAAGGGCCAGGTAGGGTGGTACTTTAATTTCCTTGGACCTGGATGCCATATCCTTACCTATAAGTTGGGCAACATAGAATGATTTTCTTACTATCTTAACTACATGTTGATCAAAGGCAAGATTGCTGCCTACATATGTTCCCAGATCCCTTATTACTAGGTCAACTCTTAGAGATGTTCTATCAACAGAGTAATTAACTTGGGTTGACAGTTTCTGAAAGGGCATTATAATGCATTTTTGGCATTGAGTATTAGACCATGGCTTTGGAACCAGTTATTTGTCTGTGGTAATCCCTCTTGCAAGATATTGGTGTCTTAGGGGGGTTATACCTGTATCATGCACACTAAAGGATGCTATAACTCACTTGCAAAGTGGGCCTGAACTGGATAATTATCTACCAAAAACAAAAATGCCATGATCAAATGTTGGTTGCAAGTGAAAAACTCACAAAAGAAGCAGTATTGTTATCTAGGGCTATAAAGTATGTTTTACATGCAGTAACTAAAGAAATATAGTACCTCCACTATTTGTTCTTTGCTATCATGCAGCCAAAATCCTGTTAGGCTTTTCATAAGGATATATGAGCCATATGAGCCACATGCCCTCCATAAAACTTTTCCACAAGAAGTACATGTTTTACGTTAAATAAGAAATTTGTATGTTAGCATTGCAGAAATAAAATTTAACACAGCCAAGTACAAAAGTAAGGAGTAAATAAATCAGTTAAAGAGACAGAGGTATGGTTTGTGATACAGAATTGTATTTCACTCTGCAATGGTGTAGACTACCTGTATATTTTTATCTCCATAAAAACATTATTTTTAATAAAATAATTACCTTTACACAATACATAGAACTTTGATGATTTTTTTCATTGTGATTACAGTTAGTCTTGAACTGAAAGCTACCTGTTGCATTTGTTTGCTATATTTATTAGGAATGACTCAAGAATACTACTTCATCTATTCTGGATTATATTAGCTATTTCTTATTTAATACATTTAAAAAGAAGGAGCGCACAGTATGCATCAGAATAGTCGTAATCTCCATATAATAAAATTATCCAAATAAATGCAACAGTTACCTTTGTAAGGACAAACTCCTTATATTAGAATGGGGAAAGGAACAAATCAGTACAGTCCCTGGATGTGAGACTATTATCTGTATCATGCAAACCTCCAGGTGCTGTGATGCACTTATAAAATAGTAACATATTATTTGTAGGTTGAATTTGATTATGTTTAATAATTATAATTTTTTTAGTGCATTTTTAACAAAACAGATAGTTTTTCTGTCCATTGTAATTAACTGATAGAGCAATAACTTTATAACTGTGCGGAATTTTGGTATGTCATTTTCAGAGAAGTCAAACTGTTGTTTGCTATTGTATAAATACATATAAAATGTTATCTAACTGCAATTTTCAAAAATCACATTCTAGTGCCAAATTATACACATTCAATACCATAGTTCATAGGTTCATAGGTAAGTACAAGGCTATCTGCCCAAGGGCATTTATAAGCCTAGCCAGAGTATGTTGGCTTTCGCCACCCCCTTAGATTAGTTCCCTGTGCCTCTGACCAGCAGAGCCATTAGTTCCCTGTGCCTCTGTCCAGCAGAGCCACTGCAGTGATCCCCGGGGTAAATTTTCTGTTTCCCGTCCACCCATCAAGGTTTCTCTTGAAGAGTGATAGTGAGGGGCTCTGCCTGATGTATATTAGAATCTTGTTCTAAAGCATGGGGAGTCTCTGGGTCAGGAATCTATCCCTCCAGCATGTCCTATTTATCGTTGTGGTAAGGTATCAGCAAGAAACTTGAATGTGTGGCTCTCAGAGATTTGTTTTTTTTTTAGGTGGAGCATATCCATCAATTCTGGGTTGGACATGGCCTTGTATGTCAAGCAGAGATCATCTCTGAGTAAGCGGTATGCAACCGAGTACAGCTGGAGTTTCTTTAGTCGGGCTGCATAGGTCATCTGTTTGAGACCAGTAATCCTCTTGGTGAGGTACTTTTGTGGTCTTTCCAGCTGTTGCAGGTATCTTGTAAGGTACATCCCAAATGGGGCATTGTATTCTATAATAGGTCTAATAAATGATGAGTAGAGAGGCACAATAACCTCCTTTGTTCTGGATAAGAACCCTTTTGAGATTAGTTGGGCCACATAGAAGGATTTTCTAACCACCTTGGCAATATGATTATCAAATGAGAGATTGCTATCTACTTGGGTTCCCAGATCCCTTATTACTTTTTCTGTATTTAGGGGACTACCACCTATGTGGTAATTTGTGCGTACTTTGTTTTTTCCAAAAGGGATGACTATGCACTTTTTGGCATTCAGCTTGAGGCCATGATTTTGAGACCAGGTATCTGTCTCAGTGAGACCATTCAGGAGGGTGTCTGTATCAGCCAGAGAATCAATTATGGCCCCTAGTTTGCAGTCATCTGTGAACATGGTCAGCCAAATTCCTCCTGTGCTTGCCTGTACCTCTGAGAAGATATACCGAACAGGAGGGATCATAGGACTGAGCCCTGGGGGATGCCACTTGTAACTGGTTTAGGGTTGGACCTAGAGTCTGCAACTCTCACTGTGACCTCAGTACTTTACAAAAGTTTCACAGCACAAGTCTGACTTTCACAAGGCTGCAGGACAACTTATAATTGTTGGCATCAGCAGTGGATGTTGGACTGAAGATGTTGGGAGGCCAGCATGAAATCCTGCCTCCACCCCCCATTAAGGAAACCATGGAAAAAAATTTCTCCAAAACCAACTTCAAGCTTCTTAAGACAGAAGTGGTGAACTTCATGACACCCATGCAGATGGACAATACAGTTACGACTACTGAATCCTACACAATTGCACTTTATAAGCACTTACATGAGTGCATGGATCGTGCTATCCCAAACAGAACCAAGATGCTATCCTCCAAAAAAAGGAGGCCAATCTGGTGGTCCCCTGCCATAAACAAACTGTACAAAAGAAGGAAGAAACTTTTGCAAAAGAGATTAAAATCCCACGAGTGGAGGAGCTCCCTGGTCAGCCTCAGTAAGAAGCTGTGATCCCTGATAAAATCCTCCAAAGCTAGTTACGAAAACACAATCGCCACTGATTCCCCTAACAGATTTGTTTGTTTTTCAATTGAATTGTACAGGTTATAGGTCACATTAAAGGTGGGAAAGGTTTTGAAATGATTTATTGTGGTCTCATTTTTTTATATCACAAAAACCTGGTATTTTAACAGGGGGTGTGTCCACTTTTTATATCAACTGTAGCTGAAAAAAGCAAGCACGTCTTATCAAGATCAGTAGTCTTCTGTGCAGATAAACCCCAAAGTAATGTTTTCTTCTGTGCTGTCCACATACACAACTGTTCCCACATTCAAGTTCCCTAGCTACACAGTTACCTTTTTATAGCGTAGATTCAGGCCTGTGATCATGGTGAAGATGCAAATGAGGTGTGAACTCATTAGAATTGCTGAATCTCAAATACATGGCTCCATGTCACAGATGTAAACATAGTGCAGGCACTCCTTCAGTGTCTGTTGCTAAAGGATTGCAACTGTGAATGATTACTGGTAGGGAGAAGGAAAACAAAAGAGCAATTCAGACTCCTCTACCTCCAGTGTGTGTGTCAGCCAAATTAGACTTAAGTGTTGAAGTAAATAAATGTAAGTAAGCAGCACTTATTTCACAGTTTCTGCTCAGTAACATCCAACCTCCCCTTCATTTATTGACAACTGTATATTATTGCCATTTAATATCCTCACACATTTTAAGAACAATGTTACAGAATGCCTTACATATGACACATGTCAGATTACTGGTCAGATAAGACAAGAATGAGCAACAGACAGACAAGACAGAAGCTGCATTTATGCAAGGAATAGTCAGAAATGGTTCTGAGATCATTCAGTGCACTATTCATTCAGTTAATACACATACAAACAGCTGTCATATGTTTTGTTAGCACTGTGGATGATGTTCCAGTTGGTAATATGCACAATGATTTTAGTTCTCTGCTGCAAAGCTGTTTGTGTGGCAAAGAGGGATAAGATACCCTTATAGTGTTTTGATTGTCCATTGGGGTGAGTTTAAATCCAGACATGTGTAAAATATTTCATGTGTACCAACGCTAATTTTGTAGTGTTGTTTATTTAATAGTTATTTTCTTTATTTCACTTAATATTCTTTTTTTTCTGCTTTTCTTTGTTTTTTTAATGCCAGTGTTTGTATGGTGAGTGGCTTAGCAAAAACAAGGGAAATGGAGAAACACAAGGAATGTCAGGTTTAGCTGTGCTTGTCTCATTTGCATGACACTTAGCAGTGCACAAACCTGGACTAGTGTCTCACAAAAGAAGCAGAGAGGACATCTGTAAACAGGGCATAGATAGTGCAAAGGTCAAAAAGGATACATTATTACAGTTTTTGCTTTCCATCATGCAATGCCATTAAGTGAAGTTGCAAGGCAGTTAGCAAGCTTCACCAGCACCTGCAATCATTGAACACATGCAGATAGGATGCAGACAGTGAACAATTTAAAATGGATACATTCTATTACTACTGTTGCACACCATGGAAACATGCTAATTGGAATTGCACTGCAGCTAACACACAAAAGTAAATTATGCAACTGTTATAGAACCATTTCTGCGGCAGCAGGTATAAGTGTTTGGCTGTAATACAAATAGTTCTCGGTTCAAATACAGGAAGTGCAACATATTTTTACTGTAGTAACAGTCCAGTTTATAGTACTGAACAGGAAAATATAGAAATGCTATTTAAATATTCCTGTGGCAACAGGTGTAAGTGTAGGGCTTCTATACACATGGTCTTTGGTTCTAATACAAGAAATTCCAGACATTTTTACTGTTTTTCCATTTCACATTATATTAAATACCATTCATAGCACTTTATGTATAATTATAAATTGTGGAGCTGATATGAATTATATATTTGAGGGATTAGACTCCCTTACCATGTTTTGAAGGTTCAGATGTATGACTGAGTGTATACTGTCTTCTATGTTTCTGTAGGTATAATTCTGCAATCTGGACTTGGATGGCCTTCGCACTTAAAAAAGACACATACAAAAATGAATCTATATAGAACGACCTTGTCAGGTCGCATACATACATGGTTAACACCTCAAACAGTCATTATTTATGAATGATTCGTCACTATGTATGAGAACTAAAGAATAAAACTGGAGCAATCTGGTGGATCCACTGAACACAACAAAACACAATTTTACCTTGGTATTAAACTACCAATGCCCACATTGTCACACCAACAAGATATTAAAAACTGGTTTATTCTCCACAGAAAATAATGTATAATAAAAGCTGAGCATCCAGTACTCTGTGCACCAGCAGCAAATAGCAGCAGAACAGTAACAGCAATAATTCAAAAAACAATCCAAATGGTAAGCGCTTTCGTCCACATAAGTTGTGGACTTTATCAAACCAATGGTACTGGATGCTCAGCTTTTATCATACATTATTTTCTGTGGAGAATAAACCAGTTTTTACTATCTTTTTTATGTGATATTGTGAGCATTGGTAGTTTAACACTGAGGTGGAATTGTGTTTTGATGTATGAGAACTACTTTTTCTGTATCAAAGATGGAAAATCACAACTGTGGAAGAAAATGTTTTGTCCCTTATGCGTAACTTTGAATCTCACACTGTAATAATCAATTTTATCAGTGTATAAAGCCAAACCAAAAAAGTGTCAGGTCATTACATTTATGGCCCCAGTGCATGTCTGTAAAGTTAAATCACCTAACAGTTATAGCAGCAGGACCCCCACAAATTAATATCAAGTGTCAGATTAACCTTCCAGTTTTAGAAATTGCTTTCCTCCCTGCTTGGCCCTGTTGCTCTCCCCTTAACAAAGGGAGTTGACATAGTGTCTGGAATACTGCCATTCATCTACTTTTGAGATTAGACATGTCTGGTGTTAGAGGGGAAGATGCCCAATTTAGGGCACAGAAGTGGAGTGTTCAGGGGTCCAGAATATTTATTAGACTCCCGGTAAAGTTCCACAACCAAAGGCTTCTGCATGGAGACTATTCGGGCTCCCAGTATGAGGCTTGTAATAGTTTGGTCAAATCTGTATCCAGTGCAACTGGCATCTCATGCACTGTTAAACAGTGTAGGCACCATTTCAATGACCTAAAAAGGCACAGGAGGGATATGCTCAACCAGTGGTTGAATAAGTTTGAGACAAGTGACATTCCACAGTTGTGTAAGTATGCTAATAAAGAGAATTTATATTACATAGAAAGCTGAATATAGGCAAGACTGGTATACATAATGCTCTTCTATTGTTTTCTTTTTTTTTCTTTTCTTTTCTCGTCTTTTCTTGTCTTTCACAGCTAATCCCAAAATTGAGTTGAATTGGCAGTCTCATGTTAATTGTTTGGAGAGTCTAAGGGAAGCAAGTGGTATGTATGCAGCACACGAGAAATATTATTTTAGCTTTAAAAGTTAAAGAAAAATTTTTTTTGTTTTATTTTCTGTACATTAGTAGCAAAGTAAGCATGCATATCTTAACTGTAAAAGGAAGTATGCATGCATAAATCTATAGCACAAACCAACTTTAGGAGTCAAGAGTAAGACTGCAGTCAGAGGTTGTGAGCTCAAATACCACGAATAACAACTATACAATACTGCATTTATTTAATAATATTACATAAACTAAACTGTATATAAGAGACATAAAGGCCTTGTTCTTAACTGTAATCTGTATAACTGGATGAAGCATATGTGCAATATGTACATTGCAAAGATTACTTTGATCAAGTCATAATTATAGTTTGTAGTTATTAGGACATTTACTTAAATATAATACTTCAGATAAATATGATGGTACTAATGTTATCTCCTTTTTTTTTTTCTCTCCCCGACCCTTATCTTTTTTTTTTTTCTATTATGTGCTATCAAATTGTCTCAATGTCTTCTGTCTGTAACAAATCACTAAATGTTTCACAGCACAGCGAGGTAGTCCAACCCCATGGGTCAGCTTTCCCCTACTCCAATGGCTCCAGCATTGATGCTCAGCACATTTGGGACCTGATCTGGCAGTACTGCCTCTGCACTACCTGCACCGTCAGGTAGCACTACCATGGCAGCTTGTGCCGTAGTACCATATGAAAGTATTGGTGGAGATGGGGATTTCATCACCTGCCAGGAGATGCCAGGGTTGGTGTGTAGGGTCGTGCACTGCACCATTGGTGTACACCTATGCTGGATGGAGAGGCTGCTCTCCATAGGAGGAGAAGATGCCAAGCATTCTAGCAGCCAGTGAAGTAAGCTGACAGTGATGACAGTCCTGGCAGTGAGGGCTAGATTCTCACTGTCCCTATGTTTCATGGGCATAAGCTTGTGTTGTCCCTCCCTCACCTCCATCATGGTATTCCCCAACCTTTTGTGTCCCTCAACATCCCTGTGTCTTGTCTTGCTTGTCCTGTTTATTTGCATTTACTTCCTCACCAACCCAACTTACCTGACCCAGAAATACCAACATCTCCTACCCAGCATTCCTCTCTTACTGAAGTTACTGAGGTAAACAAAAAATTGGGTGCCTGTCCCAAAAAAAAAAAAAAAGGAAAAAAGAAAAAAAAGTCATCCCATACATAGGTCTCCATTTCACACATCTTCCTGATGCACTTGATTTAGTCCAGTTGGCTATACAACATGACTTTATTATTGTCACTCCTCTTTGTGGTGATGACAGACAAAATCCAACTAATATTCTGTACATATTTTCATTTTACACTGGCGAAGCAATTGATAGCTATGGTTCTTTCTTACCGTCCTCCTGCACATTCCTATACTGCTTTCCCTTTGTTCTTCCCTCGCTTGACCACCATTGACCACTTTCCTATCTAACTCATTTTAACACATATAATCTGGTCAAAAAATTGAATCACACATAATAAGTAACAATAGACATGTTGGCCTCTGTGTTTGCACAGAGGTTGGTATTCCACACAAATGCCAAACAACAATGAGCAGCTCTTCTGTGATGCAATTATCTCCGCACAATGCCACTTAAACATGTAGCACTATATCAAAACACACTAACACATGGTGAAGCGAGAATAAAGCAAAATTTTATTGCATTATCAATACTTATTAAAAGTATTGCATACACCTGGATTCGAACCCTCTATCATCTGGCCTGAAAAAAAGGAATATCTCACTGCATTTACACCTGCTGCCACAGAGTCAGATAAGCAACAGGTGTGCTTTATATACTCTACATTAGCTCTCATAATTTTAGCAATGAGCCTCACATTTGTACACTGCTTAAATATGCACAAACAGGGAAAGCAGTGTAAATTAAATAATAGCATGTATTACTTTTGTTTACTGTCCATTTAGTTTTCGTGCCATGAAACTGCATGTGCAAACATAAAAAAATGTGGGTCCTATCTAAGAATAAGTTGCATATTTACAATGTGTCCATGTTTTACCTCCCCCCATGCACTGCAACCCTGTTATCTCAGTATTTGCTCACAAATATATCAACTATACTACATAAATTAATAAGAAATGCTGTGTAATATACCGTGCACATCTTTAAAATGACAATACATATTCAGATTTTCAAATACTTGTAGTAATGTGGACATCTGTTTGCATATAGTGTGTAAAGTTGTCTCTTAAAGTATACCTGCACACTGGAACACAGCCACCAAATAATACAAATAATACACATTGCATACTCATCAATCTGGTAACATGCCAGACTTGAAATATCTTGACAGCTGAACATGTCTACACATCTATTTCATGGTGACCTCCCAACATCTTCACTCCAACATCCACTACTGATGTCATCCACTAAAAATTCTAGTGCAGCCATATAATATTATATAAATCAGGGACATTTTACCTTGCTTGTAGCCTAGGTTTGTTATTTACAATTTCCATTTAACACCAAGGCACCTACCCTGACTGCTTTCATCACTAAGCATGCGCATGCCCAAACATTAGACTCAGTAACTTGATTATAAACAAATGTATGCAATGGCATTTAAATAATAAAACAGTGTATATGTTTAGTGACAGTTTCATCCAGCACACACATTAAATCATTATAGTTAATTTATATGCTGAACATAAAATTATTTAAGTTGATCAGTTTAAAAGACATCTTGAATTGCATGGTAGTCCCTGCTGAAATGTGTCCCCTTGAAGTCACACATCCTGGTAGGATACCCCAATCACCCCTGTTATAGTCTGCCTTGCTTTATTACTAACTTTAGTACTGGAATCAAGGATTCAGAAGAGTCAATTTCTTGATTCTAAATATTCTTTAATATGTACTAAGGCTCATTCATGCATATCCTAGAAGTCATCAGAGTGCAGGAAAATGTGTTTACCAGAGATATTATGTATTGTCTTGCTGTTATAACTTTTAAGGGGATTATCTTCTCCATGAAAGAAGAGTCTATACTGTGTTTAAAGAGAACCTTCTCATCTGTTGAACTGAAATCTAGTCTCTGGAAGTATATTATCTATGGATATGCCCAAAAGCTGAAAAGGTTTTACAGTCTGTTAGCCACTAGTGTAACGGTTAAGTTTAGATGGCAGCTTAGTTCATCTCGCTTGTAGTAGGTTAAACAGCTTATATATTAAACTACTTTATGCATATTTTTGCACCTTCCTTGGAGTCTGCATTGTTTTGTTTTTCAAATTTTTACAGTTGCAGATAGAATTTATGTTTGATAACCTGGAAAAAAGTAAAAGACCATGCTTACATACAAACATCACTACTGCTGAATATTCAGTATTTTGCTCCAGCTTATGAAGCTCTCGAGACTGGAGAAGAATATTATGCAGTACTGATGATGTAAAATATTTTTGTTTTGGTGGTTTGACTTTGTAAGACTACAGTACTAGTGCTGGTGACTCTTACTTACAACTTCCTCAGAGGTTTTTGTGATACACAAGCCAGTAAAGTTGTTGCCATGTCTTCAGTGGATTTCTTTTTTTTTTCAGTATGCCAATCCCAAAATACTTTTTGATTGATTTATCTCGTTTCATTTAAATTTCTTTGATAGAGTAACACAGTGATGCATCTGTTAGCACCTGTCCTGCTTTTTGCCCACTTCTACAGTTGCGTTCCTGGCAAATTCACTGTGAAGTCTGTATGTCTTCCATTGGTTAGATAGAGTTTTTCCTAGGTGGTCCAATTTTCTCCCACATCCCAAACACATGCTGCAGGTGAACTGCTGCTACTCCAACTTCTCCATAAGAATAACCCTTTTTAATCATTTGTTTTAGGCATATTTTACAGATATCTGAGTTCTAATCCCCAAAAAAAATCAGCTGTGTGGAAATCTCATTGGGATATTTGTTGACTAGAACCACATTTGTCAAACAGTTTTGAAAATGGTGACATACTACCCAGATGGAAAGCATAACAAAACTGAAAAAACAATAATCTGATTAAAATGTGTGTGTGTGTCTTTTGGCAGGTTAGGGGCCGCCACAGCAGAACTCCAGTCCGCTAATGATTGGCAGTATATTTTTATGTGCCGAGTTGCTGGCCCTGATACACAACCTTCAACTAAGGTACACTCATTCATGCATGTCTCCACACAGAAGACGTTCTAGCTGAGAATCGAACAGGACAACGTCTTACTGTGAGGTGACAACACTACCGCAGCACCACCACCACAGTAATATGATTAAAATGTAAGAAAATAATAAATGTGGGGAAACTTAAGCAACTGTAAAATATGAAGGGAAAATAGAACTCATGGTCAAATAGCTTTTAAGTAGTCACAAAACTAATGTATTGATAGTCATATGGGAACCCAAAATCCCCCACATGTCAAATACAAAGTCAGCACAAGAGCAGTGCCAGCCTTCTCAGGTAACCAGGTTAGTTAAAAAAATGTGGACATACCAATACAGCTTCACTGATGAATAAACCAAAATGTTATGACTTGCTATCACAGTGACCCTCACTTGAATTAAGATCCAAGGTGTCTTGCTATATGATTAGAAAAGTGTCCAGATATGCCCCTACAGTGTCAGAGATCTGTGCACCAAAGTAGACATATAAGCAGTAGGACAACTAATGAGTGAAGGAATGACAGAATTTGGCTGATCTTCTTACCTATAAACAAAAAGCCATAGGCAAGAAGTAAAAACACCACTCAAATTTAATACACTTTAAAAGCAGATGTCATATGAAGTGCTTTTCGTCCAGACAGTTGACTGTACTTCATCAGATAAAATCAGGTAATTTAATACAACTTTTAAATAAGATATACACCCCACCCCTCTTGTCCGTCCACCAATAACAATCGCAGGACTTTAATTGATGTTTAATTGTTGTAATGACTATAAGAACGGGGTGGCATTTCCTAAACCACCCCCATCACAAAACAGGAACTTTATTGACCAATTGTTGGCACAGCCCCCTCAGCAGAACTGGAATCCCGGGATGTCAAATGACTTGGTGACATCGCCTGGTTTAGGAGTAGTGAACTGTAATGAAGACGATGGGTTTGGCCAGGTTGCAAGTACACCGATTTGTAACACTAACAACAATTTGAGAACAAATAAGGATTCCTCGCAGCAGCAGAATTATGAGACTCAGGATTTTTTCAACAACAGAGGACAAAACCACTAACGGAGTTGCAACATGAGGGGGGCCAACAGGAACCACATGAACAAAAACAACAAAAAGACAAGGTAAATGACTGTTTAACAGATACACAGGGATGCAGTGTGACTGATAGTGACTGTAAAATCTTGTTTAACCAGGATGGTGATTTCAAAATCTAATTTTACCAGTTATGAGATTGACCCTGTGTTAACTGAGCTATTTTCTAAGGATCTTATATTTGCATCTTCTTGTCAGTTTGATCTTCCGATGACACTCATAGACTTAAAATATTTATACGAAAATTTAACTTGTCCATGTTGCTGTCTAAGAACACTGTGGAGCAACAAAAATAATTGAGGGTTCCGAGTGCTTTTAACCTTCCCCCACACCCTTTATTAGCACTATTTGAAACTATGTGTGAGTTTGATTTGAGGTCATTGTCAAACTATACAATGGAAGTAGGAGTAGGCAATCTAACTAAAAGTGAATCAGAAGCACTGCGTATGTTTAAATCTTTACTGATTATGGTACTTAAGCCTGTCAAGGAGGTGGTTTGGTACTTTTTGAAGTAGATGAGTATAACAAGAGAATGAGGTGGGTGGTTGAGAGTGATACATATACTAGAGCTAGTTTGAATGAACTTAACGTTGCTTCTAACTGTATTAAAGTCTTTAAGGGCGACTTGTTCATTGATGGGAAGATTGATGTACAGACGTTGAACTATGTAACAACACTTACACCAAGAATACCTTCACTGTTTGGCATCCCTAAGGTACATAAGAGTATAAATAAATCCCCTATGAGAGCTTTAGTGGATGCCAGATCATCTATAACATACGCTAGTGCAAAATTAGTGACTCTCTTTTGAAGAAATATGTGGTTAAAGAGTAGCAGATATGCAGGGACTCATGGGCATTCCTTGCTGCCATTAGTAGATGTGAATATAGCGAGGATGTTAATTTCCTCACAATAGACGTGACTGATTTGTACTTTTCTATACCACAGGATATAGCGATAGAATGAGTACTGGAGAGACTAAGATGGCACGGGGCAGAGCATTTGGAGTTTCAACTCATAGAAGAACTTTTAGATATTATTCTACCAGATAATTTTGTGATGTTTGACAATGACATATATTTGCAAAAAGTGGGTGTAGCAATGGGATCACCTTTTGGGGTGAGTTTTGCCAACTTGGTTATGGCCCATTGGGAGCACAAACATATTTTTAACAGTAGCTATATGGGTTCCAAAATATGTTTCTACACTACATTCCTGGAAGACATCTGTGTCCTAATCAGAGGAGGCATTGTTGCAGCTAGTGAGATGATTGATTATTTAAACACGTCTACCAGTTTCTTGAGGTTGACTAGTAATTTTCAGATGGAGAAAATTGCATATTTGGATGTGAACCTCAAGAAGGATAGTAGTAGGAAACAATATTCTGCAACGATCTTCCGTAAGGAAACATATTCAAACTTGTTACTGCACTACACAAGTTCACACCCTATGCAACAAAAGCGATCCATAGTCAAGGGTCAACTGGTGCATGCAGCAAGAATGGTGACCAACGATGAGGTATTTTTAGAAGAAAATGAGATCTTGAAAAACATGTTTTTAAAGAGAGGGTACCCAGGACCTTTGATTACGGAATTGACTGAGGAAGTGTATTATAAAAAACTGGTGTTTTTAGACCTACTTTAGGTCCTGAATCAAGGGCATATGAGTTTGAGTTTTAGAGGCCCCTTTTGGTTAATAGTCCTACGGGTGTCAAGGGGTTGGAACAGGAGGGGCAAACTGTGTTAACAAACTTTATGGTGAGTTTTATTTCACCGTTTAGTTTGGATATGGACAGCATTAGGAAAATCTTGGTTAGGAACTGGAACCTACTCCTGATGGAAAGAGTAGTAGTGAATAGAGTGGGTGACTATCCCATTATAATTTTTAGGAGAGGTAAGAATATGAAGGCTGTCTTAGAGACAAATAACCACGTGGTTCAGAAAACCCCAGGTATGTTCAGGTGTGAATCCTGTAACTTCTGTAGATACATGGCTACTGGGTCTATTTTACCATCAGAGACAGGATATTTAAAGTGGAAGGGAGATTTAATTGTAACTCTAAGTCAGTGGTTTACCTTACCCAGTGTGTACTATGTCCAGTTTTCTATGTCAAGAAGACCGACAGGAAACTTAAGGAGACAGTGTATGAGCACACATATTGTATGAGCAGGGGTAAATCAGAGAACGCGTTAGCAAGACACTGCCAGTTTATTACTTACAGTTTAGAGCTATAGAACAGATTACACCTGTTACCAGGGGGGGTGGTCCCTTTCAGCTACTACTTGAGAAGCAAGAACTGCTGTGGCAGCTTCAGCTTGACTCTTGTAGGCATTCTGGCCTAAATTAAATTATATTAATCACCTGTATTTTAAAACTGAGAAGTTTGTCTAGGTAATTCTCAAATAGAACCTTTATAATTTTGAAATGCATTACAGCTTAGTTTAAAGGGGGTTATGTTTGGTATTGTTTTATTTTTTTGTATGGAAAGAATGATTGACCTGTTATACCATGGATTTAAGGTTACAATACATTAATATGTTAACATATTTTATGTTGTTTACAACCATAGTGATGTATACCTTGTGGGTGTACATAACTGGGGTTAGTATGATAGAGTAACTTTTTTACAATATTCACTGACTATATGTTTTACATACTTTTTGGTCTCACACTTGTAACTTGTCTGTACCTTATAAGATTTGTTTTGGTGAGGTAGTTTGACTACTTGCCATTATAGGTTTTCTTGGTAATTGGGTTGCAAGGTGAATTTTTACTTGTATGAAACAATTAAAGTCCTGCGATTGTTTGTTATTGGTGGACGGACAAGAGGGTGGGGTGTATATCTTATTTAAAAG
The DNA here is from genome assembly GCF_019279795.1 of Protopterus annectens. NCBI lineage: Eukaryota > Metazoa > Chordata > Ceratodontiformes > Protopteridae > Protopterus > Protopterus annectens. The sequence continues at coordinate 436,610,616 of NC_056733.1, forward strand.
TTGTATTAAATTACCTGATTTTATTTGATGAAGACTGGTCAACTGGTTGGACGAAAAGCGCTTCATATGACATTTGCTTTTAAAGTGTATTAAATTTGAGTGGTGTTTTTACGTCTTCCCTGTGGGTTTTTGTTTATTGGTTGTTTGCGTTTTACCCTAGTTTGTTCATGATCTTCTTACCTGCTGCATATGTTCATAGGCTAATGACCACCAGGGCCCTTACAAGCCTAGTTACACACCTCAAACCATTTGAGTCTCGAGTATCATGGGTCTCTCTACGGGGGGCATATTAGTAGGGCAATAATTAAGGGTTTGTAGGGGGGGGTATTAGTTAGGATAATATTTTTCTTATTGATGGTTTCTGCCTATAAGGGAAATGGGGGAAGTCCGGGGGAAGATTTATGATTTCCCATCCAATTGTTAAGTTTTCATTTGAAAAGAGTCAGGGTAACCTTTGCTGTACATTGATGGGGAGCCTATTCCATAATGTGAGAATTCATTAGAACACATATATGTCTCTTCAGCATGTCCTGTTTATGAGATAAACAAAGTTCAGATCCCTGGATATAGTGTTTCTGGTGCTGTTTGCTGTGTGCATGTGAATCAGCTTCATCAGATCTGGGACTGAGGAAGTCCTGTAAGCCAGGCAAAGATCCCTTGTAAATAGCCAGTAGGAAAATAAATACAGACACAGATTTTTAGATGACCAACATAGGGCAGGCTTTTCATGACCTAAATTCTCCTGGTGCTAGTGTCTGGTTAGATGCATGCCAAAGGGGGCACTATATTCAATGACAGGTCTTATAAGGGCCAGGTAGGGTGGTACTTTAATTTCTTTGGACCTGGATGCCATATCCTTACCTATAAGTTGGGCAACATAGAATGATTTTCTTACTATCTTAACTACATGTTGATCAAAGGCAAGATTGCTGCCTACAATTGTTCCCAGATCCCTTACTACTAGGTCAATTCTTAGAGATGTTCTATCAACAGAGTAATTAACTTGGGTTGACAGTTTCTGAAAGGGCATTATAATGCATTTTTGGCATTGAGTATTAGACCATGGCTTTGGAACCAGTTATTTGTCTGTGGTAATCCCTCTTGCAAGATATTGGTGTCTTAGGGGGGTTATACCTGTATCATGCACACTGAAGGATGCTATAACTCACTTGCAAAGTGGGCCTGAACTGGATAATTATCTACCAAAAACAAAAATGCCATGATCAAATGCTGGTTGCAAGTGAAAAACTCACAAAAGAAGCAGTATTGTTATCTAGGGCTATAAAGTATGTTTTACATACAGTAACTAAAGAAATATAGTACCTCCACTATTTGTTCTTTGCTATCATGCAGCCAAAATCCTGTTAGGCTTTTCATAAGGATATATGAGCCATATGAGCCACATGCCCTCCATAAAACTTTTCCACAAGAAGTACATGTTTGACGTTAAATAAGAAATTTGTATGTTAGCATTGCAGAAATAAAATTTAATACAGCCAAGTACAAAAGTAAGGAGTAAATAAATCAGTTAAAGAGACAGAGGTATGGTTTGTGATACAGAATTGTATTTAACTCTGCAATGGTGTAGACTACCTGTATATTTTTTTCTCCATAAAAACATTATTTTTAATAAAATAATTACCTTTACACAATACATAGAACTTTGATGATTTTTTTCATTGTGATTACAGTTAGTCTTGAACTGAAAGCTACCTGTTGCATTTGTTTGCTATATTTATTAGGAATGACTCAAGAATACTACTTCATCTATTCTGGATTATATTAGCTATTTCTTATTTAATACATTTAAAAAGAAGGAGCGCACAGTATGCATCAGAATAGTCGTAATCCCCATATAATAAAATTATCCAAATAAATGCAACAGTTACCTTTGTAAGGACAAACTCCTTATATTCGAATGTGGAAAGGAACAAATCAGTACAGTCCCTGGATGTGAGACTATTATCTGTATCATGCAAACCTCCAGGTGCTGTGATGCACTTATAAAATAGTAACATATTATTTGTAGGTTGAATTTGATTATGTTTAATAATTATAATTTTTGTAGTGCATTTTAACAAAACAAATAGTTTTTCTGTCCATTGTAATTAACTGATAGAGCAATAACTTTTTAACTGTGCGGAATTTTGGTATGTCATTTTCAGAGAAGTCAAACTGTTGTTTGCTATTGTAGAAATACATATAAAATGTTATCTAACTGCAATTTTCAAAAATCACATTCCAGTGCCAAATTATACACATTCAATACCACAGTTCATAGGTTCATAGGTAAGTAAAAGGCTATCTGCCCAAGGGCATTTATAAGCCTAGCCAGAGTGTGTTGGCTTTCGCCACCCCCTTAGATTAGTTCCCTGTGCCTCTGACCAGCAGAGCCATTAGTTCCCTGTGCCTCTGTCCAGCAGAGCCACTGCAGTGATCCCCGGGGTAAATTTTCTGTTTCCCATCCACCCATCAAGGTTTCTCTTGAAGACTGATAGTGAGGGGCTCTGCCTGATGTATATTAGAATCTTGTTCCAAAGCATGGGGAGTCTCTGGGTCAGGAATCTATCCCTCCAGCATGTCCTATTTATCGTTGTGGTAAGGTATCAGCAAGAAACTTGAATGTGTGGCTCTCAGAGATTTGTTTTTTTTAGGTGGAGCATATCCATCAATTCTGGGTTGGACATGGCCTTGTACGTCAAGCAGAGATCACCTCTGAGTAAGCGGTATGCAACCGAGTACAGCTGGAGTTTCTTTAGTCGGGCTGCATAGGTCATCTGTTTGAGACCAGTAATCCTCTTGGTGAGGTACTTTTGTGGTCTTTCCAGCTGTTGCAGGTGTCTTGTAAGGTACATCCCAAATGGGGCATTGCATTCTATAATAGGTCTAATAAGTGATGAGTAGATGGGCACAATAACCTCCTTTGTTCTGGATAAGAACCCTTTTGAGATTAGTTGGGCCACATAGAAGGATTTTCTAACCACCTTGGCAATATGATTATCAAAGGAGTGATTGCTATCTACTTGGGTTCCCAGATCCCTTATTACTTTTTCTGTATTTAGGGGACTACCACCTATGTGGTAGTTTGTGCGTACTTTGTTTTTTCCAAAAGGGATGACTATGCACTTTTTGGCATTCAGCTTGAGGCCATGATTTTGAGACCAGGTATCTGTCTCAGTGAGACCATTCTGGAGGGTGTCTGTATCAGCCAGAGAATCAATTATGGCCCCTAGTTTGCAGTCATCTGTGAACATGGTCAGCCAAATTCCTCCTATGCTTGCCTGTACCTCTGAGAAGTATATACCGAACAGGAGGGGTCCTAGGACTGAGCCCTGGGGGATGCCACTTGTAACTGGTTTAGGGTTGGACCTAGAGTCTGCAACTCTCACTGTGACCTCAGTACTTTACAAAAGTTTCACAGCACAAGTCTGACTTTCACAAGGCTGCAGGACAACTTATAATGGATGATATCAGCAGTGGATGTTGGACTGAAGATGTTGGGAGGCCAGCATGAAATCCTGCCTCCACCCCCCCCATTAAGGAAACCATGGAAACAAATTTCTCCAAAACCAACTTCATGCTTCTTAAGACAGAAGTGGTGAACTTCATGACACCCATGCAGATGGACAATACAGTTACGACTACTGAATCCTATACAATTGCACTTTATAAGCACTTACATGAGTGCATGGATCGTGCTATCCCAAACAGAACCAAGACGCTATCCTCCAAAAAAAGGAGGCAATCTGGTGGTCCCCTGCCATAAACAAACTGTACAAAAGAAGGAAGAAACTTTTGCAAAAGAGATTAAAATCCCACGAGTGGAGGAGCTCCCTCATCAGCCTCAGTAAGAAGCTGTGATCCCTGATAAAATCCTCCAAAGCTAGTTACGAAAACAAAATCGCCACTGATTCTAAAGACAACCACAATGCATTCCATAGCTATGTCAAGAATCTGAATGGCAACACTCAGATCTGCTCTGAGTTACAGCACAATGGCACTAAATATACAGACCCAACTGATATTGCCAACATCCTGGCAGATAGGCTCAGTGCTAACTTTACCCCCCTCTCACCCCCTAAAGAGCCCATATCTATACTGGAAGAATGCAAAGTTCCTGTAATCATGGCTGCATGAGTAAAAACCACACTCTCCAAAGCCATGAACACAGCATCCATGTGACCAGACAACATCCCAGGCTGCGTTCTACACGAACTACAGAACAAACTGGCACCCCACCTAAGTACCATGTTCAATCATAGCCTCACCTCAGGCTTTGTGCCTGCTGAATGGCAACCAGCAACGGTTATCCCACTCAACAAGGAGGGAGCAACCACGGACCCCGGGAACTACCGCCCCATTAGCCTGATGATCCTGGTCTGCAAGGCCATGGAACGTATCATCATGGAACTTATAAACAAGGACACTGGTAATCTCCAAACTCTGGATCCCACGCAGTTCAGGTTTGAAAAAGGGAGATCATGTCTCCTAAACCTGATAGACTTCTTTGAAGCAGTTAACAAAGTCATAGACAAGGGTAAGGTGATTCACACAGCCTATCTAGATCTTGCCAAGGCTTTTGACACCATCCCCCACTCTGGAATTATAGATAAACTCACTAAACTAGGTATAAATCCCTGTGTCACAAGATGGGTTGCCAACTGGCTCACTGACAGAACCCACACTGTGAAAGTAGCAGACTCCAAATCCGACTTCAGACCAGTGACAAGTGGAGTACCACAGGGTTCAGTCCTCGGTCCTCTCCTGTTTGGTATCTACTTCTCTGAAGTACAGGCTAACACAGAAAGTCTTTGGCTAATGAAGTTTGCAGATGACTGCAAACTAGGAGCCATAACTGAAACTCCTAACGATGTGGAGATCCTACAAAAGGGCCTCACTGAGACAGATGCCTGGTGTCAAAGCCATGGCCTCAAGCACAATGCCAAAAAATGCATTGTCATCCCCTTTGGTAAAAACTCTGTACCCATGAACTACAACATAGGCGGTAGTATACTTAACACCAAAAGTATGTCTCTTATACCAATGGTATAACAGAGCATATAACACTATGTTATCTTATTATTTCAATATATGCTATATACATCATTATTAATATAGTATGTACTAAATGATTTTATATGATAGTTTATGGAATACTTCTATAATATATATATATATATATATATATATATATATATATATATATATATATATATATATATGTCTTAATTTACCATATAACAATGTGACATATTAAGATTTGGTTTCTTAACAGTTCTTGTCATGTGGTATATATGCAAGAATTCATTGGCTTTTCAGCTTAATGGAATTGATATTTAAATGTCTGTTGAGAGTTGTTTTAACAGTTGAAGTCTGAGGAAGCATCCGTGGAGAAGTGAAAGCGCTTACCGAATAAAGAGTTTTTGTTTTTACATTTATTCAGTGGACTGGTTTGCTTCGATAGTCATGGAGTACCTACTTGTCTTTGTTACTGGACTTAACACTAAAAGTGTGATAAGAGACTTTGGGACACAGGTGGACAGTAGTCTCTCCTTTGATAATCACATCGCCACAGTAGTCAGGAAATCCTTATACGTGACACACCTCATCACAAAAGGTTTCTCATCCAGAAAAAAAGAGGTCATTGTTCTCCTCTACTCATCACTCATTAGACCCATTATAGAGTACAATGCCCCTTTTGGTATGTACCTCACAAGACATCTACAACAACTGGAAAGGCCACAGAAATACCTCACAAAGAGGATTACCAGCCTCAAACAGATGCCCTACGCAGATTGTCTCAAAAAACTCCAGCTTTACTCCGTCACATATCGCCTACTCAGAGGTGATCTCTGCCTAACATACAAAGCTATGTCAAACCCAGAGCTGTTGGACATGCTCCACTTAAAGAAATCCCAATCCCTCCAAGCTACACACTCTAGGGACCTAAACCTGGTCACCACAATAAACAGAACATGCCGGAGGGATATATTCCTGTCCCAGAGACTTCCCATACTCTGGAATAAACTACCTATCTATATCAAGCAAAGCTCCTCATTAGCACTCTTCAAGAAATAGATGGGAAATAGGAAATTCACCCCAGGGATCACCTCTGTGGCTCTGCTCGACAGTGGCACAGGAAAATAATTTTCTTGGGTGTCAAAAGCCAGGGTACCATTTTGGCTGGGCTTGTATAGGCCCCAGAGCCAATAGCCTAGTACCTACCTATGAACCTATATGTAGACATGTGCAAGTGTCAAAATATTAACAGGCCATGAGAGTGGTGTAGTAACTGCAGGATATACATGTATGATATTTTGACCAGATAGACACACACACACCTCCCCCTTGACTGTAGTGAGAATAGAACCCCTACCTATTTAAATACACAAACTAGAGAGCACAGTACTTTACACAACAGCTACGGCAGAAGTCTAACATTTATATGGCTGCAATAGAATTTTTAGTGGATGACATCAGTAGTGGATGTTGGAGTGAAGATGTTGGGAGGTCACCATGAAATAGATGTGTAGACATGTTCAGCTGTCAAGATATTTCAAGTCTGGCATGTTACCAGATTGATGAGTATGCAATGTGTATTATTTGTATTATTTGGTGGCTGTGTTCCAGTGTGCAGGTATACTTTAAGAGACAACTTTACACACTATATGCAAACAGATGTCCACATTACTACAAGTATTTGAAAATCTGAATATGTATTGTCATTTTAAAGATGTGCACGGTATATTACACAGCATTTCTTATTAATTTATGTAGTATAGTTGATATATTTGTGAGCAAATACTGAGATAACAGAGTTGCAGTGCATGGGGGGAGGTAAAACATGGACACATTGTAAATATGCAACTTATTCTTAGATAGGACCCACATTTTTTTATGTTTGCACATGCAGTTTCATGGCACGAAAACTAAATGGACACTAAACAAAAGTAATACATGCTATTATTTAATTTACACTGCTTTCCCTGTTTGTGCATATTTAAGCAGTGTACAAATGTGAGGCTCATTGCTAAAATTATGAGAGCTAATGTAGAGTATATAAAGCACACCTGTTGCTTATCTGACTCTGTGGCAGCAGGTGTAAATGCAGTGATATATTCCTTTTTTCATCCCAGATGATAAAGGGTTCGAATCTAGGTGTATGCAATACTTTTAAATAAGTATTGATAATGCAATAACATTTTGCTTTATTCTCGCTTCACCATGTGTTAGTGTGTTTTGATATAGTGCTACATGTTTAAGAGGCATTGTGCGGAGATAATTGCATCACAGAAGAGCTGATCATTGTTGTTTGGCATTTGTGTGGAATACCAACCTCTGTGCAAACACAGAGGCCAAAATGTCTATTGTTACTTATTATGTGTGATTCTCTTTTTTGACCAGATTATATGTGTTAAAATGAGTTAGATAGGAAAGTGGTCAATGGTGGTCAAGCGAGGGAAGAACAAAGGGAAAGCAGTATAGGAATGTGCAGGAGGGCGGTAAGAAAGAACCATAGCTATCAATTGCTTCGTCAGTGTAAAATGAAAATATGTACAGAATATTAGTTGGATTTTGTCTGTCACCACCACAAAGAGGGGTGACAATAATAAAGTCATGTTGTATAGCCAACTGGACTAAATCAAGTGCATCAGGAAGATGTGTGAAATGGAGACCTATGTATGGGATGACTTTTTTTTTTTTTTTTTTTTTGGAACAGGCACCTAATTTTTTGTTTACATCAGTAACTTCAGTAAGAGAGGAATGCTGGGTAGGAGATGTTGGTATTTCTGGGTCAGGTAAGTTGGGTTGGTGAGGAAGTAAATGCAAACAAACAGGACAAGAAAGACAAGACACAGGGATGTTGAGGGACACAAAAGGTTGGGGAATACCATGATTGAGGTGAGGGAGGGGACAACAAAAGCTTATGCCCATGAAACATAGCGACAGTGAGAATCTAGCCCTCACTGCCAGGACTGTCATCACTGTCAGCTTACTTCACTGGCTGCTAGAATGCTTGGCATCTTCTCCTCCTATGGAGAGCAGCCTCTCCATCCAGCATAGGTGTACACCAATGGTGCAGTGCACGACCCTACACACCAACCCTGGCATCTCCTGGCAGGTGATGAAATCCCATCTCCACCAATACTTTCATATGGTACTACGGCACCAGCTGCCATGGTAGTGTTACCTGACGGTGCAGGTAGTGCAGAGGCAGTACTGCCAGATCAGGTCCCAAATGTGCTGAGCATCAATGCTGGAGCCATTGGAGTAGGGGAAAGCTGACTCATGGGGTTGGACTACCCCACTGTGCTGAGAAGCATTTAGTGATTTGTTACAGATAGAAGACATTGAGACAATTTGATGGCACATAATAGAAAACAAAAAAAAAGATAAGGGTCAGGGAGAGAAAAAAAAGGAGATAACATTAGTACCATCATATTTATCTGAAGTATTATATTTAAGTATATGTCCTAATAACTACAAACTATAATTATGACTTGATCAAAGTAATCTTTGAAATGTACATATTGCACATATGCTTCATCCAGTTATACAGATTACAGTTAAGAACAAGGCCTTTATGTCTCTTATATACAGTTTAGTTTATGTAATATTATTAAATAATTGCAGTATTTTATAGTTGTTATTCGTGGTATTTGAGCTCACAACCTCTGACTGCAGTCTTACACTTGACTCCTAAAGTTGGTTTTTGCTATAGATTTATGCATGCATACTTGCTTTTACAGTTAAGATATGCATGCTTACTTTGCTACTAATGTACAGAAAATAAAACAAAAAAAATTTTTCTTTAACTTTTAAAGCTAAAATAATATTTCTTGTGTGCTGCATACATACCACTTGCTTCCCTTAGACTCTCCAAACAATTAACATGAGACTGCCAATTCAACTCCATTTTGGGATTAGCTGTGAAAGACAAGAAAAGACGAGAAAAGAAAAGAAAAAAAAAAGAAAACAATAGAAGAGCATTAGGTATACCAGGCTTGCCTATATTCAGCTTTCTATGTAATATAAATTCTCTTTATTACCATACTTACACAACTGTGGAATGTCACTTGTCTCAAACTTATTCAACCACTGGTTGAGCATATCCCTCCTGTGCCTTTTTAGGTCATTGAAATGGTGCCTACACTGTTCTACAGTGCATGAGATGCCAGTTGCACTGCATACAGATTTGACCAAACTATTACAAGCCTCAGACCGGGAGCCCGAATAGTCTCCATGCAGAAGCCTTTGGTTGTGGAACTTTACCGGGAGTCTAATAAATATTCTGGACCCCTGAACACTCCACTTCTGTGCCCTAAATTGGGCATCTTCCCCTCTAACACCAGACATGTCTAATCTCAAAAGTAGATGAATGGCAGTATTCCAGACACTATGTCAACTCCCTTTGTTAAGGGGAGAGCAACAGGGCCAAGCAGGGAGGAAAGCAATTTCTGAAACTGGAAGGTTAATCTGACACTTGATAGTAATTTGAGGGGGTCCTGCTGCTATAACTGTTAGGTGATTTAACTTTACAGACATGCACTAGGGCCATAAATGTAATGACCTGACACTTTTTTGGTTTGGCTTTATACACTGATAAAATTGATTATTACAGTGTGAGATTCAAAGTTACGCATAAGGGACAAAACATTTTCTTCCACAGTTGTGATTTTCCATCTTTGATACAGAAAATGTAGTTCTCATACATCAAAACACAATTCCACCTCACTGTTAAACTACCAATGCCCACAATATCACATCAAAAAGATAGTAAAAACTGGTTTATTCTCCACAGAAAATAATGTATGATAAAAGCTGAGCATCCAGTACCATTGGTTTGATAAAGTCCACAACTTATGTATTTTGTTGTGTTCAGTGGATCCACCAGATTGCTCCATTTTTATTCTTTAGTTCTCATACATAGTCACAAATCATTCATAAATAATGACTGTTTGAGGTGTTAACCATGTATGTATGCGACCTGACAAGGTTGTTCTATATAGATTAATTTTTGTATGTGTCTTTTTTAAGTGCAAAGGCCATCCAAGTCCAGATTGCAGAATTATACCTACAGAAACATAGTAGACAGTATACATTCAGTCATACATCTGAACCTTCAAAACATGGTAAGGGAGTCTAATCCCTCAAATATATAATTTATATCAGCTCCACAATTTATAATTATACATAAAGTGCTATGAATGGTATTTAATATAATGTGAAATGGAACAACAGTAAAAATGTCTGGAATTTCTTGTATTAGAACCAAAGACCATGTGTATAGAAGCCCTACACTTACACCTGTTGCCACAGGAATATTTAAATAGCATTTCTATATTTTCCTTTTCAGTACTATAAACTGGACTGTTACTACAGTAAAAATATGTTGTACTTCCTGTATTTGAACCGAGAACTATTTGTATTACAGCCAAACACTTATACCTGCTGCCGCAGAAATGGTTCTATAACAATTGCATAATTTACTTTTGTGTGTTAGCTGCAGTGCAATTCCACTTAGCATGTTTCTGTGGTGTGCAACAGTAGTAATAGAATGTATCCATTTTAAATTGTTGACTGTCTGCATCCTATCTGCATGTGTTCAATGGCTGAAGGTACTGGTGAAGCTTGCTAACTGCCTTGCAACTTCACTTAATGGCATTGCGTGATGGAAAGCAAAAACTGTAATAATGTATCCTTTTTGACCTTTGCACTATCTATGCCCTGTTTACAGATGTCCTCTCTGCTTCTTTTGTGAGACACTAGTCCAGGTTTATGCACTGCTAAGTGTCATGCACATGAGACAAGCACAGCTAAACCTGACATTCCTTGTGTTTCTCCATTTCCCTTGTTTTTGCTAAGCCACTCACCATGCAAACACTGGCATTAAAAAAAAAACAAAGAAAAGCAGAAAAAAAGGAATATTAAGTGAAATAAAGAAAATATCTATTAAATAAACAACACTACAAAATTAGCATTGGTACACATGAAATATTTTACAGAGGTCTGGATTTAAACTCACTCCAATGGACAATCAAAACACAATAAGGGTATCTTACCCTTCTTTGCCACACAAACAGCTTTGCAGCAGAGATCTAAAATCATTGTGCATATAACCAACTGGAACATCATCCACAGTGCTAACAAAACATATTACCGCTGTTTGTATGTGTATTAACTGAATGAATAGTGCACTGAGTGATCTCAGAACCATTTCTGACTATTCCTTGCATAAATGCAGCTTCTGTCTTGTCTGTCTGTTGCCCATTCTTGTCTTATCTGACCAGTAATCTGACATGTGTCATATGTAAGGCATTCTGTACCATTGTTCTTAAAATGTGTGAGGATATTAAATGGCAATAATATACAGTTGTCAATAAATGAAGGGGAGGTTGGATGTTACTGAGCAGAAACTGTGAAATATGTGCTGCTTACTTACATTTATTTACTTCAACGCTTAAGTCTAATTTGGCTGGCACACGCACTGGAGGTAGAGGAGTCTGGATTGCTCTTTTGTTTTCCTTCTCCCTACCAGTAATCATTCACAGTTGCAATCCTTTAGCAACAGACACTGAAGGAGTGCCTGCACTATGTTTACATCTGTGACATGGAGCCATGTATTTGGGATTCAGCAATTCTAATGAGTTCACACCTCATTTGCATCTTCACCATGATCACAGGCCTGAATCTACACTATAAAAAGGTAACTGTGTAGCTAGGGAACTTGAAGGTGGGAACAGTTTTGTATGTGGACAGCACAGAAGAAAACATTACTTTGGGCTTTATCTGCACAGAAGACTACTGATCTTGATAAGGCGTGCTTGCTTTTTTCAGCTACAGTTGATATAAAAAGTGGACACACCCCCTGTTAAAATACCAGGTTTTTGTGATATAAAAAAATGAGACCACAATAAATCATTTCAAAACCTTTCCCACCTTTAATGTGACCTATAACTTGTGCAATTCAATTGAAAAACAAACAAATCTCTTAGGGGAAAAATAAAAAAAAAATAAAAAATATACAATAAGCTGGTTGCATAAGTGTGCACAACAATAAACTAATACTTTCTTGAAGCACCTTTTGATTTAATTACAGCATTCAGCCTTCTTGGGTTGGAGTCTATCAGCATGGCACATCTTGACTTGGCATTATTTGCCTACTCACCCTTGTAAAAGTGCTCTAAATCTGTCAGATTGTGATGGCATCTCTTGTGCCCAGCCCTATTCAGGTCACCCCAGAGATTTTCTATTGGATTTAGGTCTGGGCTTTGGCTGGGCTATTCCAATACTTTAATTTTCTTCTGTTGAAGCCATTCTTTTATTGATTTAGATGTATGATGGGGCCATTGTCGTGTTGAAATATGAAATTCCTCTTCATCTTCAGCTTTCTAGCAGATGCCTGAAAGTTTTAGGGCAAAAGTGACTGATAATTAGAACTGTTCATAATTCCCGCCACCATGACTAAAGCCCCTGTTCCAGCTGAAGAAAAGCAACCCCAAAGCATGCTACTGCCACCACCATGCTTCACTGTGGGGATGGTGTTCTTTTGGTGATGCGAAGTGTTGTTTTTGCACCGAACATACCTTTTGGAATTGTGGACAAAAAGTTCAACTTTGGTCTTAGACTATAACACATTTTCCGACATGCTTTTGGGAGACTTGATGTATTGTTTTGCAAATTTTAGCTGGGTTTTGATGTTTATCTGTGTAAGAAAAGGCTTCCATCTTGCAACCCTAACCCATAGTCCAGACATATGGAGAATATGGCAGATTGTTGTCACATGTAGTACACAACCAGTACTTGCCAGAAATTCCTGCAGCTTCTTCAGTGTTGCTATAGATCTCTTGGCAGCCTCCCTGACCAGTTTTTGTCTTGTCTTTTCATCAGTTTTGGAGAGATGCCCAGTTCTTTGCAACGTCACTGTTGTCCCATATTTTCTCCACTTTTTGATGACTGTCTTCACTGTGTTCCATGGTATATTCAATGCTGTGGAAATTTTTTTGTACCCTTCTCCTGACTGATACCTTTCAACAATGAAATCCCTTTGATGCTTTGTAAGCTCTCTGTGAACCATGGCTTTTGCTGTAGCAGGCAATTGAGTAAATGTCAGGAAAATCCTACTTGGACAGCTGAACTTTATTTGGGGTTAATCAGAGTTTCTTTAATTGATAGCAGGTGTGTACCCAAGAAGACTGAATGTTGTAATTAAATCAAAAGGTGCTTCAACAAAGTATTAGTTTAAGGGTGTGCACACTTATGCAACCAGTTTATTGTATGTTTTTTATTTTTTACATTTTCTCTCCTAACAGATTTGTTTGTTTTTCAATTGAATTGTACAGGTTACAGGTCACATTAAAGGTGGGAAAAGGTTTGAAATTATTTATTGTGGTCTATTTTTTTTATATCACAAAAATCTATCATTTTAACAAGGGTGTGTACACTTTTTATATCCACTGTATACACTGCATTTGCTGAAATGTCAGTAAGAAAAATCTGTTTTATATATATATATATATATATATATATATATATATATATATATATGTATAGATATATATATATATATATATATATATATATATGTGTGTATATATATATATATATATATATATATATATATATATATATATATATATGCAATAGGAAATGCTACTTTTATCAGTATGCATTTCTTAGAAGTGTGCTGATGACATGGGTATGTTTGTCAGGGCTTTTCCCTTTCTCAGATGCACAACCTTATTAAATGTCATCACAAGTGCTTATGTTACAACTGTTTTTCTATTCTCTGTACACTCTTTTATTGTTATTTCCATGAAATGTAAATGTCCTGTATTGTCAATGACAGAGGGGTGTTAGCCTTCTAGGATGGGACATACACACCTCTAGTGGAGTGCTGGCCGCAGCTAGACATGTCTGGCAATAGCTTAAAATTGAATGTTTTGTGTTAAATCTGTATGCACATTTCAAAGACAATTTATTTGATAGCATTTTTAACATTTCAAAGATGGTTTGTTATCAAAATGTGTCATTTGCCTGTTGTTCTGGAGGTGAGGGAGCAAAGTTGCATTACTATTTTGGCACAAACAAGAGTCTTTTGCTGTTGTTACTCGTCTTGTTTTGGATCCAACCTTGCTTTGTGTGTGATTGCAAGATGTTAAAACCATGCAATTCCTTTTTTATATGTAAATATCTTGACTGTTTTATCTTTCTCCAGTGGGTAATAGTGAAATGCTACATTTTATATGTTATATCAAAACAAGACTTTTATATATATGATACTTATGTGCATTGTCCTTCTTTTGTGTTTTATGTCACCTAGGACTATGGCACCCAGGCATCTCAATCCCTGAAAACCCTACTTCAGTGACCCTGAAAATTAAGTCATTGTGCAAGCATTTAGGCATCATCGTGCCTTTCTACTTGAGAGGTGATGTGGGGATATGTCAAGCAGAATGCAAATTTGGCAACGGATAGTTTCTGATGTGAATGTAGTAGGCAGCCAGAGCAAGACATATGATCTGGTGCACCATAAGGACACTGACATGATTTCATCAGCACAAAGGAAAGCAGCTGCAGTGGCCAATGAACAGATGAGTACCAGTGGGTGGCCTGCCACAGAGCCACCACTAACGGCAAATGAAGAGTTCCTATCCACTGTCAGGGATACACACATTTCACTGGAAAGTGCACAACAGCATGTCACTACTGTTTCAAGGAGGGCAAGTATGTCCCAGGAGGAGCTTCCAGGTAGGCTTACCTATATCAATTGTTAAATACTTTTAGAAAAATATTCACAACAATGCCTAAGCTCTGTTTAACATTAAATTCATTTTGGGAGGGGTAATTGTAGATTGATACAGTTAACAACACACTCTTGTTGATTACACATGGGCTTAGGGTGGATGTGTCATCCAAGTTCTTGTTAAAAGTATAGTTAATGGACATATAAAGAGCAAAAGGATTTATTCCCCTGTATTACTGTTAATTGTGCTGATGAAGTCCTTACCTTTTGCTTTCCTTCTTCAAGGACTGTCATCCGTAAGAAGCATAGTATCATCTGCAAATGGTCAAGCATTTTTATGTCAGTACTGATAAGCAGTTCAACGAAATATTTATTTTATGCATATGTGAGATATGGGTGTCAGGACTGTTGGGTGTATTTTTATACTGTCTGTAGTAGTGGCACCACTGTTTGTTAGCATATATTGGACTATAGTAGTGTAGGTATTAATTTCTTTCCTGTGTTTGTTGCTTATTATCACAGGTGTAAATATCTTGGCTGGAGGTATAGGACTCTTATCACCTGATGTCACAGTATTGTTGGCAGACTCTAATGATGATGGTGGCCAAACAGAGGCACAGTTGGTGGTGGGGGGGGGGGTGCAGAGGTTGAATCTGACATTGAGGTTGACATTCAGCCATCCCGTGTAATTTCATTAGACACAGCCAGGAGGAGCTCACCAACCATTTCAGTGAGCACTCAGATATTGGACAGGTGGAAGGTGAGACACTTGATTATGCAAGTGTGTGTACTGCAGCTCCAGTGGCTGTTGACTCTGGCCTTAGCCAAAGGGTGAGTGAGATGCCATCCAGGAGTTTTGTTAAGGGTGCTTAGAGGAGGCCTTTTTTCCATCCTACACCTGATACAGGTGCATCCTCCAGTGTCACTCGATGTATGTCTAGGGCAATCATTGAGGTGCAGGCATGTTCCAATAGATCCTCCAGAGAAATGCTTAGGGTTGCAGATGTGGCACTGGCTGGCATGTGTGTCTGCCTCCTCCTTGTTGCAGATTTAATGGAGTGGATAAATGACACTTTGGAATGGGTGCTGTCTGTGATGGAACATCTGCTGGGAGAGGGATGGAATCCACTTGGGTGTAGGTCAGCCACATCATCTGATGTTAGCTGATGTGGCTAAGCCTGATCACACTCCCATAGTGGCACTACTTCCACTACTCCATTAGGTTTTGAGATGTACACACCCAGACATGACAGGCCATGGAGTTGTGGTCATGGGCATCCTTGTGAAAAGAGCTTGTCCAGCAAATGTCAGTTACATTCCGGTAGCAGCAGTGCATCTGATTGTGGGCATAGGCATTCCAGTGCAACTCCAGCAAAAGCCAGTTCTTGTGGTTGGGTATGACAGTGATGAACTGCCACCTCTACCATGCACAGCTCACACCTGTCTGGCATATCAAGACATAGAGCTAACACAGAGCTTGGCTGCATTTCTGCAGACACTCACACACCAGTTTCACCTGGAAGGCCCATACAGACACACACACACACACACACACACACACACACACACACACACACACACACACACACACACACACACACACACACACACACACACACACACACACTCACACACACACTTGTTGCATGGTTCAACTGGCCATTTGTTACTTTATCCAAATGTCTGCCTGCTTCTCTTTCTTACTCACATGCACTCACCAGCCTTTTGTGTCAGCCTAGGCTTCCTGCACCCCTCCCACAGCACCCTGTGCAAGTGATGATAACTGTGTTACATCCTTGTTTTCTATCTTTTGGAGTCAGGGATGCATAACATTTGTGTCTGATGCTTAGGTTGCATGGCTGACTTAGTGCTTAGTATATCTGCATTTGTGATGGTGTTTTTGTAGACTCCTTTCCATGGCTGTATTCCAATTGGTTTTGGAATTCATATATAAAACCAGCACTGAATCTACATGGTTGCTTTATAGCTTATTGAATAGCTCCTCCATCTTGGATTGGTTCATTAGCATACAACTCAGCTTACTTATGCTGTAATTAGCATACCACAGTGTGTACTGTGGCTGAACGGCTATACACACTATGTAGAGCTTTTTACTGAATACAAAACAGTGCACTACCATGTGTTAGCGGACCTTGTAGGGTTTATTGAAGCTGCCTGTTGGTCTTTCTTTCCTTTCCATTTTTCTCCGAACAAAAAACATTTTTTTTAATGTTATAAGAACAGCAGGCAACAACTAAAAGTTACATGAGTTCTACACATCTTTACTATTTACAAAACAAATAGAAAACTCATATAAAAATGATTTTACATGGGAAGAAATCCAGATTTCCATATATCCTAATGCATAATTCAGTTGAATAACTCCTGACTATAATTCTTTTTCTAGCCCACCCATTTAAATAACATCTTCCTGACATTTGTGTCTACAGCATTTGTCTGTATAGCATGTAAGTCCTACAAAAAGATCAATACATTTTTTTCTCATTTTTTTAAGGTGTCTTCTCTTTCTTCTGATGATTAAGCTATGTAAAAGGTGAGTGCACAGGCTTCTTCAACTGCAGGTCAGTATTAGTGGTGAAAGAAAAAAATCAGCACCTTTAGGTTTATGAAGGCTGTAAGGGGGAAGGGATCCATGGCTGAATGTGGGGCTACTTTGTCTCTAGTAATTTTCCTACACAATAGAATAGAGTTGATGCTCATGCAACTGGCAGTCTGAGTAGTCACTGTACTTTGCTTATTCTTTGAAATTCATTATATCATTTGCTTGTGAAGAATCTAATTTTTATACTTTGATGATGTTAAACTTTGCATAGTATAAAGAAAACTGCAGATTTCCCATCTGTAGCTTTTGAATATATGCTGAAGACATCATTTCACAGAATGTAATATAAACTTTATAACAAACCAAGCCAGCTGTATAGCATAGACAAATATAGAAATGTCCACAATCCAGGTTACTTGATATCTAATAACTCCTCCAGTGCCTGATGGATCTGGCAGGGTGAATGGACCTGAGTTTTAGTAGCTACTCCCATGCCTGATAGAATTGTCAAGGAAGATGACAGAACCCATATTGTGGAGAGGGATGTACTTCCCAGCTTGTTTAAAGATTCACTGGACTAAGTAATGGTTTGCCTGGAGCAGACAGCCAATGTAGGGAAGATGTGGTCTGTGTGACTACCCATGATAATCGCGATAGCTCTTGCTGCCACATGGGAAGTAGCACAAATGTGAAAGGCTGTTAAGCACAGCCAGTAGCTATAACAACATAGGTGCATATATCACAGCCATAGATGTAGGATTCAGGTCATAAAATACAGTTTCCATTGCCAGGATCCTGACTAGGCACAGGCAACTCTCATAGCTAGATATGTGATAGCTTGTATAAATTAGGCATTTGTGTGGATGTCTTTAATTTTAGAGAAGTTCTGTATGGTTCAAAGAAGCTCCTACTGCACACCTTCCTTGAAGAGTGTACATGGTTATTAACCACATCATACCCATTCACTTCAATAGGAAATGCTATTTCCCTAATCAGGCAGGCTGTAGCTTTGCAGTTCAGCAGTATGAATCTACAGTTTACTGCATGGAACACCTGTCCACAGTTGTTCTAGTAGCAAAATAGATAGGAATATCACCTCTCCTTTTTTATGCAGGATAATCTCTATCTGGACAATTACATCTTGTGAAAAAACATAAAAATAGCAAATGTGAGATTTTATGACAAAAATGTTTCCAAAGCTCTCTGTAATAGTTGTATAAAACAATTGTTCTGCATCTGAAGCACATTAGTATTATATGAAACAAAAAAAATCACATTTTCCACAAGTGTGAGCATTTATATTGGCAGAGAAAAATGAGGTCCAGTCCTTTGCAATTGTTGTCAGGTTTGTTCTACCAAATCTCATATTTCCCTAATAAATATCCCACTTTGGGCATTTGCAGAGGTGGAAGACCCCATGCTCAGTCACCTAAGAGGCATGCTAATTATGAATTCATCTGAATCTTACTATTGCCAGCCAGCACAACTCTACCAGACCAAGCAGAGAGTGCTTCTCAGATCTCATGGATGTCTATGAATACCACTCATTATAAGTGGTATTGTTTAAGAGACAGCATTATAAGTATATTTCAGCAAAGGTGGTCTAAAGGTAAGGTCCCTATATGATACAGAATGAAAAGAATAAGATAAAAAAGTATAAGTGGATTAAACATTAGATTATACATTTAGAACTGATACATTTAAATGGGACAATAGCATATGGGAAACATATACTGCAAAAAAACCTACACTGGTGGAAGCTGAAAATGGTTATTTTTATATTTTCCATTGATCACAGAATGACAGCTACATTTTCTGCACTATGTACATTTCTCCAATGTGATGTTGAAAAAAAAAGTCTTCACAAAGCTGAGTACCAAAAAGGTTCATCTAAACAGAAACGGTTTCAAAGCACTTGCTATAAATGTAACAAGTGGATAACACTATACAAAAAGTTCTTCAGCTCATCAATAGTGATTGAGAATACATTACTGACATTCATTTCTGAATGGGGTACCGCACTGCCACCCATTGTCAACAGCCAGCAGTGCCCCTTACACATTGTACCCACGTCAGCTGCCTTTTTCCCATGCCATAGCTATTCCTCTTGATTGATCGATTATAAAGAAGGGAGGTAATTATGGACTCCTACCTGACATTTTGGGACCAGGTGTCAGCTGTGGTGAAGTCTTCCTACTTTTGTCAGAAGAATATATCCAGGATAAAACACCTTATACCTCAGTCCGATCTCTCAATTGTTGATGATATGGTCACTGCCAGACTGGACTACTATAATGCCCTGTACCTGAGACTACCTAACACTAAACTGGATCATTAACAAATGGCTTAGAATTCTGAAGCAAGTCTACTGACTGGTTCCTCTTGTTACTACTATATTACACCAGTTATGTATAGCTTTCATTTACTTCCACTTTGTTATAGGATTGTTTTCAAGATCCTGATGTTAGTTTATTTGTCCATCCATGACTTGAGTCCCTATTATCTGAAGGAACTGATTGAACCATACTGCCCTGCATGGGTAATATGCTCATCCTCTGATGGACTGATGGCAGTTCCACAGGTGAATTTAGACAATCGAGTGCAATAGCAAACAAGCTTTGGTTTTGGTTTATTTCATTACTAGACCCTTTACCAGTAGAATTCACTACCTTGGTGGTTTCAGGAGTTCCCCAAACATGCTGGCTTTAGGAATGCACTGAAAATCTGCTTGTTTGATTTGGCATATGATTATGATGTTGGATGACTTTACTGCTTCTTTCACTTTTGTTGTTTACTTTCCTTTTTTTTCACATTTTAATAGTGCTTAACTTTTAAACTACACCAATAAATCTGAACTTGTGCTTGAAAGCTGCAGAATTTAAAACTCATGGATTATATCAGCAAAAGTTGTAGCTCACCAATTATTATTTCTTATACAATTGCGGTCATTACTTCTGTTATACAAGTGACAGTGATGCAGAACATTTTTTTATATTTATTTTCTCACAGCTGAGGAGTATAAAATTAGTTTATTTAAGTACGATGGGATGTCAGTGGCAAAGACTTCCAAATGACAATGCGGAGGGTTGTTGTCATGCTACAATCATGTAGCATAATTTAATGATGTTTAAATGATAAAAGTGCTGTCAAAAGCTAAAAATACTGCATCAATGGGTCCTAACAATATCCCTGGATGCATCTTAAATAGCATGAAGCATGATTTAAACACACCCCTAACAACACTGTTCAATTTAAGGCACCATACAGGTTTTATCCCAAATGAATGGAGAACAGTTACAGTCATTCCCCTGCATAAGGGAGGACCTTCAACAGAACCAGGCAATTACGGACCCATAAGTCTGATGAGCCTTATATGCAAAGCTATGGAAAGATTTATCATGGATTTAATAAATCAGGTGATAGGAAAAATCCAAACACAGGACCCATCTCAGTTTGAACTCATCAAGGGCAGGCCATGCTTAGTCCACCTGATGAATTTTTTTGAAAAGGTCAACAAAGTATTTACACACTGCATACCTCAATACACAATTCTCCACTCAGACAATAGAAAAGCTAAGTAATTTGGGAATAAACCCCTATGTCACCTTCTCGATTGCCATCACAGATAGGATGCAGATAATCAAAATAGAGAAAGTTACCTCCACAAAGAGACTGGTCAACAGCAGGATTCCTCAGGGTTCTGTGCTGGGACCTCTCCTGTTTGGCATCTACTTTTCTGAAGTAAAAGCCAATGCCAAAATGCTCTAGATGACTAAGTTTGCAGATGACTGCAATCTAGGAGCAGCCATTGTATCCACAAATGGTTTAACTATGCTCCAGGAAGGTTTGTCTCAAATAAATAACTGGAGTCAAGATCACGGTCTGAAACTAATTGCCAAGAAATGCATTATTGCATCCTTTGGGAAGTGATCTTCCCAGGGAACTACTGCATTGACAATACACCCATAAGAGTTGACCAACTTGTTCGGGATTTGGTAACTTATATGAACAGTGACCTATCTTTTGACCAACATGAGTCCATTATTGTAAGAAAGTCCTTCTATATTGCAGAGCTCATAAAGAAAGGGATTGAGTTTAGATCTAGGGATGTTATTGTCTCACTTTATTCAGCCTCATTAGACCAGTCATTGAATATAATGCACCCTTTGCCAAGTATCTGTCTAGAGACATGCAACAACTAGAACACCCACATAAATACCTTGCTAAAAGTATACAAGGCCTAAATAATATGCCCTACATGGACTGACTCAAAGCCTTGTCACTATACTCAGTATCCTGCAGACTTCTAAGAGGTGACCTGTTTCTAGCATACAATTCTTCCTCTGACCCATTACTGAAGGATTCACTGCACATCAGCAAGTCAAATGTCATCAGAAATACCTGGTCTTGAGATTTAAGCCACTTCTGCGACATCAACAGTATGGTTTGGAGGGATAGGTGTATTTTGCTGAAGATGTCACCACTATAGAACAAACTTCCCGTCCACATAAAATAAAGTTTTTCCCTATCTATTTTCAAGTGAAATTTAGATCTATGGATGAGATACAGAAAATTTGCTGCAGGACTGCCCCCTGTACTACTAATAGACAGATGCATCTCCTAAATTCTTTATGCCATGCATAAATCCCCTTCAATTATCTATGGTATGATCCCAGTTATTCTTGTTTGGGGTAATATATATAATTATTAACCATGGGATGGGTAAGACTAATCTATAACCAAATGGGATATGTTATTTCAAGCACAAAAAGGGAAATTGTCTAGGCTTAAAATGGCTTGCCAGGACAGCTAGCCTAGTACTTACCCACAAATCTAGAAACCTATGCAAAGTTTATTTTTCTTTTTTGTCTGGAAAAAGCTTTAAGTAGTTGGGTTAATCTTTTTTATAGCTTAGAATAGAACTGACTCAAAAGATTGCAGTGGAAATACTGGCAACAAAGTTCAAGAGAAACATTTGGATGCTGCTCACTTCTGATCACATTAAATATACTTTTTAAACATAAAAGTTAAGGAAAATTAAAGGACCACTGAAATGCACAGTGAGAGACATTAAACTAGCAATTGCCTATGTCATCTTTGAAGAGTAAAGATTTTATCCCCAATTAAACCAAAGATGACCCATGTTCAGTTAATGATCCTGACATGGGAAA
This sequence comes from Protopterus annectens, assembly GCF_019279795.1. Taxonomy (NCBI): domain Eukaryota; kingdom Metazoa; phylum Chordata; order Ceratodontiformes; family Protopteridae; genus Protopterus; species Protopterus annectens. Next base: position 436,633,096 of record NC_056733.1, read on the forward strand.
AGCAGGGAAATGATGGCAGTAGTGAGATTCTGATGCTCTCTTACTGATTTCAGACAGGGTATCAGCATAGTTTTCTTGTAAGAGTGCCTGGTATCCTATGAATCTGAAGTCATGATAACAAGTGGACCAATAGATCATGGGGTCATTGTGATTCCTGGTGGTATGAAAGCCAAAAGCTATTTAAAACAAGCTGACTTCCCGATATATAGACATCTGTTAAGATTAAGTTAGGGATGTGTTGTTCTGTAAACTACTCTAGAAGCTATACAGCAAATGGCTTAATGATCTTAATATATATTTATTACAGTAAAGAAGACAGAGAATGCAAGAAATGCATATGTTCTTAAAACAACAAAGTGTAAAAGGTAAGTATGATTATTAAAAAAGTGGTGTGTTGAAATAGAGGTCACACATTCTGAAAACAAGAATAAGCAGGTATAGAGTGCAAATGACTGAGGTATGTTCTCTAGATGGAAGAAAATGCACAGAACAGAATGGAATAATTCAGAAATGCATAGTCCAAATGCTTCACATTTTTTATTGAATACAGAAAAATATACATTCTTTTACAGAGAGAACTGGAAACATTTTCAAAATGTGCTCAATGTATTTTTGTCAGTTCCAATACACAGATAAGATATATGCATATTTAAATATATGTTGGAAGTAAGTCTGTTCTTGTTTCCTTCTGTCTGTCAACATTCTGCTGTGCTACCCTTGGTATGCAGAATACAAGATTTATGTAGCATTTAGACAGAAGAGTTGGATGTCTGTACATGTTTTTGATTGCTGATCATATTTTTAAACAGGCATAACACTGTCCTTTTTATGATTTGTCTAAAAAACTAGGAAGTAAGATATGCTTGTGACAACCAGAAAAATGACTAGATAAATGAACAGTGCAGTTTTAACCAATTAAATAAGAAAGGTCATGTTTACAGAACAACTAATCTTTTACATACTGTATTGTGAAAAGTGACTGGAAACACTGTCCTGGGTTGGATAAAAACATATGAACAGCCATTGTGCTTATGACATGGACAATAATGGGAGGTAAAGTTGGATACAACCAAAAGGTTAGCTGAGTAGAGATGGATTAGACATGAAATTATATATTTCACTGGTGCATTCACATATTTGTACAAAATGAATGTGTTTTTCTGATGTAGCTCATCTTGGCTATAAATAACTTTAGCATGAAGCCATATTCTGATTTATTGCTTTTTTTCTTTGCCTAAATATTTAAGAGTGCCATAGAATGCGCCTGAAACCGTGAAGTGTAGAATGGTTTGTTACTCCACACTCATAGCTGAGTTAGCAAAGCACAGCCCTTGCTGCACGTTTTACAAGTGCAGATGCCTTCTTTTGGATGCAAGCCAAGCACTGAGACATATTAACATTTTCCTGGCTTCTGGAAATCAGATCACTATATACGCATTTTATTTTTCAGTATTACTTCTGTTGAATTTTAACTATGTCCATTAAAAGTCAAATTATGTGCAACCTGATATGAGATTACAGTGTTATTAGCAGGTCAGAAAGGACCAGGACTTATTGCATACTTCACTGGTAACCTATAGCACTGCTATAAATCAATAGCATTACACAGTCATGTCTTTTTTTTTCTCTTTTTTATGTCTGTGATAAAACCAGATACATGTGTTATGAATAGCAATTTGTCCCAAATTAAGAAAAATGGGCAATCTGTTTTGAAAGCATGATTTGTATTCATTCTGAATACAAGTTATCCACAGAAGCAATGTGATTTAAATACATTTATAATCTTTGAGCAATGCAGTTCTTTCAGTAATCATTTAAGACAGATACAATGAATTTTCCTCCACTGTATAAATCAAATATATCTTTCTGCAGATCAATATGTCTTTCTAGCACCATTTGTATACAGAGGCAAGCACATATCCAATTCTGGCTTATGGTCATACAGTCGATATTATGTATTAAACTTGCCCACTGCTACTAAGTTTAGTTTTGCACATATTGCATGAAAGATGCTATCAGTGCTAAAAATATTTCAAAGCTCATATTGTCATGACTTGAACTAGTTTACACTAAAACTGCTTTTCCAGAAGTTCTCAGTGTCTATCCATATGTACAGCTGTACATTTTATCAATATTTAAGGAATGAACACATGGTCTGAGTAATAAATGACACATTTGACTTATGCAGCTAAATAGATCTGATATGACATGCTGCTCTATCCTTGTGCATGGAAACTTAAGATGTAAGACATGAAATGGAGCTGCATAATTTTTACATACACAATACAGTATCACAAGAGTTTTGTAGATGCTGCATTTTCCTTAATAAATATTGACATTAAAGACAGGACAAACAGTGAGATGAACTCCAAAAAGAAAATGCTTTAGCAATATATTATAATCAAGAGTAGGTAATACAGAACTTATGTACAGCTGGTGTGATTTCTGAATGACCAAACAAGACAACCATGTATAAAACTGCAATATCAACATTCAGATGAGATTTTTTAATATTATGGAATGCCATTAGAAAAAAAAATATTGTTTCAATTAACAGCACAAACCCAGGACATTTTAGGCATGACGTCTGCATGCTTAATCCCTTGAGGATGATGATGATGTTCACACAATATCCAAGTTTTTTGCAGCTGGCACCATATTCTTTTCAAATGAGACATGAATGCACATCCAGCTCTTAAAACTTGGATACTCATGTGCATTATAGAATCATTACTGAATTTTTAAGAATGTTGTTAATTTCTTAATACTGCTCTGGTTTGAGATAAAGGTATGCATTTGTAATCTGCTGGCTGGAATTTTCATATATGGAGTATAACATCTTGTCTTTAGAATCTGTGCTAAAGATATGGTGGTGGACATAATTTTTTGTGTAGAAGCAAAGATTTATTGATGAAGACAAGTGCTTGTTGATATGTTTGATTTCAATGACCCAACAAATCGTTGATTACTTTTGGAATAGAAATCAGCTTGTATTGTATAATATGATACAACTGGAAAGTGAATTTTTGCCTTAACATGAAACATCTTCAGCACAATCAATAAATAAATAAATCAAAAAGGTTGCATTTCCATTAAATTGCCATTGCCATCCATCGCTAACAGATTATAATTTCATTGCCATAAATTCTCTGGTGGATTTTCTAGGTCAAAATAAATAGCAAGTGAATTATTGGCAATTAGGAGCAAGTTGGTCTACTTCATCTAATAAGTTATTCATTCCTGTTCAGTTTAACACTTCATATATTTGACCATTTTGACCTTCATCTCCACTTGCCCAACTTGGATATGATGTGCAGATCCCACACATATTACAATATGATATTTATTGCCAACTTTTAAAATGCATTGTGGTTGCAGTAACAACCTCTTTGAAGAAGAAAACTAAATATTTTAGTATGTATACAGTCAATGTATTTTCTTATTATTGAAGGATTTTGAGCTTTTGTGCTTTAAATTTACTGTTACTTCAAATAATTGTCTTAGTTTGGTGCTATACACAAGACTTTATATCTCATCATCCTTGTTTAATTTTCAGGTCTTTTTAACTGTAGCTGTCATTTTCCAAGCAATACAGAACATGGCAGAAATTGAAGAAGTCTCATCCGTTATCTTGGTAAACAGCAAGACATTCCTTGCTTTCTGATATCCTGGCTTGCTATGTTCACCAAAGCTGACCCTTACTTCAAATCAGTAAAATTCAAAGCCACAGCACCTCTTCTATACCAAATCCCAATGGTCGGTCCAAATGGCTCTGAAAAAAATAACCCCTTGGTTTACATATACTGCAAGGAATTCCTTACAATTCCCCTCCAACATATATACAATCTCAGCATTACACAAAAGAGTAAGCCATTCACCTGGAAGTTAGCCATAATTAAACCCTTACCCAAACAACAAGACCCAACTAAGGCTTGCAACTTCTAGACAGTCCCTATCCTATCCACTTAACAAAATACTCAATTAATGTACCTCCAACTCTCATACTACATTGTGCTGAATATTGAGAAAAGTAGACAGACAAGTGAAGAGGGAAATGTCTGCCCTTGGAGATGGCAAAGTACAAAAAACAGATGAGTTTCCTCCCAGAATTCTCAGAAATGCAGCAAATATCATGATAGAACTCTGATGAAGAGTGTCAGTGGCTTGTGCAGAAATGCCTGAGGATTTTAAAAAAGGAAGTGTATTTTTTACAAGGAGAAAGCAGAAAGAAAATCCAGGAAATTACAGGCCCTCTTAGCTTAATGAGAGAGGCAAAGAAAGTCATTGAGAAAGTACTGAGGAGAAAGTTGGTATCATTCATTAAGGACAACATCCACAACAATAGTAGCAGGAAAGCAATCTGCATGGGTTCCTGGTAGAAAGGAGCTGTCAGTCAAACCTGATCAAGTTTTATGACTTAGTTTCATGTGTACATGACAGGAGAGTGCCTATAGATGAGATCTACTGGACTTCAGCAAGGCCTTTGACTGATTCCCCCACAAGATGCTGATATACAGTAACTGCAACTGAATCAGTGGTGGGATCAAGACTGAAGAAATGGAAAACTGATCCCACTCTGCAAATCTCTTCTTAGACCACACATGAGTAGACCATACAGTCCTGAGGTCCATATAATGTGACTTCATAATGCTGAAAGGAATCCATTGGGATGCCGTTTGAAAAATCCATGGGATTGAAGTAAAAGCAATTGATCGGAGGAAAGAAGAACATGAGTTTTCTCAACTGAGATAGTAAAAGACAGGGTACATGATCTAAATGCAAAAGATCATGTAATGGGGGGGGTGTGAAGGTGTAATTCTAAACATGAAGGACAAAGATAGAAGGCAGAGGTAGTAAACTGTACACCCTGGATTTCCAAGATTCATTTTTCACAGAGAGAGTTGTTGGCCATTACAATGGGTTGCTGGAATGGGTGGTGCAAATCAAATTCACAAAGGCATTCACATGACATAGGATAGGAGGAAAAAAGGCAAGGTGGAACAGAGGCATGGAACTCATGTAGAACAGTAAATTAACTTAAAATGGTAAAATAAATAGGCATATAGTTTTTGCTGCCTTCTTCTATCAAGCAGCACTCATAAACCTTGTAAGACACACACCTGGAAAAGATAAAGCTGTTATGAGACACTACAGCTCAAACATTTCTGCTTGTCAGTTGGTGAATTGGTGACATTAGAGTATACATTTAAAATAGATATAAGGTATTATATCTATCTAAATATGTATACATGTGCACACACATATATATATATATATATATATATATATACACACACACACACACACACACAGTATGTATACATACATATACCATATACATAAGGGCCAGATTTTTAATGCCTGCATTAAGTGTACACAATCTGTATTCAAGAACATCCCTGCCACATTTTTTGAGCTTTCTAGTCACTCAGAAAGATTATGCTAAATGTGCATATACTCTACACTTTGTGGTAACCTTTATAAATCCTCCTTGATATTTAAGGCTGCAAGAAAATCAGTAGGAAATCTAAAATTAGAAGGAAGAAGGTGTGAGTTATGCTTGTATTGTCTGTTCAATCAGAATTGTGTACACTTAGTGTAGACATTAATGAATTCCAGTGTGTGTGTGTGTGTGTGTGTGTGTGTGTGTGTGTGTGTGTGTGTGTGTGTGTGTGTGTGTGTGTGTGTGTGTGTGTGTGTGTGTGTGTGTATGTGTGTGTGTATATATATATATATATATACACACATATATAGTTTATTATCGTAATGTCGAGCACACATTGCTCAACTGAATGGTCAAAATGTTGCAAAAACACCAAAATCAACATTTCCAACTGCTCTACACCCAAAAACAAGTGCTAACATGGATCAGAAAGGGGACGGGATTTTGCGATTTGCAACATTTGCATTCACAATTTTGGGATGTTCCCGCACTCCTTTCGTATATCCTCACTCAACTATCCACCAGTCAACATTATGATGTTAAAACTATATATATATATATATATATATATATATATATATATATATATAGATATATATATAGATATATATATATAGATATATATATATACATACATATACACAAGTTCCCATTAAAGCGACAAATATACAAAAGAAAAAAAAATCTGGTGCAGTACATACAGGCTTTTTGTCGATGTGAAATCATGGTACAGTGGAGATTATGAAA